>NW_007577733.1:1753088-1808542 GCF_000690725.1 Stegastes partitus | reverse complement strand
GCCACAACTACTGCTAAATGACAAAAGAAACAAATGAAACATTCATTCATTCATTCATTCATTTTTAATACTTGCATTTCTCTCTGCTGTACTTTTGTCATGGACATTTGTAAGGTTCTGTTGCCTGTTCTGACTTGTATTGACCCAAGCTGGTAAGCAGTCAGACAGAAAATGCTTATAACACAGATATGGGTTTTTACTAACTGTAGCTGGCACATTTCCATCACAAGTACATTTTGTCCACTCAGCTCTTCTGTTCTTTGAGGTTGGGGTCTAATGCGGTAATTTTTTTTTTTCCTGGTTTTTGCAGCCAACAACAGAGCAGTTCCTGTGCTCAGTACCTAGCTTCAGCATGATGCTAGGCACTTGCAAGAAGAACAAAAAAAAAGTGCACTCCTGCAGAGGTACTTCTCAAGCCATGGGTGGAGACACTCACATATGGGTGGTGTCATTCTAATGAGCCTGCAGGAGGGAGGCTGAATCACATGCTTTCCAATCTAGACAGCCCATAAAAAAATACCGACTGGGTTGTCTTATTCCACAGTTTGTGGGTTGGTAAGCACATCAGAGACGTAAATGTATGTGTGCAGGCACTGAAAAGTGCGTTTTTCATATGTCGCCTTTAATCCATGTGGTTCAATAGTGTTTACTGTAGCTGTCTCCGTGTAAAAGTTTGTTTACAATGTCTTCTCCCTGAGGCGATGGGGAAATCGTTTGCATCTGCTCCAAATTCCATTTTTTCTGGTATCTGTTTCTGTTGCTCTGTTTATCAAGACACCGGTTGAGCCTCTGTAGGCTGATGTGCAAAGATTTCTCCGCAAACTTTTGGCTTGTTTTTAACCTATCTGACCGCTCAGGTCCGTTGCCCTATTGGACTTACTACTAGAGATAGGGAGATATATGATAATACAGCCAAAGTTCTTTTTTTTTTTCTTTCTTTCTTCTTCCACTTCTTAATGTTTATCTTTGTGCTAGTGCAGATGTTACAGCTACAATAGCTAAATCCGCTTAAGAGGGAAGATAAAAATGATTGAAGGCACAGCAGGTGTTCAGCAACACTGCTGATGTATTGAAACTAATGGCTTTGGAGTATATACCGTAGGCAGTGTATTTTTTATTTATTTATTTATTTATTTTGTATGCTTGTCTGTTTGCTAGCGTGCTTGTCTATACACGTTGGCATGTATATATGTGTGTGTGTGTGTATATGTGTGTGTGTGTGTTGTGGCGTCCTCATCCAACCCAGGGTGTGTGAGTCTTGGAGTGTCCAAGTGCAGTCTCTATGAGGTCAATGGCTGCTGTGATAATGCTTAACTGATGCCGGCTGTCAATAGTCATTCACCAGGAGAAAAGTGCTCCGCCTGTTCAGTAAATTACACAGTGCGACGTGAGCTGTGAGGTTCAAAACAACCTGACCCCACTGTTGTTGTGAGAAACAATAGAACAATGACTGCAATCAGCTTTTCCAGCTACCATCTGTGTCATGCTGCTGACTACAAAACACCTTTCCATTACTCCAGGGCTGCAGCTATTAGCTCACCATGCCATTGACTCGAAAGTGAGATGGAGAGGTTATTGTAATGGCACATTAGATTGTCTCTGACCCTTCTTTATCCAGTGTTTTCTTTTGTTGACCTTGACATAGGTGAGCTTTTTGAATACTATAAAGCTTGTGAAAGGGATCATTTTTTCACAATGGCTTGTTTTTTTTCAGAGATCAACACATTTGTGAGATGTGAGGTTATATTGCTGATTATAGTTGCTTTTAAAAATGTTTTGTCTGTGCTTGAGATATGTCTCTCTCCTTTGTTTTCCTTGACTCTGTCCTCCTCACGGCTTCTGCAAGCATGCCCGGGAGCAGTATGAAAAGCTGTCCACCATGCACAAGAACATGCAGAAGCTCTACGAGAGCATAGGCAGTTACTTTGCCTTTGACCCCCATTCAGTCAGTGTGGAGGATTTCTTCGGAGACCTGGCCAACTTCCGCATCCTCTTCATGGTGAGTGTAAAGATCACAGTTAGTGTGCATGTATACATACAGTCTCATGTTTGCTGTTCCTTCTAAGTAGACATACACAGTGACTAACAGAAGCCACCACCCACACATGCACATGCTTTTGCACACACTTGCTTGCACACATTGGGTTGTCAATGGACCGCGGACAGAGTTTTTGTGTTACACATGCACGCATTTTCATCAAACTTTCAGTAGGTCCTGACAGATGGTGACAACTTGTACAGAAAATACAGTGTTATACTTTCGCAGAGGAAATTGCATGTTAAAAGGCGACACGAATTATGTACAACTGCAGTTCCTTAAAATTGTGGCTCTTATAAGGAAAAGATAAAAAGCAGTTTCAAAAGCAAATTTGCCATAATGCACCTCAACAGCATCTCAACGCTCCCTGTCTAGCAAATGTGTACGTCTTTCAAACTCCGCTCTCTAAGTGCCGAACTCAAGCTTCCTCTTTTAATTTTCCCCCCCTCCCCTGTTTTCAAATCGACTTAACCCCAGAGACATCAGTGTGACATTGCTTGGGTTATTTTCTGAGACTTGACGGATCTCTTTCGGAGCCACAGCAGACATTGTACAACTTTAATCTAGAAGTGAGCAACAAGGGTAGAAACATTTCCCTCCCAGTCATCTGATAATCCATCAAGATCTCTACTTTTGAGCCAATCACTTCACTTTACTTTCCTCACCTAAAACAGCCAAAAAGTTTTGGGTTTGACAGAGTGCACCGCATTTTCTGGCCACTTAGTTACTGTAGTCTCTTTTTTTTCCCTGTGGTTGGCCCCTGACATGCCTCAGTTTTTCTTTTAAGTTCTTACACACTCTCAGCAAGAATGTAACTGCGCTTACCTGCTGTGCGATTTCCTCCCATATGTCAGCTTTTAGTAGGTCACTATGCCTGCCATTTTTTTTTCCCTTTTATCAGAAGCATAACCTCTTTTTGTCACGGAAAATTTTCTTTTCATTGCCCTTCAATGCCATATTAGTCTGGAAGGTTATGAATATGGGTTCCTATTCTGTCACCTATGGAGCGCAGAAGCACTTTGTGTGCAGAGGAATATAAAAACTGCCTTCTGCTTCCTCATACTATATTTCATTTAACCGCCATTGTTGTAAATCTGAATGTTTTATTATATGCAAATGAATTCACATCATTTCACAAATGAGACTTTATTTTTTAGCACGCATCGCATGAGTGCAGAAGTATAGAAATGTGTAAATTATGATAGTGGTTATATGAATAGAAGCTTGACATGGTATGTACTTTTCTGTATCCAACTGGGAAACAGCACGTAATGGCATTTAACTGAGTCACAGATGCTCATACCTGAATAACATTATATGCCTTTTTGTGGGGATACGTGACAACTTTTTCTTCCTACCCATACTGATTAAGAAACTTCTTCTACTGAATTGGGAGCTGGAAGAAAAAAGACAAAGTTATGAAACAGATTAGAATATATTATTTAAAAGAAGGTTTGTTAAGAAATAGAGAGTCCATTGGGGTCTTACTGATAAAAGAGGCTCATGCAAGCTTCTTAACCTGTTAAACACAGTTTCATTAACTTGAAGCTGCTTATGTGTGTGCATGTGCATGTGCTGTCACAGCAGGGCACTGTACATCCTGTTGGATTTTTTTTATGGGTATTGAATCCCAAGAAAACTTTTTAAGTTGTGAAGTTGCATCTCACTTTGCACCTGAGAGTATAGAATTGTTTCAGTAAAAGTGTAACATTGTACTCAAATTAGAATCATGAAGCACTTTAGAAAAAAAAAAGAAAGTATTCTTAAAATGTAGTCCATGTATAAACCAAACACCATAACACAATTAACTGTGTTGGTTATGTAGACATTTCTATCTACGCTGGTACAGCACTGGTGGAAGAGCATATATTAGTGGGGAAGGTTGTCTACTGAGGTAAATGTGAAATAGGAGTTTAATTAGGATTAAAGGAAAATTAAAAAATCCCTCTCCTCCGTGCAGCAGTGAATAAAGAGCAAAGAAGATTAGTTGTTATAGAGGTAATATTTATGGTAAGGTAAACATCACATCTCCTCAGAGCAGAGGAGGAGTTCCCATTTTGCTGAGTAGTCTTTTAAACATTTATTCAAGTGTCTTTGCTTTTCTACCTTGTACAGTCTATCCATCCCTTCTGGCACCGCCCCAAAAGCTCCCGGTGTCAGGATGATGACATGGTGTCCAGACGGCACACTCTCAGTCTTCACAATCCATTAACGTGAATGGCAAGGTCCCCTTGTCTGAATCCTTCGCCTCTCTTTACTCTGATCCCCATCTGAAACCCAACTTTTCATTCCCACTGATCAAAGTGCTCGAGCACACAACACAACGCTCCCTCAAGAATTCCAGAGTTGCATATCTCTAAAAGAGGCATCCACCCTAGAAAATAAATTATTCTCTCAAGCAAATAGCTGCATATGAATATTTTATTACTGATTTAAACTTTCCTGCTACGGTTAAGGGGAGGGAAGTGAGTGGGATATAGCGATGTGAAATTGGGGGGAGGGGGATGGTTATAAGTTAATATATTCATATAAAAACAATCCTTTAATCACCATATTCTTCAGATATTATTTATAGTTTTTGGCTCTTCAGCTCTGCTGACAGAAAGGCTAATCCCATCTGCTTGCAGAGCACAAGGAATCAATGGTTGATTCTACTTGAATGTTGTTTTTATTTTCTTACCCTGTGAAAATAACTGGGCTAGCTCCTTTGCAGCATAATGAAAGCCTCCTCCTTAGCTTTTCTTGTCAGTGAAGGAATTTGTGGGAAGATGTCTGCTAGTTATTTATCTTTGAAAAAGTCGACCTACATCAACCATTGCTGATTTGTTCCAAATGGCAAATCAAATGAACACTATGACTTCTTGTCAGTTAATAATTTAATGGAATTTAACTTCTTCATGTGCCTGGTGAGCCTCAGACTTTTATTTCAATATTGAGACATTGAGTTGTTTGACTCAGACAAAACATCTTTGCTAACTTCCGTCTACGGTGCATTGCTCTGTGTAATGCATTCACAGCACAAAGCATTTGCAGTATTAAAGAATTCCATTGCAATACAGTCACCCTAAATTGCTTTTACTAAAAAGCTAGGGCTTAATGCACCCGACCGACATAAGGCATTTGAGTAAATGCATTGACAGACAGTCCTCACAGAACTGAATGTAACTGATAAGAGAATCCATTAACTCTATTTTCCTTCTGTTTCATTCTCTTTCTCTGCCTCACTCTCGTCCCATTCTCTCTTTTTTTTTCTGTGGCCAATGAAATATTATTTGATTTCAGTACATGGAGTCAGTATTCGAGGAGTCCAACAATTTGTTAATTTAATGCTGCTGCCATATTCTGAAATTGAGTATGAGTGAAATGCAATCGCAGGGTCTGTATATGTAATCCTGACCAGGAGCATGGGGATGAGGATTTTTTCATTAATGAGTTATCAAAGCACAGCAGATGGGCCGGGGTGAGCTAACAGTCCTCCTTGTCAATTGAGTGACTTTCTAATAAGACCAAAAGACACAGACCGGGTTTGCAAAGTAGCAAGATAGAGCATCTAAGAGATTAAAATGATTGTTTGTGTGTGTGTCTGTGTGTGTGGGTGGATCCATCCACTTCTGAGCCCATTTGATATTTCTAAAGCTTGCTAATTCCTTCACAATATGAGAAATTATCATAATCATGCTGATGATGCTGAAAATGATGTACCAGCAGAGCCACTCTTTCCACCTTCTTGCTGAATCACAGTCACATTTCCTCAGTATCTTTACTTACACTAGTGCGGCACAGTCATTAAATTCATTGCACCAGATTTTGGAGGTCACCTATCAATATGGGAATACATGTGTACCACAGAGCAGAAGTCTCACAATCTGTAACCTATAACTTCTTGAAGCCATTTCCCCCCACATCCTGGCACACAGTGTAACAGATGGCTAATAAACACATTTGCTGCTTAAAGCCCAGGCGTTGTAGTGTTTGTAAAATTCAAATGAGATATAGCAATGACACTCTCTGTGTGAGATCACTGGTGCAACTGAGCAGTTGGAAATACTTATTGCTCCCTCATTGGACTGGCAAACTTGTATGCATGGGAGGGGAACCATGCTGTGGAAGATGTATTGTGTTGTGCAGGGTCAAGGAAGAACAGCAAACACATTTCATGAATTATTGAAAGAACAGACCTGGGAAGGAAAATTTCTGCCTGGCCCTTGTTGGTCGATTGGACCTATGGGTTACACGGCATTCTGTTTTCCAGCAAGGTATAGATAGAAGAGTATTTATAATCTCCATCTCAGACACACCAGAGGCCATGAGTGCGACACACACTCACTTCATCCTAGAGCCCCTAGAGCCTGAAAGCGAGAATATGCCGCTTAAGTTGTGCTGTTGACGACCCTTCTGGCATTAAGGTGCTCTGCAAAACCACACATGTTGTTTTCTCTGTTAGAATTTCAAGATTCTAACTCTTCATGGATATAGCGCCTGATCAATGTGTGCACATCACCTGCAGTACACTCGGGGATTTATGACACAAGCCAGTCACAAACATGCCCCCCTGACTTTTGGGTTTCAGTAGTTTTTTTTTAAACACTGCAGTAGGCAGAAATCTGGAAGAAGGGAGGTGAAAACATCAGAATATGAAAGTATGCAGCCTTTCTCCAAGCCCCTGTCACCACATGAGCGCATACCTAACTAAAAAGTCATCATTCGTTTTTGTCTTCACCTTATTTAAACCTGACCTTCTGAGTGAAAGTCCTCCATCTAACCCATTGTGTCACCACATCCTGCTCTCACTGTGGACTTTTGAGCTATTTATACTGTCACATCTGATAAGTGAAAAGCCATTTGATTGGCTAGAGACTCCCCTACACAGGCCAGAGTTTGAAAAAGGAGGTGGAGAAGTCGAATTTTCTCTCAGACCACTTGAATTACAATATGCGAAAGGGTTAGTAGGGAATCTTTGGCCAGTGAGGCCCCAAAAAATATTGCCTATCCCAGCTTTAAGGGTTGTTAGACAGAAATCTGATCATAATGGATACTGACTGTTATTATGTATAATCACAGTGGAATCATATGTGGAAGAATGCCTTTACTTCCCAGTTTTAAGCTAAGCTTCTAAGTTTTTTTTTGTGTAGCAGTTTTTAATTTTTTATTGGATTCTTTAGTTTATGAACAAAAACATGCCTTTTTTAAATTACAGTAGCTGGTGGCCATCCATCCATCCATCCATCCATTATCTATACACCGCTTAATCCTCACGAGGGTCACAGGGGGGGCTGGAGCCCAGCTGACTCAGGGTGAAGGCAGGGGACACCCTGGACAGGTCACCAATCTATCACAGGGCTACACTTAGAGACAGACAACCAAGCACACTCACATTCACACCTACGGACAATTTAGAATCACCAACTAACCTCAACATGTTTTTGGACTGTGTGGGAGGAAGCCGGAGAACCCGGAGAGAACCCACGTTGCACGGGAAGAACATGCAAGAAAGATCCCGGTGCCCCCACCGGGACGCAAACCAGTGACCTTCTAGCTGTGAGGCAACAGTGCTAACCAACTGCGCCACCTTGCAGTAACTGGTGGCCATCCTTAAAAAATAATGTCTCTCAATCTCTTTCTGTTTTTGTACCAATATTTCTATCTGCTCCAGTGAATGAGAAACAATAACAAAACAACTAACTGAAATTATGTACTTAGCACACTAAAGCAAATCACATTTGGTCAAATTAATATACTGAATCTAATAAAAGTGCATGCGTCAAATTTAATTGTATCCAGTAAAAATGTAGATGCATTAAATGTATTAGATTTTCTATGTGATGTTTTAGTTTTCTTATGGTGCTTAATGATGTCATGCTTCAACACCACAGATTTTTATTTATTTTTTATTTTTTTAACTCCTCCTACTGGAAGAACTTATCCCTCCCAGTGGGATTGAATGCATATTATGCATTGTTTACCACAATTGAAGGATCAAAGGTGTTGTTATAATTTTGAATAAATAATTAAGATCTTGTGCCACTATAATAGTAGCTTCACCAAGGGACAGATTATTGAACGTCGAGGCCAAAAACAACTTGTTCCCACAATCACCTAGAATCAGAACGTATCTGATTTTGAGGAGACAAGAGTCACAAAAAGAGATGCATGGATTTATTTTAGTCATTGTTGAAATTCATGCATAATATCTGAGTTAATATCTCTTAAATTCGTTCAGATATGATGGCTTGTCGTGTTTCACTGAGGTATGAATCTGGCTCTGTGTACTAAAAATAAATTTTGAAAACATGAGGATTGTTTTCACTTATATGTACTCCTACAATATACAGAGCTGCCAAGAAAATAAGATTTGATTCAATCAGTTGTTGCCAGTGGCAAAACGGGGGCCGTCAAAGAGAATGGTAAAGGGAGAAATAAGAGAGCAGTGAACACATATTTGGTGCTATGGTAATTAGTGGTGCTGTTTGATTAGAGCAACATAATTATGTTGCATAATCATGTTTACAGTCAGAATTAGTTGTTTGTTTAAAATAAGTTTTGCCGACAGGATTTTATTTGTAATCTGCATAATTTATCTCCAGACGTATGCTGTAGATGTTGAGCATTGCAGTGATATTACTTCCGAAATGAAGTGAATCCTGTCAGTGGATGAGGACGGGAAATTCTGCGCGCTGCCAGAGCTGCCCATCATCAGATTAACTGTGTCGATGCTGAATATTCAGCACAGCTCTCATCCACTCTAATTTAGAACAGCAGCAAAGTGCATGCAATCAATAGCCCATATAGAGTGTTGCTGTATCATTTACACAGCCCTGAAGTGGCGATAAAATATAGGTTGATTTGCAACTGTTCACTGACTGGTAGTGGCCACAGACACAAAATACACTTATTACATTTCCACAATGCTTATAATACAAAAATCCACCCGCTCGTCTCTGGTATATGGTTTTGTTTTGTTTTTTTTCTTCTCTAAATCTCGCTTGATTTCTTCATTATCACCCCAGCTCCTTCTTCCCCCTCTCTCTCTCTCTGTTTGTCTGTCTGTCTGTCTGTCTGTCTCTCTCTCTCTGTCTCTCTCTCTCTCTCATTGCCCTTGTCATCTAACAAGGAGACAGTGACAATGAGGGCTTGTGTCCTTGGACATGGAGAAAAGCTCTGCTATTGACTAGCATGATGAGCTGCTCTTTCCTTGTTCCTTCCCCACAATCCCCGTAATCCCTCTGTCTTAGCTGCCAACACGACACACACATCAGGACCACAGGGGCATTAGATGGGGGGCCTACTGTCGCCACTTATTATATCAGTGCACAGACAGGGCCATGCCTTCACTTACTGACGCACACACATATGCATACATAAGGGGGAACACCGCGGATGAGCAGAAACACACAGATGCCCGTGGACTCAGGCAGACGCACAGACTCATATGCATGTATGCGTATACTGTGTGACCTCCTGCACACACATATATTCACACCTACGACAGGCTCTGTCCAGGGCTGTGCCACAGGCCTTGGATGAGAGAACATTTTGTTGTCTCCAAAGGTCACACGGTTGCATCTTATTCTCTACTGGCACAAGAACAAACTGACAAATTTGTAAAGGCTGAATACATACTGTTGATTATCTCTCTTTCTCTGACTCCTTCCTGACATTTCAGCTGGTCACGAAGGAGGAGGTGGATGATATCTCTTTTCTCTCCTTAGAGACGGGCACACTGCTGCAACACTTTCCTTTTCTCTAATAATGGCTCGCCGTGATCGTAAATGGAAATGTACTAGCATGGTACATATGTGTAATGATCATCTGACCTTTTTTTATCCATGGATAAATGGTTATTTTCATCTATTACTGGCCAAAAATCTGCTCTTTCAGCAGTCCAGAAGCATTGAAGACAAATGGGCTTGTATTAAAGAAACCCATACACAAGGCATGATATATTGTTTATTCCAGTAGCTTATCTCAAAGCATCAAACTCTTCTCTGAATAAGAATTTGCTGATGGCATGCTGCCTCCTCTGAATGCTATACAGTAGTAAAGACACTAAAAGAGTGGTGGTGGCAGGAGCCAGATTGTGATTTTTATCTCTCTGTGTGTGTATGTGCCTCATCAGGAAGCAGTGAAGGAGAACCACAAGAAGAGGGAGATGGAGGAGAAGATCAAGAGAGCCAAGCTGGCGAAGGAGAAAGCAGAGCGCGAGAAGCAGGAGCGCCAGCAGAAGAAGAAGCAGCTGATTGACATGAACAAAGGTATGCCACTTCTCCCCGTGTCGCCACAGACGCGGAGATGGGGAGGCAGGTGGGGAGTTCGGAAAACGAGAACGCGAGGATGGAAAGGGGGTTTCATGGAATTTTGCTTCACACAGATTTGAACTCAAGAAGCAAGGGGATAATGTGTAGGAGTCAGGGGGAGTCTTTTCTTGCAACTGTGATGGAATCTCATATTTACTTCCATAGCTGTTGCAATGCTTCCAAACAATAGAGAGGTTCTGCTACTTTGTCGATAGTTGTTTTCTATTCGTCCATTTTCTCCTACAGCAGAAATGCTTCAGAAAATGTTGTAGATGTTTTGTATCGGATGGCATTGTTTTCATTGTCTGTACAATGGCTTTTTTGAGACTTTAAAGAGATGGCAAGGACACACATTATTTAGGCCACGTATAAATGTAGGAAGCTGTGGTTTGCTTACAGGGAAGGATGACGTTTCCAACTTGATCATGTTGTTATACGTGTTGCATCAGTCATGTGCGAAAAACATCAGAGGAAAAAAGAAAAAGCAGCAACATTTGTCCAGCCTAGGCAGCGTGTGATATTTATTGCTGTGAATCGCTAGAATTACTCCATTGTCCTACAGCGATGCCAGTAAACCATGTATTGATCAGTGTAAGTTGCAGTTGTTCACACATGAAAAATTAGAGTGACAGAGCTGGATGCCTGTGTCTAGTTATGCCAATGACATTGAGAAGGAATTTCAAGCCTGGAAGGACTTTGCAAGCAGTCAGTGTGGTCTTTTGTCCATTTTTTTCTTGACAAACAGACTGGGATTTCCACAATTCACCAGCTTCTAAATGTCAGCACCAGCCAAGGACCTCTCTGTAGCTCAGCCACATTGGGAAATGTGACAAGACAGTCTTCAGTATGCCACAAACTCTCCAAGATAATTGATGCATGCTACAGTTTTTTTTTTGTTTTTTTTTTCCCTGAGCAGTGACCTCTCTGAAAGCTTCACTTTTAATAATCCAACATGGCTGAGCTGAAGGAGGCTGTCTACCCCTCTCTCTCATTCTAGCTAACCAGATGGAGAAGGATAGAGAAGTAGGTATGATATTAAATATTTCTGCCAGAGCAGATTTTGATCTCGGTTTCTGAATGCCATAATATGACTTGCATGAATAAAACATGAGGATGACATGGGCAACGTTGCCTGCAGCCTTGGAGATAGCAGGGATTGTCCTCCGCACCAACACCTGGCTCGTTGCACTGTCGTGATGACAGTGACCTTGGAAGTTATGAAATACACACTTTTAAATTGAAGAAGTACTAAGCCCAGTCTATTTTTTTTTTCCCTCTGTCAAGGTTCTTACATACATTGACAACACATTTTCATTAAACCTTGAAATTCGTTTTGTGTACTTGTCTCTATATGAAATGTAATCAGAGAAAGGACAATCAAATGCAGAGCTCTCTAAATGGATCCTGTGGATGGGAATGTGAACTTGAGCATGGAGCAGGTTGGAGGTTACAGCAGCTGGGTGGTTGTTACAGCTTGTGTTCTCTCTCAGTTTGTCTTTAAGCTGTTTGGTTGGAACACCAGTAGCAGGGATAGTCAATGTTTTTCTGTTGCACACTTTCTTTTCTGTGCCTCCCCCCCCCCTCGAGTTGACAGCCTTGGCTTGAGAGTCTTGGCTCTTCTCTCCCATTCTGTTCTAAAATTCTACATGTGTTTCAGATATTTGAAGAGTTAGTTATTTGTGGAGACTTTTCTCATCCATATTTCATGCGGCGCATCAGTCGTGTTTGGTGTGAAGGTTGAGGAAAATAAGGTGGTGTACAGCACAAAGAGGCTTGTTTGATTCCTCTTACCATTAATTAATCATGTCCAAACATTTTCTACATTAATTTTGCATTCTAAAGGTTGAAAGGCTAATGGAGACACTAAAATAGTTTGATTTAACTTTTCTTGTCTTTATAATTTTAATCTTTTATTATTTTAACTTCAGTGTTATAGATAGATAGATAGATAGATAGATAGATAGATAGATAGATAGATAGATAGATAGATAGATAGATAGATAGATAGAGTCATTGACCTGAATATCGTACATTTTTATGTTTGCAAACCCATTAGCATGAGCAGATGGAGTAAACATATGGCCATTGTATTATGAGAATTATGCACAGGTCAGTGTCTTATCTTATCTTATTTTATGGATTTACTGATTTACTCATTTTATTGCTTAAAAGACTGTTTGATGGATCATACTGTTGTGTTTAATGCAGTTTCAAGAGGCTATTTTTGAGTAGGGATAGATTTTATGTCATTTCACAAATTGCAACCTAATCCTCTTCGCTTGCAAATGATTAACAATGAAATGCATATTTAATGAGAGTTTAATTCATTTAGCTTTTGCCAGGATGGCACCAGGGTGGGGGAGGGGTAGCAGACAAATGCTTTTAGGAAACTGATAAAAAAAAAAAAATCCCATTCCCCAGTTGATAAAACTTGAGCTAATGCTCTCTCCATGCTCACTGACATACATACTTCTTCAACAAGCATGATTGATAGATGAGACAAGTGCAGCGCTAAACACGTTTTCTTTGTGAAGTATTAGAAATCCTAATGTAGGAAATTGCTTATGAAATCATTACCCAGTCACCCCATTTGTTTTAATTTGCTCTAAGTGGATTTCCATAGTCTCTTGAACTGACCAGATGTTCAGCATTTACTAAATCACTTTACTTCACTGTTGAACACTGCAGAATAAACCCAAACTAATGCCTCTGTCTGAAACAGGGGAAGATGGTTCAACGCAGCAGGATATATTTTATTGCAGCATATGAAACAATGTCACAAGCAGCATGCTGAGTGTGTCAGGAGCCGGAGCATGGTAGAGCATCTGGACTTTCCCACTCCGAGGCATTTGTGAGGAGTAGCAGGCCCCTCTGGCCGCCTGTTCGGCTGGCATCACCGGGGTCAGTGCCCCCGTCTGGGGCAAGTGTCTGAACCCACATGTCAACTATGTACCCCAGTCAAATTCACTAAGCTTTGAACAGAGCCGGGAAGCGCACATGCTTCTTTGAGCACAATGCAGCTTGGCGTAAGGCACATAAGAATAAACAAACAACCAGGAAATAAAAGTTAGTGGAACATTTTATTTAGTCCAGGCATGTCTCCCAGGTAGCATGGAGAAATGGAGAAAAACTTTGTGTTTTCCATGCATTGCAGACTTTTCTTAGACCAAAGAAACCAATCTTAAGCCTACTATAGTTCTCAGTATGTGAATAGCCGCAGCAGCTTGTGTAAAAGTCCTCTTGACCTCATGGACCTCTGAAAATACATTTTAATTGCCAAGCTGAAGAATATAAAGTTAAGAAACATATTGGTTGTAACCTGCAAGCTTTACAGCACCTTTTACGAGTGTACCAACTGTCTACTACCTCAGTTGACTACACACATTAAATGTTATCCAACTTTATTAATGTACTGAGATGAGATCTCAAGACAGAAATATTTGATTGGAAAACTAGGTTTTTGTAAAATCGATTATTAAAATTGTTCTGGACAGCATTACTAAATGCCTAAAAACACACGCAGAGCCTTCACAGCTGCTGTTTTTATGATTACGTTTTATTTGCAAAGTGATTATTCTTTTACAGACTGAATTAGAGCCCACCCAGCCACCTGCAACAGCTTGCAGACACCAGCAAAATGCGGATCCATACAGTGGGTTGCTCAGCGGGAATATTACAGTGTGAAAATAGGCTGTGGCAGTGTGTGTGTCATAACACAGCCACCGAACACATATTAGAATCATCTTCACTAATATTGTCGTTGTTCAGACAGCATGTGGAGGTTGCATATCTCACATATTCTATCCCTATTTTTTAAACGCCCTATGTGGCGTCATTGCATTGTTTGATTAATGTGTTTTGTGTGTTTTTTTTTTTTTTTGGAGCTATATAATTGTGCTGATAATTGTTAAAGCATTTTACCCGTTCAACAAGGCCTGCTAGAATGAGGTCTCCATGTCTCTAAGATTCTCTGCAGAGAGCAGTTGGCATGTTGACAATGATGGGCCTGCAGCTTCTATTTATGCATCCTCCTTGTCAACCTTTCACACTTTCAGGATGAAATAGTGTGTGTTTACATAAATAAAAGTGGGCTCCTCTCAGAAAAGCATCACATACTAAATTTCAGCAAAATAAGTTAGTAAGGTTCGGTGGGTTGAATGCGTTTCAGACTGCAGTGTTTATATGCTCTAATTTTTTTATTTATTTTTTTTTTTTTGTTCAAGTCAGTCTCCCTTTGCTTCAGCTCATATTGCTGATGCAGAATAACTTTCAAAAGTGGATTTATAACAGTTGTTACATAATACACAGTTAAGATTCACATCCACAAAAAAGATCTATTTTTAGATGGTTTATTAAAATCTATTTTATTGATTTTATAATTCTTACATGTTTTTGTCATGGTGCTTTCTCTGCACTTGGCAAGTTTTATTTTGGTTTGTTTGTTTTTTTTGCTATGGTTTATCGAAGCAAATTTTTCCAAATTCAAGTGTCTATTAGTGTGGCATGCTAAACTAAATTGACATATTTCCGTGCAGCTGGCTGACTGGTTGTGGCTGACAGAGCCCTGTCAGGAATGACAGTGCTGGAGATGTGGATTGATGGCTTTGTGTGACACTGACAGCTGCTGGTAGGCCAGTGCATACCTGCATCGCAGCCATGCCAGCTAGGTGATCATAGACAAGTGCTGACAAGCAGCGGTGGGGTGGACAGGTTAGCTTTCTAGGTTTGCATAGTGCCTCTGCAGCACAGCAGACATGGCAAACAATATTACCAGGGGAGATAGCTTGTAGAGACGTGAAGGTCAGAAACCCAAGTAGATAAAAGCAATGTTTCTTAGAGAGATTCTCGCTATTCCTCAGCTTAGCTTGGAAAATGAAGCCAGTATTAGAGAGCTAAAGCTGACATTCATGTTTGAAATAGAATAGAGCAAACAAGGACAGACTATTTCCACAATCTAACAATGATATATCGTACAATGCTTCAGAATTTTCTGCTGGTTTACTCCCTAAAGTGTAATATCCGTGTCACGGCATTGATGCCTTCTATATTCGGTAATATATTTGCACTTTCTGATGAGTTGTAAAAATGAGGTATCTTTACCTGCATCTGCATACAGATGTCACTGCAGCGTAATGCCAAACTTTGAGCAAACTTCATTTTTGTCTTTGTCCTTGCATTCAGGCTGTCTCGATCTAGAGTGCGAAGAAGTAAAATGCTCTGAAACTCCTGCCCATGGATTGGTGAATTCTGTCATTACCTTGAAAGACAGGAACAAGGGCACCAGGATTATCTGCCTTCATACACCCATCCTAACAAATAACAGCATATTAGATTGTGCTGTATCTCCAGTCAGAATCGGAATCTGCCTCAAGGCAAAGACAGCATAGAGATTATAGATGGTTGCAACTCAGCTCAGTACCATTCATAAATTAATAAACGAGTGACATGCAAGGATTAAATACATTTTACATTGTGTCTGTCAAAGTAATACAATAAAATAGTCATCCACTACGCTCCAGGATTACAATATTTGCAGTACATTTCCAAAAATAAACGTTAGCACAAGGAGAGCGACCCCAGCTTTATAGAGAAGCTTTCAGGACTTTATGATAAATTCCATAGTTCATTAGCAATTAAAAACAACAACTGTAAATAGTCTCTCCCACATTTTTGTCTGTCGCTTTATGCATCAAATTGTCAAGTTGAGTATCATCAAATTGTCAAGCTGAGTATGTATGCTTTTCTGTGACACCTTTTGTGTCAGGAAACACAAAAAGCACAAGATCGCACCTTAAAGTTTTCATTTAAGTAAGTGAGACACGCATCAGAGGCCTTTGTCTTTTCTGCTTTGTCTCTCTTATTCCATCTGCGTCTCTGTGTGTCTCTCTTTTAGGTTTACGTACAACACACACTCACTACTCACTACTCCCCCCCCTTTCCACTATTTCTCGCTCCCCATTGCTTTCATAAATGTTCTTCTCCTTGGTGAAATCAGCTCAGGCACAGTTGAATCTCATTAATTTGTGGGTGGTTCAAGTGTCTGATCATTTCCCCTCCCAGATCTGGACCTCACCAGTCACTTTACAGTCAATCAAACCTAATTACCCTCACTACAAAGACCATCAAATCCCATTGTCAAATCCATTTAGCTTCCCCAGACAGCACCGCCTTTCACTGATGCAAACAGCCCATGTGGGGTTTGGTTCAGATGTTATCTTGATCTGGATTCCAAAACTCTGCACCCGCCATCCAAATGTGTCACGTGCTTAAAATGGAGAATCCACACCGGGCTGGATGGATGAAACCCAGAATGTTTATAGCAGCTCAGTGTACTGACACTACCTCTTTGACATTACTTTAATTTTACTAGCCTAATTCATTAAAGTGACCCCAATATAAACAATTGCATATCTTAAATGCCCGTACAATTAAAACATCCTGCCCTATATTTGACATGAGAAACCATGATCAGAGGCTGTGATGTTGGCATAGCTCTGATATATTAACCCAAGACTACTCTCGTCCATACGCCTGAAAAGCACAGTAAAAGGTGTTTTCAGCTTGTTAATGTTTTAGAGGTTCACCCAAACTGCAATAAAACCCCAGTCACCTGCACTTCTGTGTTTAACCAGCTCACTGTGGCTGTATCCTCACTCTACCACTGCAATGCTTAAAACCAATCTGCTGAGTGCACTGAAAATACCTTTGATGTTGACAGATTTTGGTCCTGTTGTCCGTAATGATCAAGACTACGTGTCCTGTTGCTGCTTCACAGCAAAAGCCGTTCTGTGGTTGGCATGTAAAATCATTTTCACATAAAGTGACAGCAGGAAGTATGCAGACTGTGTTTACGCAATTAAAAGTGTAGGATTTAACAATTCCTCACTTTAGCAACTCTCAGTGGTAGCCTTAAAAAAAAGACACTGCAGCAGATTGCAATGCTAAACAACACCATTCCCTCTCAAGGATCCAACCTTAGGACACCAGAATGTGAGGCTGAAATCAACACATAGATAAGGCCGGTTTTCACTGGGGGTGTGTTATTTAACAAAATGTAAGCCAGCAGAATGTTTTGAAAGAATACCATGTAAAAGTTATGCGCATTTGAGTTTTAACCCACAGCGGTTTCTGGGTGTTTTTTGCTCCTGTCACATTTGACTCACTGTAGGCTCATTGTTTAGTGCAATATAAAGTCGTGCACCTCTGTGGAAACAGCACAACCATGGCTAGAAGTAAAGAGAACTCTTCTGCAGTCTAATAAAGTTGTAATGCCATACATCATTACCATGCACCTCTTAAATTGCCCCCAGGGGATACAGTTTTTTGAAATGAATTGAATTGAATTGAATTAAGAAGGTTTTTTAGGAGAATCTAAATATTGCAAATGGTTTATTTTTTGGGTGAATTTTTAATGCAGAGTAAAGTGATTCTAATGAAATATCACAGTGTTAGGCTTAGATTTGGTAAGGTTTTCCGACAAACTGTCAGAAAGGTGAAACTGTGATGATTATTTCGGTTTTCACAGTTTCTGGTTTTGATAAATGGTGTGATTTTGGTGATTTTTTTTATTTATTTTATTTTAAACAGCAGTTTTGACAGCAGCTCTGATATCACAGCAAATGAGAGCAGAGCAAAAAACGATATTAGAATTTATTAGGTAACATCAAACAGAGAAATAGATCAATCAACCTAAACTCCCAACCAAAGCTACTCCTAACATTGCACTGTTGCTTGAATACTACTAAAGTTTAACATAGGGAGTCTTTTTAAATTATGATTCATGTCTTGTATAATCAGTTTACAGTAAACGATTGATTAAGAGCAAAACCGTTAAAGGATATGCCAAGCTGTGAGGCCAATAAAAAAGACATATGGGTCAGGGTCTACAATATTGTAGCTAAATTTAGCAGTACCTTGCTTATGGAAAAGGGGCAATAGTTGGCTACTCTGCTGCGAGGACAGGCTCCCTTTGGCCCTGCTGGCACGCTGACATGATGACCCCATGTGGCTCAGAGAAAAGTGTGTCAACCTAACATCTGTCAGTGCTGGGCTGGAGCTCTCCCTTGTGTGTTGGTGGTGTTATTGGGCAAACTAGCCAAAAGCAGTGGATAGATGGTGATAGCAGTATGGTAACTGAGGCGGGAGGGGTGGGCCGCAGGCATTCGAAGTAAACGATAGCTGAGGAAACTGAGTGCAGTGACGGCTATGATACAATTCTCTCTCTTCCCCCCCCTCTCTTCCCTTCTCCCAGCCTTCCCTCCCTACTGTTTCTCACTTGGGGCCTGGCAGCATCCATCCAGATGGAGGGTTTATTTTTGTTTTTGTTTGTTTACTTATTCATGCATCCAGCTATTCGGGGCATCGCTGGGGCTTTCGTTCCACCACAGAATGCAAATCGCCACGGCGGCTAATCCACTTTCATCTCTCCCTTGTCGACATCCAACTTCTCTCCACGTTTCCCCCAGTCTCTCACAGTCAGGACATCTCTCTTTTTTTTTCTTCAGTGTGTGAGATCAGGCCTGCAGTGACCAGGCCAGCATAGCTCCAACACTTGTCTCTGCTCCATGCATGTCAAACACAATACACCTTTCACCTTCCACCTACCTTTCCCGTTTTCAAGACAGTCCTCCCTCTCTCCACATCTTCCCTCCCTTGCTTTCCCTGACCCTGGCGCCAAGCAGGGCATTGCGGCAAGAGTAAAGTAGGAGCTACACTGTCATCCCTCCTGCAATAGAGGGTTGTGGGGGCATCCCTAATTGAGTTAGGGAGGGCATGAGTGGGTTTGCTAATCAAGTTGTTACAGTAATACAATCCAGATAAACTAGCAGACAAATTTGTCTTTTTTACTAGCAATCTTTCCCCTCCATTCCCATCCTTCCTCCTTTCGCTTTTTCACTCGAGTGGACTTGTACACATGCACACACACATACGCCTCAAAATTAAAGACAGGGACCTTTTTCTAGAAAGTTTCTCATCTCTTTGTGTCAAAGCTTTTGTCAGGGTTGGGTGGTTGGACTGCATGGAGGTGGTGAAAGAGAGGGTGGGAGGGAAAAACAAAGGAAAGACATCTAACAGGTGTAGGACTGCTGTCCTTCGGGCACTTGTGTTCTCTCTGCTCTCTGTGGCAGTAATGGTCTCTGCCTGCCCGGGTCTTAGGAGCTGCTGGGGCAGCAGGGAAGGAGGGCTTGTGGAGGGGGTTACTCAGCTCAAAGGCAGACCGTTAGAGAGCAGGCAGCAGAGCAGTAAGCGGAGGGGGGTGCTGAGTAATGCAGGTGGTTGTGTATATCTAGGTGGCTGAGCCTGAATTCAGGTGTGAAAATAACACAAAACCAGGTGCATACAAGGGAGAGTAGAGAGAGAAGATGAGATTAAAAGAAAGTGTGGTTGTTGCCTCTCCACCTGGCCATAAAGCAGTACCCCTCCTCCCTCCACTGAGGCCTTTGTTTCACGGCTAATGGTCCAGGTTAATTGCACAGGTGACTTTCTGTGGGGGAACAGATGGGCTCAAATGTGTTCAAAAACAATCTGCAGCAAGCAGGGAGAAAAAAAAAAGGAAAAGAAAAGAAAAAAATAGGAATGAGTTGTTCTTTCCTCTTCATTCTTCCGTTTCTTTCTCATCATCTCTACTGGAGTCATGGAGGGTGACTGGGGTGAGGTTAAACTCTAACTGTGTTCTTCTCTCACAGTGGTTTCAATTTATCAAGCACAAGGCCTGTAAGCTCTCATTAGATCTCATTACAGTGCAAATTAGACTCAGGAATTTGCTAGTGGAAGGATAGCGGATAGTAGTGGATAATAGACATCTCTCCGGCGCCTGATTTTGTCAAACACTTTGATTTGGAAAGGGAGGAGAACGCTGTGATTACATGAGTGCAGAGGAAACTGTACATATTTCTGATTGATTAAAATGTCTTCCTATATGAAAATTTGTTTTGGATGCTTTTGCCATTATATGCTCAGTCTTTTCCACTAACATGCCACCGTTGCTGCTAGTTTCACTCGCGGCATATATAATTTGCCATCATATTAGAAACCCATGCGTGCTAGACAGAAGCTTCTGGAATTCTAAGAATTATTTGTCTCTCTTTTCCCTCATGAATCACGATGGCTGCATGTGAGCCATCAGAAATTGAGTTCTCAATCGATCCACTGTGTTTTTTCTCTCCAGCACAACATGCAGGAGATGACAGATAGCAAATTGAATTTATGAACAGGCTTTGTTGATACTGCTGTATAATTATAGGAATACAGTGCCTTTGGTGTTTAAAAAGAGAGCCTAGTGTTTAATTCAAAAACATACAAGGTTTAATGCTTGAATGATTGAGCGAAAAGCTTTGTCACGTTTTTTGAGGTGACAGCTGTTCTTTTACTTTGCTTTACATATTCTGTGTGCTGTTGACGAGTGGTTTTAATTAGCAGAAGTAAAGGAATGAAATGTTGTGTGTTACATTGTGTGGCACGGTATGTGAGTTCATTCGTTTGGTTCCTCACTGCTCTTAGACTGACAATTAAGAGTTTTATGGAATCTTCAGCATGCATTGGTTTTTTAAAAGACTCGGCTAGAAAGCTGTCTCGTGTGACTGCTTTTGCCGAGAGCGGCCGTGAGCAGAGGTCATCCTCTTGACATTAGCCGAAGTATGCCCTCAATCTCCGTTTCTCTAGCTGTCCATTCATTTCTCTCACTGTCATTGTCTGTCAAACCTGCACACACTCAAGTCGAGAAATGTGTATGAAACATTTAGATCATCTAAGTAGAGCCAATACGCCAATGCGAGGATAAAACGTGCATTTGTTTCACTTGAGATGTGTAGGCATGTTTTAACTATTGCTGAAGGTCTGTGCGCTTGTGCTCACATACTGCGGTGTATGTTTTAGAAATAATTGAATGTCAACGGGCTCCGGTTGTCAAGTATTCAGGAAGGTGTTTTATGACCTTGTGTCTTGCCTTGCTCCACTAGTTCCTCTCAATAACCCACTCCACAGCACGAACCGCCGCACCCACAGAAACTCCTCACTTTTCTCCTGTGCTGCCTTCAGTGCACTGTCTTTGTCTCTAAGTTCTTCCTCCTCTTTTATTCTTTCCTTTGCATCTTTCTTCACTGACTGGTGACACTTAACAGCATCTGAGCTAATTCTTTTTCCTCCCTCTCACTTTCCTTCTATTGCTTGTCGACATTTGACTTAGTGTTCTGCTCCTGGGATTGGTGAATGGTGCGTCGCAGCTGCTTTCTTACTGTAGTTTTTGTGGGTTTTTTTTTCTTTTTTCTTTTTTTCTGTTAGGGAAAAACTAATCTAATGTGTGAAGTTTTTATGCCAATCCTGCTGAGAGCACATCGCTTCTGTTATCCCTCCTAATTAGAAAATGTGATACTGCTGCTTGTAAATATATATGGCAGATTGAAACAATCCCCTGGGCTCACAGTTACATTTGGCACAGCCTCGGGGTCCAGGTACCACCAGATACTCAGGTAAAGGATTGAGAGGCGGTAGGGGTGGGGGATTGGAAGTAGGCAGGGATCAAAGCGAAAGATATAGAACAGGTACATCATCTCTCTCTGGAAGCTAGAGTTTTACTGGGCTTTATTCCTGCTCTTAAAGGTTTAACTGTTTAAGAAAATACCTAAAAGTGCAAAAGCCACAACCATGTTCCACACTTCCACAAGCTTTAATAAGATCATTAAAGGACCCCAAGGCTGTCTGTTGAGGTGCCCACCAAGGTGTTTCATCACTGGAAGGGTTAGTCAATGTCTTGGGTCTTAGCCCATCTTAACCCATTTAGAAAGCAATTTCCTGTGAGCAGAGGGGATCTTTCCTCCTGAGAAAGATCTTTGGGCATGAAAGGTTAGCTTTTCTGTAATTCCCCACCCTGCAATGTACCAGTGCTGCTAATGAGAAGCAGATGAATATTTGCCTTAGGTTTAACAGCTCAAAATAAGATGAGTGAATTGCAGGAATGAGGCAGAAATGTCTGCTAAAGTGGGCAATGTTACAATAAGTAAGGAAGAAAGTTTGCTTTAAGGATTACTGGAATAAGTGTAGTCAAATAGTATTCATTTCCCCCCCTTGCTAAATGCTTACCTTGTCTTTGCAGATTTGTAAAATATATATACATATGTTTTTATGTTAATAGGTTCATACATTCTGAAGGTTCATTTGTGAACATTTCTTGCTGAGAGGAAGGCCTGCTCGTGTTTAAGCTTTGGACAGCTTAGGACATAGTTAATTGAGCACTGTGAGGTGACTGGGGAGTATGCTTCCCATTTTAGTCATTTTAGTTCTTTGTGTCTGCAGTTCTTCCCCTGAACCCCAGTCTTCTAGGGCTCCCAAGTCCTGGCCATTACAAATGATGAATTGTGCTACTGTTAAGCTAGAAGTAGGACAAATTGATCAAAGTGTCAGGTGCCCCCTGTGATGTTTAGGTCTCCATGAAGAAGGCAGTGAAGAAGGAGCTGTCAAAAAGTTTCTTGTACCACGGTGGTTGTAGATAAATGTTTACCTGCCACTTAACACCTTCTGCCTTCTGTCAGACTCACAATGTGTCCTTGCTAGCCTACATAAGAAAGAGTAGCTAAAGATCTTGGGAGTTGATACAGTTATAGAAGCTGCAAGTTGTTCACCATATTGTTCTTCAGGTCCACAGGAGACGAAACCCATGCTCCCCCTTTTAAACCAATGAGCTTGCTATCTGAGGTGTAGTGCTGCAATTTGAGATAAGCACTACTTGGCTCAGCTTTGGTTTTGTTCTGATAAAGCTGGTCTAATTAAGCTTGATTTAATCGGGATTGCTTTTAAGCACAGCACACAGCCGGAACAGATACTTTGATTTCAAAGTAGCCCTTGGGAAGGACTTGAGGAAGAAAGAGAAGGAATGAGATAGAGAGTAAAATTAGTGAGTATGACTGAAGAGTTGCTTTTTTAGAATTTGCATAAGACATGTTTCTATTCTTAGTTGTACTGTCTTCTTTTACTTGCATGAATGACTGCCGGTTGGGTGGTTTGTTGCTTGAGGTAGAGGGAAAAGTTGTGCAGATCTGACTTTCTCTTATAATAGCAAGATATGTGCCATTTCTTTAAATCAATCGGTACCATTCTGTGTCACTGTGGTTTGTACACAAATTGAAATTGCCCTACTGTGTTTCTTTGAGCACACGCAGGTAACAAAAGATTGATCACCCCAGTACTTGTAAAAGTGCTGTGTGCTGAAAGTAGCAGTTGTCCACTTATTTTTTGAATGTTTCCCTTCAGCTATAGCTGTAAGCACAATGCCGAAACAAGTCGCCTGGACCCTGATGGTAAACACTGGGGAAGAGCTAGTTCACTCATATATGCAAAAGAATTGATGGCCAAGTCTCCAGCTCCACAATAACTCACCCTAATGATCCTAGTTTAAAATAATGTCTGTTCTGGACCAGAATGATAAAAAGGGTGCCCCTCTGACTCATTAGTATTAGGGCATAAAGATAGATGACCCAGATATAGAACCTAAGCTTATTTTTGAACCCTGTTACCATTGAGCTGTATGCTGCTTGTGCACAGCCTAGGTACAGCTAGTTGTGCTGTTGGCTTTATAGCATGTAGAGTGTCTCATACCTATCTCTTAAGCCATGCTGACTGCCTCCACTTCTCTGGTTTCATGGATCCACACGACAGCTGGAACGGTGGGCAGAGGGAATGTTTTTCGAAGGCCGGTCCCGGTGTCATTGACTGAACAATGATAGAGCGCCCGGGTATTGAGCGGCTCCACACTAAATCTTTGTAAAGAGCACTTAGCTCCCCAGCGTTAGCCACAGAAAGAATATCTGTCAATGACCATCACTGGATGCTTTCATCCTGAGGCTCCTCTAAACTCTAAACTAAACTCTAAGTGTATTTTCCTCCTCCCCAGCTGTTTACTGAAAAAAAGCTCTGGCCTGAATGACAGGCCTCTGTCTCAACACTCATACACTTGCAAGGATTGTTTGTAGCTCATTCAGAACAAATTACTCTCTCATTGTGATGTAAGGTGATTGTTAATGCACCAGTAGCAGGCGTCCTCACCCAACACCTAAAATTTGATCTTGAAGCAGTCATGCAAGTCTGTGTGTACATTTTTACGAGCACATGTGAAGACTACATCATTTTGTATGTCCTCTAGCTTTATTTTTTTTTATTTTGTTCTCTAAACATATTTGCTACTGTTGTGTTCTCTTGCAGAAGGAGACGAAACTGGTGTAATGGATAGTCTAATGGAAGCTCTACAGTCCGGAGCAGCCTTCCGTGATCGACGAAAACGGACACCACGCAACGGTAGGCAGCGAAAAACACTATTATGTCCCATAGTAGAATGTTATGTAATTTTTATTAATCTCTGTTGTCTGTAACACATTTGGCAGCTGTTTATCATGCAGGGAAACTCTGCTCTTGAATTTAAATTATGTCTATTGGTGTGCTAGTACTCCACTGACTCTGACACTGAAGTATTCATGACATATCAACACATGTAGAAACATATGTACATTTAAACAGGGGCCACAAAAACAACCACACATGTATACAAGCGCAGGTTTATTAGAAATGTGCCATCCCTTTCCCATCATAAAGAACTCAGCATTAGGACTGGGCTAATTCAGTGTAATTCTGGTGTTAGCATATTCCATTCTGCCAAGATAAATGGACCATGCACCACGGAGTAGCACCTCGTAGGGGTGCCAGGGTCAATTGATATTCAAGTCAGAGTTCAGTAGAAGATTCACAGGTGCTGCCATGTCAGGAAAAAGTAGGACAAAATCAGTCACTGAGTGGTTTATATGATTTTGCGACAGGCAAGCTGCACACAGCAAAGCAAGTAGTAAAAAAGGCCAAAAGTGTAGAATAGAAGTGAGTACACCCCAATATCCCTTAAATATTGATCATTCAAAATTGCTTCACCTTTATTTCTATATTTCAAAGTAAAGTATTTTGACTTTTAATTTTTTTATTATTCTGATGATGATTTAGAGCTAAAATACATTAGAGTCTGTCCCACAATAAACAAGAGGTGTATTTATCAGTGAGTGCCAGCATTCTGTCTGCATTGATCCTTGAAAAACATCAACCGCTATAGATGGCATTCAAGAAAGAAAAACCTCAATTGCCATTCAGCACAAATCTTCAAGATGAAAGGACATGAAAAGAAGCGTGATGAATATTGGAGCACATTCTTTGGTTAGATGAGACCAAGATAAATTTGTCCTATTGGGGCGGGGTTCAGCGTGTTGGATATGAACTTGTCCAGGACCACCACAGTGAATGCATAGTCCCTACAGTGAAGGACGGAGGTGAGAGTGTGATGATATGGCACTGCACGAGGGCAAAAAGGTGTTGGAGAGACGACATTTATAGATTGTACCATGATATATCCTGTGGATATACCAGAATACCAGCTGACAAGATGACTCTCAGTCTGCAGAGGCTTGGCAGAAGAGGAATATTCCAGCATGATAACGATCCACAGCACCCTGCCAAAATCACACAGGAATTTCTGAAGAGAAAACTTTGACCCGGCCAAGTTTGTCACCTAACTTTTATCCAATAAAACACCTCGGGTGTATTTTAAAGACATCGGCAGAGCAACACAACCCCTCCAGCAATGAGCAGCAGAAATAAATAAATAAATAGATAAATAAATAAATAAATAAATGTTCCTGCAGAATGACAGAATGTCTCTCCAGAAATGTATGCAACATTAGTATTCTCCATAATGAGCAGAATTGAGTTTGTCATCAAAAATAAAGGTGGACATACCAAGTTTTTAAAGATTAAAAGATTTGAGTCTCAGGAAAGAAAGGTGTCCAGATTTTGTTTGCATTGAATTCCTACTGTTAGTCTTTTGTAAGAGCAAACAGTTCACATTGGAAGTAGGTGATACAGTTTGGACATTTTTCAATGTAATTATTCGTATTTGTACACACATACAAGTGATGTTGCACCGGGATGTACTCACTTCTGTTTTACACTCTACATGTTCAAAGCAGAGCAGGATTTTTTTTTCCCATCTATTAAATTCAAACCTTATATATTTAGATTGTTGATAGGCAACATTACATCTACAGACATTGTAAACACACTACTCTTTTCTGCTTGCCTCCAGGTTGGCTTACTGTAGTTACAAATGTTTTAATACCAGTCACATGTAGCTTTTGTTATTGATAGCAGAATAGACAAACATATGCCTTTTTTTCTTTTTGTATTTTTTTTTAAACTGGGGAGATTAGTACTAGAATATTAGCATATGCTGCCCTGTGTGGTCATCTGTTTTTATTTGGCAGTGAAAAGGTACCTGGTTGGCATTGCCTAGACATATTGACCAGGCCCTTTCAATCTCGTCTTGGCTCACTTCCTTTTACACTCTACCAGTGGATGTATTTCCTTTTGTTCACACTCAGGTTTTTAAAAAAATAATCTGTTCTTCTTTTGCAGTGCTCACGTTTTAACTCAGTTTATACAATATATGCTAAATGCACACTGTTACCTCCTTTGTGTGACTGTCTGTCTCTGATTTCTCAACTGGAACTTCCACGGGTAAAACCAGTGTGAACCAGCGTGCATGTGTGTGTGTTCGTGTTCATAAAACAATAAATGAAATTCATTCCAAAATAAGAATTATTATATTTAAAAAAAAAAAAACTCAAATACTGCTACCTACTATTTTTTTTTATCATGAAGAGAGATCAGTAACTGAATGAAAACTTCATAAAAAAGTAATTTAAAATAATTTTCTAGTATTTTGACTTCAATACCATCTAACAGCAAAGCAACAAACATACATAACCACATATTTTCCTCTTGTTTCAACACCTGTGATGCCGTCATCAATGACCATAACCAGCTTTTTTCTTTAATTCCACCTTCTTCCATTCCATATTTATGTATTTGGGTTTAATGTGAGCCTGTGTCTGCCCAAATGTTTGTGCAGGTGTGTTAGCAAACCTGAATGGGTTTTTGCCAGACTTTGGGAGTGGTTCTGCCAATATCTGAAATGAGTCACCTCTGATGCCTTTTTCTCTTTTCCTTTTTCTCCATCCTTCCCTTCTTTTATTCTTTCTTTCATCACCAACATTGCTACAGGTGATCAAAGCCCTTCCAGTCCAGGCTCTCGGTGGCCGGGTGCTAACTATGGTAACAGAACTCTAGGTGTGTGTATTTAAGTACCTTTTTAACCCAAACACAACACCGTCTTGCTTCCTACTGCACTTCTACTGGCTGCATAACTCACACATCCTTCGTTTAGAACACTCAAGCTGGGCTGTTCTACAACATACAGAGTCCTGTGCTGAGTTCCAGTTTTCCACTCGGAAAATAATTAAATCTCCAAAGGTATGATGCATAAGGTTTACTCTTTGTCAAAAATGAATTCCGAAAGCTCTACATAGATAAGCTTACTGAATGGTTTTTAGGAACCTATCGATAGAAACATGTTTCAAAATGCATCATAGACAAAACCAACGCATGCCAAAAACTGAAAATCACAATTGGTTTTGCTTGACCTTTCATTTTGCAATGGCACATAGAAAGAGTCGAATAATTACTGATGTACGTCCGCTAGTGTTTTATAAAAGTCCTTGTAAGTAACATCTTAAGTACTGCTTGCAGTTGGTTGTGCACTCTACCTTATGGTGCTGTGTCACCCCCTAAAACTGTAACATTGTCCAAATGACCTAAGTATATAGCAATATGTTTTACAGATTGCATCAGATAACCTTTACATGCCCAGGTGATGATGCAATATTGCATCAGCTGTTACTTTCAGCAATGGGATAATGCTCTGCAAGAGATAGCTATTTCTTTCCAGTGTCAGGATGGCACCTGGTGAACATTTTGATTTAAAATGTGAACTAAGGCGACTTTAGGACTTGTAGTACCGACATAATTATCACACGGTGTTTCATTGTAAGAGATCGCAGGATATCGGTGAAGTTCATTCCAAGGTTAAAATTAAATTAAATCAAATCAAAATGCTCCGTGTTTCATGCAAGTACGCCCGTTATCCTTAATCGACAGCTGGTATGACCGCATTGTGACATTTGCTCCACAACTTCTCTTGTTTCTTCACATTAGTAATGCGAGGCCACGACTTAACTATGTCGTTCCCACGCATTAATAACTCGTGGCCACGATTTACTAATGCGTGGGAACAAGTTATTTTTATTTCTTATGGATGTCACCAGACGGGCTCCGTATGCATGTAGTGCTTCCCAGAACTTTTATATAAAGGTTGCAAATTCTCATTTTTGGATTATTCTGAGAACACCTGTTAAATATTTGTTCATTTTGCCAGACTTAATAATTTTTAATAAATAGTTGTTGTTTTTTTTCTATTTATATGATGCAGTCAATAATGTAAAATACCATCGCAAAAAAGTTTGTTTGAAAAAGTTCTATAAACAGCAGTGTACTTATTCTACCAAATACAAAAGAAAACAATATGCCCTTTTAAGTCTTTACAGGTGTAACATAACAACTTTCTCCCAGTTTCTCTGGAAACGCTTTAGAAAGCAACTTTCAGTTCAAGTCCATGGACAGAAATACACATACAAAAAGACATCCTCTGTATTCTAATTATAGAGATTAGATTAATGTCAAGACCAGAGAAGTTCTGAACAAATTCCAGGTATAGTCAGCAGTGACAAAAGTCTGCATACAGAAAAATACCTTAATGCAGGAATGAGCTCTTATACATTGTAGCGTGTTTCATCACCAGTAAAGAGTTCTTTTTGATCACATGAATATATGCAGGGGTAAACAAGAAAACTGGACTGAAGAGACCATAATGGGCATCATTGCTTGTAGTGCTGAGTGACATGATGTAAATCTTACGCTGAATACCTTTGAAATCCAATGTAGTGAAGTATAACAGCATGGGATGTATAGAAACTGTCCTTGAGGTGGCCTCTTGAGCCTGAATTTCAAATCCTGTTACATGTATAAAATCCTGATAGTGGTCATACGACTGGAACGAAATTCACTCAGCACAATTTCTGTTTTATAGAGCAGCTACAGTTGTCATCTAATTTCCATGCTCTTCCTATTATCTATGCTGTCACAGCATGATATCACTCCCTGTCTTGTGGCGATGCTGAGGAGTTATTCTGCTACAGAGATCTGTGGGCCTCAATACTTTGGCCACTCACTATGTTTTTGTGTATTACTTTACTTTTCACATATACGTGTGGTAAATGTCAAACTGATGAGCAACAGCACCCCAGATATGCCTCTTCCTGAAGGATCCTTGCCTTTTATGCTTTGCAGGCTCTCTTGCTTTTTTTATGTCTTTTCTTGTTGCTGCTGTTGCTGCATGTCCAAGTACCTGACATTGTGCAGGTGTATTCATGGATGAGAATGCATGTCAGGAGTCTGTATGGTGTGATGCTAAAACAATGAATATATTTTATTTTTCTTCTTGTAAAGTTCTTCAAACATATCAATCAAGCACTTAAAAAGAATGGCTAAAAAAAAAAGTACTTTCATAATTAATCCAAGGACAGGCCATGGCAAGCTGACACCTGGCTATGAAATTGTCTTTAAAGATGTGGAATTTTGCCTCATTGGTAGGAAGAAGCTAATGCCAGTAGTCAATATGTGAAAGTACCAATTAAATATGGTTAGGCTGGACTCTAGCACAACAGCAACTCTTGCATCAAGAACTTGGACAGGAGCTGGACAGCTTTTTCCACAGCTGTCCAGAGTGGAAATAAGGAGTGACAATTGTCTGGAAACTCATGAACCCCCAGACAAGTACTGCTATGTTTGATATTTCAAAGAACCGGAGGGTTCACAAAGGCTCTGACTGTTTGCCCCCATGTGGCATTCCCTTGGCTTGTAGTGTCAGAGCCTCTAGTAGCCTCGGTGGGTCCTTGGGAGGGCACCACCTACAACACAGCAGCTCGGCAGGGAGAGGAATAATTAGGTGGAAACGACAGGTGGGGTTCTAACATGCAGGTGAGACTTTGTTCTTTCCTGCTGAAGGTCGCTTGGCCATTTGTGTGGTACCTGAAAATTATGCATTGCCTCTTTTGTACTGGGGGCAAGTTTTTGTCCCAAGTGAAAGATTTTAATTTAAGTAAGTACCTTAATCACAGAACATAAAATGGAGCACAAGATTGACTGACACATTGTTTTAGCTCCAGTAGTGTTTTAAGTGTTGTACTGCACTTTCTTGCCAAATGTAGAGCTGAACCTAGATGTAAAGCTCCTCCTTTACCAATCTAAATACAGGCCCTGAAACTTGTTTGTTCCAGAAGGCTTTTTTTTTCTGCTAGAGAAATCTACTGGTTTGAAGAGATCGGTCCATCAGCCACATTTTTTTTTTTGCCGTGAATTCTGTGAAGTTTATATATCACCCGAATTAGACCCTGTTAAAGCTGTCGAGAAATGATCAGCTTTGTACAAGAGATAAATTTAGATGTCTATATGTAGTCAGACTATTAATGATGTAAGCCTAAGTGAAAGCTCTGTGAAATTGGCCCATGCCCATCAACACTGAGTTCTGAAAAAAAAATAAATTGTGAGTAGGACTGTCGGGTTTCTTACGCTGGATCTCTGGTTCCTCCATTAGAGATAGAGCAATCAGTAGAAGTGCAGCTAATTTGGTAGAAGGACGTCTGTTGCGGTGGTCTGTGTATGGAGACCCAGACCAGGAACTTGTTTGTGGGATCGACTGGGCAGAAGGACGTTCTTGCTGTACTATCTGCTGTGAACACCGTCCAAATTCGGATGCAATTTGGGCATCCTGTTGAGTATTGATAACAATGATTGGCCACCCTAGATTGCCACAAGATGACATTTCCAATGGCACTATATGATGTGCCACTGGATCACAGTAAAACCAAATACTGTCTGTCTTTGTTTATAAATATGATATTTATGCAGTGTTCTGTACGTCTGTGACCTATTTTCCTATTTTTGTGAGATAACCAGAGTTACGGTGGTCCTCAAGATTGTTCTATTTCCTGCTTGACATTGTGCATCAGACTCTTTTCAGCACTTTTTTTTTGTTTTGTTTTTTTCTTTCACCACGGGCACTGCTGAGCTACCAGTATGCATTATGCACTGACAGCCCTCTGTTTATTGATATGGAGCCCGGTACTGGTTTGATAAACAGCTGCATGGATTCTCTACTCTGAGGTGATGAGAGGGGAAAATCCTTTTGACATGCCGGCTCCATGGATTTTTTCATAAATGGAATCTGGAAATGAATTCAGTTGCTATAGAACATGGGGGGGAATTGTCCTTATCTAATGAAAAGGGACAAACAGAAATCTTTTCCCATAGTTTGGGGGAATTAAAAAGAAAAAAACAAAAAGCAAACTACAGTCCAAAGAGAATATAGTCACCTAGTGATGGACGATTTGCTGACAAAAGGCATCTCAGTCAGTGAAAGCTGTCTTTGGGTTGTTACTCCTGTGTGCATGGTTTGGTCAGCATTTAAAGAATGATGGTGTAACTCTTGGGTCAGCACAGCAGCATTAATGATTAAGTACTTTTGTTGTGTATATATGTGCTTTCTCTCTGACTCTCAGACTGATGGCATTTCAGTCCATTAAATTACTGTTAGAGAAGGTTCTGTGAGCAGTTATATGAGACAGAGTGCCAAATCTATTCAATTCTGCTTGTCATGTCTGTTGTAATCTCATGGTTTAAAGCTTGATTAACCTCCTGTCATCCTTAAACGAGCAACGTGTACCAGAGAGAGTCTCTCAGAGTCGCACAAGAATCTTGGCTTACGTCAAAAGGAGTTCTTTTAAACCCAGCATGCCATTCTTTGTCGTCCTTTAGGCTGAACTATACTTCAGCAGACTACCTCGAGTGTCAGGCTGAGCACAATTCTAGGTGCCGCCAATCACAATTACACCCAATCCCAGAAGCATTTCCTATTTCCTTGTCTCCACTTTGTGTAAGATGGAAAATCTAACCTGGGAGGCCTTACTCATGTGTTATGCAATTACACCAGCCATTCCTAATTCAACATACAGAAAGTGGATAGACTGATGGGGACCAGAGAGGCTACGTTACTGTTGTAGGTTCAGTCTCATTTCAGGAGAATAATTTGTATTTGTAAGTATTTTGTGCTGTTGATATCAGTTGGCTCAACACTGAGTTTGCTTTTCCTTCAATGGTGATGTTATTTTTTTGTAGATCGTGTAATTGAAAATTAGGTTTTACAAAAAAAAAAAAAAAAGATGCAAGTTACCCCACTACTATACCATTTCTTATTCCCTTTCTTGTGATACAGTTACCTGGGAATCTTGCAAGAGATTGGTGGGTAGAGAGCAGGAGCCTCTCATACATCCTGGCTCATCGATTTTCGGTCAGGGATGAAAGCCACAGACTCAGTAGGTCTTTCATACTGGGGGGCATCCCAAAAGACACATCAATCAGATTTCAAAGAGAACCAAGCCAATCTTATTTATTTACTGCCTTTTCAATGTCATTACAATCCAAAACCAGGGCCTCTCTCCCTTCCTCTCTCTGCCCCAGTCTCCTGTCTCACCTTCACGGGTCAGTCCATCAAAAGTTCCCTCCACTGTTCTATATAGTGAGTCTCTTAAGGACTTATTTGACATTGAACTGAGAAGGATCATCTTATGGCCATTAAAAAAAATAGAGATGCAATGATATAATGCTTGTCAGGGTTACAGAATTTCAGCCTTACTGTCTAATCCCTTGAAGCCCAGCAGTTAATTCAGCTGGTCAGGCCAGAGAGTGAGCCCCTTGTATGTTTAATGAAGATTAAATTACCTATTTTCGCTCATGAAATTTTAAAGGAGGAAAGGAGATGAATCTGCAAAGAGGCAAATGAAAAGTCTAAAGGAAAGTGTCTTTAAGGAGATGCTGGTAAAGATAAAGAATATCCCCGTGTTCTCTTATATCCCCCAACCTCATTTGTGACTTAAATGATTTTTTAATACCCATTCTTATTACTCCTGTGTTTGTTACCCACATCACCCTGATGTAGACAACCACAATATGTTCAGCCTGGCAGCTATTTTCTCATCTTTCCCCTGATCTTAGAGAAAATCACCCGTTTGTTTCTTAAATTACATCACAGGAAGCGATAGTGATCATAATTCCCTTAGCAATTAATTTGCTCACACATATGTTGTACCCATCGTTTTATCTCCCTTTGTTGTCTCTCAACCTCTCTGGCAGTTCTCCTGTACTGTTACACGCACACACATATTCAAGCTTGTGTCACATATCAGATAGGGACTGTTGCTGTAGGGTGCCTCTGAGTTGAGGGCTAAAGCTCTTTGCCTCCACAAGCTCCTGGCCTCCACTTCAGGGTGTTGATAGATGTTATTCATTGGGGCAGCCCTAGAGGCATTCCTACAGGAAGTGGAGCTAACATGATTTGGGGCAAAGCGACCCAGAGGGTGTCGGTGCCTCATGCTACAGCTCGAATGGCTTAGTAGATGTGAGATATCAATAGAGTAGATGAGAGAAGAGCTCTGTAGAGACGTGCTGCTTGAAATCTATCACCTGTTTCTTATAGATAAGGATATTTATCAACAGCCAAAGGGAAAGGCAGATGGGAAGGAACTGAGGCATGGACAGCCACTCCATTTAAGACTTGATGTCCTAGGACATAGACAAAGCCATTGTCCCTCCTATTGACCCATAGGGCATTTCTCTGGACCTGATCATTTTTCATCCTCAGCAGAAAGCCCATCATGGAAATATAGATGAAGATTTTATGTACCATTTGAGTACCCTTGGCGCATAACTGATTCGTTGCTTGACTCTGCCAAGAGAGGACGTAAAGTAAGTGAAGTGTGACATGGAGCCATTTTGAGAGGATAAATCAAATCTTAATAAAGGTAGCCTCACTGAGTGGACACCAGGGGTCTCTCGCCCCTGCCCCTGCTCTTAAGTACCCCCCTAAACCCTTTGCTGTTTGAATTACACTGAAAGTATCTACTTGAGCACAGGATATCAACAGGGGGCCATCCGAATGCCCTTTCGATGCCATTATGCCCTTTTACAACTCCCTGCCTGAGAAGACATGTGGAGCCAAGTTCTTATGGTAGTGCTCACTTTTTCTTTCCTTCTTTTTTGCATTAATATACTGGACTCAGAGCTCTCAACACTTATATTCAGTATTACTTTAAAGGTGGAGGCCTCCATTGATGTAAAAAGAGCTCAGCCCTCCCGCCTAGTGGACCGTCAACGAAGAACTGCAAAGCAAAAATGTCTACTAACTTATCATATTCAATAACATCCTAGAGCGTTTGCAGTGGGCTGTGTGTTTTTCTTGCTCACTCTCCAAACAATATTGGCTTTCAAGTATGTGGGCAGTTATGAAAGGTCACCCTAAGTGTAAATTGTCAATACTGGATCAATTTTGGAGGGCAAATGTGCTTTGGAGGCTCCATAATGGAAGGTTTTATCTTATTTTTACCCAGGGCACATTCTCACAATAAGATTGATGTCGTTCATTGTTTGATGTATTCCTAATAGACCTATAAACTTGCAGAGCTTAAAGCCAAAGGAATGCCTATGAAATCCAAATATAGGGGAGACAATCGGACCATCCCACTAGCTGAAAAATTGCCCTCATATAATTCCAATGGAATCTCATCCAAGCCATCATGCTTAGTGTTGAAGGATGGGCAACTTGTGTCGGTTGAATTAAACCTTATTTATCGCTCATTAGGCATACAGCAGGGCCAACTGATGATCAGCTAGAGAGCAAATAATGTGCGGTGGAATAGTATGCCATCCTGTATGGTTATGACTTCCTCTCACAATAAGACACGGTGCCAGAATCGAATGCCTCTTCTCCTCCTGTCACACTCGTGTGTGTATGTGTGTGTGTGTGCGCGCATGTGTATGTGTGTGTGTATTTTTTTTAACTCCTTAATATAATGTGGCTATTATTAAAGTATAAGACATAATGTCCAACTCTATGTTTGCATTTGAAGTGTCAGCCGCTATCTATAATCTGTCAGCCAGAATGAGATGGAATTAATATTTTACATTCCCACTCGGCAGGCTTGATGTGATGATATGCAATAATATGGAGGTATAGAAGAAGAACTACATACCGGGTAATGACTGATAATGGTAATTCCCATAAATACAGACGAAGAGAGGATGTGTCAAGGAGTGTTTAATGTTCCATTCAGTGGCAGATATCAGTAAATGTGATGCTGGGAACAAGGATATTTTAAAAAAATACAGTATGTGTGATGCTCTCAGCTGGAAGTAGCTAGATGTCGCAACATTTCTTTCTTCCCTTTTTACACTTTGGAGTCTTACAAGAAGGATTCAACATGTTGTTCAGTTTGCTTAATTATAAATCACACCTTTACTTTCTGGAGTGCAAGAAAGCTCCATCTTTAGAGCAATTTTAATATGCTGATTTTTTTTTTTCTTTTCTTTTTTCTGAAGCTTAACAAACATGGTATTTTTAGATTAAATGAATAATGCATAATTAGTTAACAATGCATTTGAGATGGCAGCAAGTGACAGTAACACCAACTGTGTGTTCTGTCCTCTGGCGTAAACAGCTGATCATAAACAACATATATTTGTTGAACACTGAGCAAAGGAGAAGTTGCAGTTCTTATAGGAAAATACCAGACCAATGAATTCATTCTGAAAGACATCTTGTGAAAGCAGAAACAATTCAATTGATCACAAGACAAAGCCAGGCTTATTCAGAGGTTTTATGAGCTATAATGATGTGTATATATCTCACAGCAAATAAGATAAGAACCCCCTTTCAATTAGTTTTTGTTGCCTTAAAATCTGACTAATTTTTGTCTGCCTCATTTGCAACAAAGTAAAGGCACAAGATTAATTACTCCTGATTCTATGAAAAGAGTGTTTTGCAAATTTGATAACAGCAGTAAGACTCCCACACCCTTAGTAGGTTGTGCACACTTTCACATCCAAGGTGTGTTGTTTATTAAACATGAATCTATGCAGCAAATCATCCATTTAACTGTCTAAACAACAAAAAGGAAAATTTAATAATAGGCATATATTAATTCAAACCCTGCTGGAAAAAAAAAGTGACATACAGGCTCAAAAGACGTCTGTACTTTTGTATCTGTGAAAACATCAAATGAGAAGTAATTCCCTCATCATAATACATGTTCCAGGATAAATGCAGTCAGCTGATGAGTCATTTGCCTTTTAACTGAGCAAATTTAAGTTATTTTAGAAACACGGAGAGGGCGATAGAGGAGTAAGAATGAGTTGTGATCTTGCGTGAGAAGAAACGCATATGTGAGGAAAAGAAAGTAGAAAAGAAATCCATCTGTGAAACGGAGTGAGTAGGTGTACCGTGCAACGATGGAAAGACGTCTCAACAGCGATAGCGGTGAAGAGTTAAAGGCAGCGGGTTAAAATGAAGGTACAAAGGTAAAAACCACAGCAATGTCCTCATACTCTCTCACACGTAGATACGCAAATACACTCTGTACAATCAGCGAGAATGCTCCCTGCACTCAGGCACTCCCCCATCCAGTCAAGCATGATTGTTCTTGACATGGTTCCATCACTAATGCTGACTGATGCCCATTTGCAAGGCTCTTCACATTTATTTATTTATCTGTTTATTTGTGTCAACTTTATTTATTGATGGGCCTCGTGGATATGATGGCAAATCTCCATTTGTTCTTATGGGGAAGTTAAGAAACAGATGGCTATGAGGTGTTTACACACGAATGAACAAAAGACGGAGGAAGGACAGAGTTCACCTTTTTTATTTAGATTCCAGCAGTTGAAATAGCTATTCCTTTCTGGTAATGGAAAAGTGATATGGCCCATTTAGTTACTTAGCACTAATCCCAGTGGTTTAGCTGCTTCTCTGTTTTTTTTCTATCCATCTATCATTGGTTCTTTTGACTTCTATTTGGTTAGTGTCTGATGGAAAGATTTGAGTGGGGTCATATTACTTTATTGCCTGTATGAGTATTTTTAGCTTTAGCAGCACTTTCAACTGCATTAAGTGCATTTGTTGTCGTTGACCACCAAATACCCATGAGGGGTTTGAAATGCATGCTCTGTTTTTAAATCCCAGTGTTCATGTAGCCTCCTATACTTGTGTAAGTCAGTTTCTAAAGTCATCGGGCTTGTTGGCTCTTCCATTTTGTTGTAGCCTTTGGATGGTAGCCTTTAATAAGATGCCCCCTTGCTTGTGATTCTGATGATGCAATTAGAGTGTAATGAGTGTTAGTATAATTGTTGTTTATTCTCACAATGACATATTTGCTGTTGTAAGCTACTGAGGGAACAGCGATGCTTAATTACCCACAAGTGTACAATTTGAGATCATTAGCTTTGAAAGCCAATACCTCTGGCCAGAGGTCTGCCAGCGGACCTTTGGTCCATTCTAGTCGGGACAAAGAATGCCAAGTTAAAAATTGCTGCAGTACTACTGTCTTGCCATCCTAAATCTGAGATCCATGTCCTCATAATTTTCATAATGAAATTTCTAGAAATGATTACCTTAATGTACAATTTTGATGAGCTAATTTAAGGATAAATCTTACTTCAGCTGTGGCAAAACATAAATGGAGATTTAGCAGTTGATAGAAAAGTAATAATGAGTAATAAAGATTAAGGGGAACTAAACCAAATGGGAGACGGTTGTCTACTCTAAGATTTTTAGATGTGCATCGTTGTATCTAGGAGCAATTGTATCCTTCTGTTGAGGGCTAAAGGAATAAGTTAGAACTTGTTACACATTTAACCACATACCCAAAGTGTGATGTGAGGAGCTACCAAGCTCCCTCCTTAGCAGCAGCTGATTGGCATCTGTGCTCTTGTGGAGACAGCGATCCTACCCAACTGCATCTGAGTTTGTTCTGAATTCATCCAAAGCAGTTACACTGTGCTGAGAAGGAGGAGGGGAAATAAACAAGAGGGGAACACAACAGCTTGGTATTCATGAATTCCATAAATTACAATGTTACTCCCCTAAGAGATGACTAATATGTCAAGTTTAAAAATAGACAGTTTGCCACAGTACAGACCCTCTGCCTCCAGTGGATGAGGATTAAGCAGATAGATGGTAAAGGGTAGAGATTTGTGATCTGATCTGTGTGTGTCTATGTGTGATGATGGGAGTGTGCTGTTTGCATGCATAATTATGCCTGACTTATGCCTGTACATCGTTAAGTATATAGGGCTGAAGGAGGATGGATAGATAGATAGATAGATAGATAGATAGATAGATAGATAGATAGATAGATAGATAGATAGATAGATAGATAGATAGATAGATAACCTAACTAAAGTATCTACTGTAACTAATATGCTGTATGCTGTGTAAAGTATGACACACGTGGTTTAGATTATTAATCCAACTATCTGTTGCTTTTTTTGTGTGTGGATAAGTTGCTTGCACGAATAGCACTACTACAAATATCATTGCATTTAAGCAGCATAACTGAGAACTCCCTCTAAGACTCCTTGTATTAATCCACTTTATACACTAAAAATTAACATCATAATTCTCTGGAGGATTTGGTGTTGAAAAGAAAAAAGTAAAGAACCCAACATTTTACAATTGTTTGTTCAAATCGAGACGAGGTTCAAAAGCAGATTTCAAGTGTTGTATTGAGGTCGGTAATGCTGTGATACTGAAAGAGACGCAGCTGAGCTCCAGTAGGACATGATTTGGACATGTGGAGGAGGATCTCTGCTGCGGTCTGCTCACCCCTATATATCTTATATACATATGTTTCTGAGTGCATGTGTGCAGTTGCACTGTATGCAGACTGATCAGGGTTTGCATGTAAAGTCCACAACCAAACGATGTGGCTAGAAGGTGATGTCCTGAGAAGTAGCTGAACATTATGGGGGTCACGCTTTAGTAGAAAGCCAGGGGAGGTTGCAGAGTTTGTAACATTTCCACCCCAAAGGCTTTGCCAGCTAAGTAAAGGATGAGGCTGCACACTGCATTACCTCAACTATTATTATTTTCTCCCTACTACTTCAGATGAGTTTCTTCCAGCAGCTCAGGTCACTGTTGCCCCAGGGCAGATTATGGCAGACGGGAGCTGTGATGTTCCTTAAGATTTCTGACAAGTGAGGAAAGGAGTTTGTGTCTGGGTGTGGTGCCTACATGTTTGATCTCTTTGTGTGTGTGTGTGTGTGTGTGTGTGTGTGTGTGTGTGTGTGTGTTGTTTTTGTTTGTGTGCTTTGTGGGAATGTTTACTGAAGCTTAGCATTCCTTGGCAGGCCAGCGGTTGACCTGATTTCTGTGTCACAGCGTGACTCACGCAGGTTCGCTTTTTAAGGAAAGTGAGGTCAGCGTGAAAGCTAAAGCCACAGATATGTCGCCTAAATCACATTCTACACAAAACCCAGCTGCAGCATTGCTGAGCATGAATGCGCACTCACATGTGCAGCACACGTATGTATGAATATTCTGTGATGGCTATATATAGCATTCCATCATTGTAAATATGCTGCCATCATACATTATGATTAGTGAGAAAGCATGTAAAATCATTTATGGTGTGCATTATTAAAGTCTCCTACATGGTAGGGCACTTTCTTCACTCCAGATACCACCGCTAATATGTTTACATGGTGGCAGCAGTCTGTCTGAGAAATTGATTTTTCTTTTGCCAATTGTAAAAGTTTTATGACAGTCAATATGGCTGAAGAAGCAACCCTTTCATTATTTTACTGGTTCTGCTGCTAGCTGAATAGATGGTTCCTGCTTATAAACCTTGAATAATTGAACAGGGGAATCAGTCAATGAGAGAGGGAGAGGCACAAGGTCTTGATGGCTTGATGGCCAAGATGACAGCTTGTGAAAGAGAAAGACAGCAGACTGATTAGCCAATGTGTCATATTGCCCCATTGCTGTCTGTACACTATGCTCTCTCATCTCTTTTTCGCCTTCTTTCTCTCACTTGTCCTCTTTCTTAGTCTATTGCTCTCCTTATGCGCTCCTTGTCCTCTTTTTCCTTCCTCTGTTTCAGTCCCACCCCTTACCTCTTTACTCCTCTATTATTCCAGTTACTTTCTTATCAACGTCACTTTGTCCCATTCCTTGCTGTCCCCCACTTAAACCGTAATGCCCTGTTTTCTTTAAATGCTTTATTTTCCCCCACGTCCCGTCTCCATCCATCCCAGTGACCCCGTGTCATTCCAGGCTGAATTATTACTCTTGGATGGAACATCGGCTCAGTGGCGCCGTACTCTGCTCTCTCCACCCGCATTATCCATTTATAGAGTATCCCCTTTTGTGGTGAGGCATCTTCCTATAGCCCAGTAATGATAGGCGTCTTGGCGACCCTGTGCATTTGCACTGTAATATAAGACATTCTCATTAGTCCAAAGATTGTGCTCTCTCATGTCCATTACATTAATTGCTACACATCACTGCCTGCCATGCCTCTCAGTATTTTGTTACATTGCTGGCATTCTCTGTCCTGCATCACCTAACTGTGGCTCTCGATTGCTTTGGCCAGGAAGGTGAGAAAGGTAATTGAAGTGTTACATAGAGAATTGGATAAGATGTTTTTATTCACAAAAAAATCTCAAAGAGATAACCTGACGAGTTTGTTTGTGTTTTGTTACTCAAGTGGATGAAAAAAAATGTTTTCAGATCAAATAAATTGAATCCAAGTGCCCTCCACCCCCACACCATCCCTCTGTTGTCAGTCATCTCTCTTCATAATAGGGAAGCAGGCCGCTGCCATAATTGCTTTGATGGTCCAGCCTGAACAAATCACTTCTGGGCATAAAGAGAGGCCTTGGAGATGGCAGCCAGAGAGAAAAGGTGCGAATGAATTAAAGCACTTTGCGTTCCTCTGGGGCATGTGGCCCAGATTTTTCTTCAAAGAAAAAATATAAGGAAAGGAGTGTGGGGGTGGGGTGTGCCTCTTTCCTCCCAGAATAAATGGCAGTAAAAGCAATAATACACATCCAGCCTCCATTATGCCAAACTGGAGAGCTTTATCAAGGAAGACACAATGGCACTGACATAGTTAACTGGCAGGTGGAGAAAGGAGGATTTCACTGGAAATAATCTGATTTTGAACGGGGTTGCCATCTATGGGAGAACCTCTGGTCAGACCTTTTGTGAAAGAACAAAAGTTTGGCCCTTTGGAAGCAAACCTTTGAATGTTTCAGTGTAGCTGGGTGAATGGGCCATGTGGATGTCCCAAGGCCCTCAGTGCTGAAGACGGCAACAGGCAGACATCAGACAAGGCCTTGTGCATCACCACTCGGCGTCTGTTGAACCCGACGAAGTCAGAGCCTTTTTTTTTTTCCTTCCTTCTCTCCTCATTTATGTTCTTGAACCTTGAATCAAACGATTGAGAAAAGAAGTTTAGAGGAGCAAAAGAAGAAAAGAGGTTTAACTTCTTTGCTCTGATTAACCACTTATACTACTGGATTGTATTTATACTGTGGTTGGCAATCAGACGGATGTGCCAGTGAATGAACCAACATGAACTTAGAAGATTATGTCAGAAGTACTCAGCAATAGTAATCTGTCCTTATAAAGAAACTGTAGTCTTCTATATCTAGACTCATGGTTTGATCTGTAAAAAAAGCAGAGGTGACAGAGTTATAGATATTGCTAAAGAGAGAGAGATTGTGTAGTGTAACAACACTGTTCATGTCTCAAATAGCTGAGTAACAGCATTTTGAACTTGTGTTGCACTGCTAAACAGAACTTAGCAGTGTGGTTAAGTGTGGTAGATGCAAGAAAAAATATATATTGTAGCAAGCTGACATGCAGATGATTCAGTTAATTCCATTATTTTGTTTCGAAGCAGAGTGGGGGCTGGTTAGATGGTGGGCAAACTTAGAGTAATCTCTTGTTTTCAGTAGAAGTTCAATTATGACCAAGAGCTGCACAGGGTGAATTGTCATGACTGTGACACAAAAGCAGTGGGGCCATTTGACTAATCTTCCTACAACTCTACAAAACCTGCAGAGGTCACAAGCCCCCAAAACAAGGCTCCACGGGTGTCTGGAACATCATTCTTTCCCAATGGCCTTGTCTTTCTTCCCACACAGGCAGCAGCACGCCCCTTGTTAGTTCCACCCTGATCCTTTTGCTTCTCTTTAAGTCGCCCCACCAACCCAGTCTGCATCCCCCAGTTTGTTGCTATCGAACCAGATCTTTGACCTCCTTTTTTGCGGGGTTCTGCTTTTGTTTGTGGTTGACAGCCCATTACAATCTTTCAGAGCTGCAGGTGCAACTCTCTTGCAAAGGAATCAGTGGTCCAAAGAAATGCAGACGGTTGATTGCATTAAATAGATAACACTAAGAACTCAAGACGTATGCAAAAGCAAAGTATTAAACCTGTCAAATATTTGTGTGTTAAATGCATTTAAAGACAAAGAAAATGAAAGTGGTATATTTTCCCCCCAAAAAAGAACATTTTGACAGATGTCAACATCAATGCTTTATTCTCTCCTCATGGATTCCCTTCGTCTGTCTTGACTATCACTTTTCACATCATCCTATAGGGATGAGCTCTGAGTATAATTGCTTTTCATATAATAAATTTCTTGCTTTATTGTCGACAAGAGAACAGTTTTCCTTGTCAACGTGAGTTACGCTTATTCATGTTACGCATTCATTTGAAGCATATTCTTTGACAAAAATGAGGTTGAATACATCCACATGCAGCAAGAACCAACCATTATCAGCGCTGACTAGCTAATTAAGGAGTCTCTCTGACTTGATACTTGCCAAGAAGTGTGCACTGGGTCCATAGCCATGTATCCAACCATGTGTTTCAGGGAAATGTCTAAGGCATTATTTCTGCCCTCCCTCCATCCATAATTAACCTCCCCCCCATTCATAATTCAGATGTGTTCTTCACACATCTTCTGGTGATATGACATTATTGCGGTGGCTAAACAGACACTGCGGTGCCTCTCATGCATGGGCATGTGTTTGTCTGTGTGTCTACGTGACACACTTTTGACTGGCGAGGCTCCACCCCAGCCACAAGTGCAAAGTGGAAAACAAAGCTGCTCCGGCTTCCTTTCTTTGTCTAACTAAACTTATCTGTTTAGTAAGACACTAAATATTTGTAGTTCATCATTTTCAAATAGCATGTGACATGTAAGGGACATTTGCTCCTCAGCATTTAAGCAGTGCTGCACACATCAACTGAACTCATCAGCTTCGGCTGTTACTCAGTATTAGGTACGTTACTAAGACATAGTTTGAATTATTAAGTATGTCTCCTGATGGGAGAAAAAAAAAAGAAGAAATGAACTAATAGCAGACTTTTTATAAAGTATCATGAATAGCATGGATGACTTTTTCAAGGACAGAAGGAAGGAGAGCCATAGATTAAAGAAAGGAAGAGGAAGTGATACAGAAAGGGAAGAGAGGGATGCATGATGGCATCAGGTGATGCAGAAAGGTCATGACAGAGGAGAGCAGTGACTTAGAAAGAGAAAGACAGAGAAGGAGCAGGCATGCCATTGCCAAAGCGGCACTCTATATTGTGTCCAGTCCTGAAGGATGTGACATATTTCTCCAGTCTTTGTTGGCTGTTTTAATCAGCTTACATATGTCCTGGATGAAAATTGAATTTGTCTGGAAGAGAGGAAGATACTATTGGCTCTTCCACTGCCTCTTGATTGTGTGTGTGTGTGTGTGTGTGTGTGTGTGTGTGCGCATGTCTGTGTCTGTGTGTCTGTGTCTGTGCACTTGCTCCCGAACGTCTGTATGTCTTGTTGTGTGTATCTGTGCATGCGCATGTGTTCAAGCATTGTCCGCACCAGAGCCAACCAATTCATAACAGCAATGGATTGTGTTTCTCCCATACATCATTGTCAATGCAGCTCACCTCTGCAGTGCCAGCTTATTTAATGGCCAAGACCTAAACTCAGAGTGCACAAAGGACCCCCACACCCCTTTTCTATCCATTTGCCCTCTGGCATTTGGGAGTGTGTTTGTGTTGCTTACATGTGTGAAACAGATGAGTTTTTATTCTTTTGTGTGTGTAAGTGAGTGTGTTTTGTTCATTTTTTTGGCCGTGGAAATGCAGGATTTACTGAAGAGGTTTTACAAACAGTCAAGCAATGCACATGTGACTCAACAAATTACATATATATCACCATATGCTGCCTCACTGTGCAGCTGATGCAGCTGAGGATTGCACCCAACTCCATCTTTAACGTTTAAGACGACTACTGTATGTGAAGGCACAGTCCATTAATCTGTCTGTCTACTGGGGTTTTGAACAGTCTGTGTGGCACAGCTAGACTTTCCTCTGAGGAGTTCATCCCTCAAAAGATCACCACTTTATGGATAGCATCTTTTTTATTATTTTGAGCCGGAGCAATCTTTTTCTGCAGTTATGATTGATCACAAATATCACACAGTATGTTCCTGACTCGCGGCAGAGATTTTAAATAAGGAAGTCTTGTACCTTTGAACTGCAGAGTGTACTGGAGTGAGTCAAGCTGTCTGTGAAAAGCAAGGCCAAGATTATACACCGTTTTCCACGAAGCACGCTTGTCCTGTCTTTTGTTCATAAAAGTAGGGCATGTCAGGGCAAAAAGGGCAGCACAAGATACAGTGCATGTACCACCATCCTGCAAAAAAAAAAAAACTTCCTGGTTTGGAGTAAAGAAATACAGAAACAACTTCTGTCACAGAATGTTTTTGAAGCCACATCTAGGTGCGAGACACTCGGTAGTCTCCTGATGCTGTCTATACCATGTTCCCAGTACAGTAGCTTCCACATTAACACAACCTCCAGAGTAGGTCACAATTACTGACAAATAACTAAATACAGTACCTGCTCTTTTTAGGTCACTTCATTTGCATGAGGGTGGTGTTTTGAAGGGGGTGGGGGGGAGGCTATGAGGCATTCTTGATTCAGATGCAAATGGGACAGTTATCAGCAGCCAGGACCTGATGAATAATGGGATGTACAAAACGCACGGCCCCGCATAAGGAAATGAAAGAGTGCCTCTTTTCTGCTCCACTGATTTCATTATAGACACTATTATTGGCTTAGAATGGCAACATCTATTATCTAGAGTCAGAATGTGACCATTTTTTTGATGCAGACAGTCTTTTACTACTGTCAACTCTCATCAAATATAGCTGCCCCAGATAGGGCAACAGGCAAAATGTGTAGAGTGGGAGCCTTCAGGCAGCGGTCAGATATAGGAACTGTTAATGTCTCTGTAGCCTTGAGATGGAGCTCTGCCCTCGTAACGGTCAGTCGTGCTTCCAACTTCCCTTTATCTTAGCTTATATATCAGTATCCAATTATTATACAGCACTTATATGAGCCACGTTTTGGCCACTAAAATAGCATCAAACTGCTTAAATGTGTGGGTTTATATATATAGATGACGCCCACATAGTAAATATTTTTAACGCTACCTTGTTGGTTGAAGACATTTCATTCTGTTCTGACAGCTGAACAATAATGACAAGATACAAGGTGTCATTGTGTTCGGCGTTCGATACATATATCCTCTTTGAAGTGCAGTGTTGTACCTGCCAAACTGAATTGCCCTTAAATTGCTTGTAATACGGGTACAAAAAGAAAAGAAAAAAAAAAAAAGAAAAGTAGATCATTTGGAGTGGAGGATCTAAGAAAAGAAGAGAGCCAGTGTGACAGAGGGCAGAGGGAACACGAAGGCAGGAGGATTGGCTGTGAATAAGACTCACTGACAATGTGATAACGCTGCAACTAACCCCTGGGGAAGTGTCGTGTGTTTCTTTACCTTGCTAATGCCACCCTCTGACTTTCCCTCTGAATTCTTACATTTTCATCATGTCCTCATTTTCGAGCACTTTAAAGAGAATAACGACAAATTTGGCGCGGCTGTTTGTTGAATGTTTGAGTGTATAATGCGGCGCTTCAGTTACAGTTTAAGCTTTGTGTCACATCACAGAGGTTATTAATAAGTAGTGAGACAAAAACGATACGCGTTCAGATTGTCTGTGTGAGGGGGATAATATTACCGTTGTATTCAAAATGATGTGGGTAATGCTGTGCTTCAGGAACGCTTGTAAACATAAAATCTCTGCAGACTAAAAGGGCAGTAAGTTTTTTTTTGTTTGTTTTTTTTTTTATTTTAGCGCTGCTTCTTTCTCTAAAAATTCCCAATCTACTTTATATTCAGTTTGAAGATGCTCCCAGTCTGCGTTTTCCAAGATCAGAACAGGCACAATATATACTGGTGCTATGAAAAACCAAAATTCTTAATCTGGGCGCTGGCCTGGGGATTGCTAAGAACCCTTTAGATAAGAAACAAAAGGTACAACTTGGACAGTCTTGCCATCCTATAACCTAAATGACTGTCTTGCTGCTACAAAAGCATGTGATTACAATACACCTCCAGTCTAATCCCTAAATTACCCCACAACGATTGCTATCTGTCTTGCAAAAATTGTGTAAGCTGGCAAGGTGGCAGAGGAATAAAGTGGATAACAATATCTTTGCCAGCCACGGCATAGGACAGACACTTTTATCGGCGGGCCCCTGCATGTTGTGAAGTTAAGCAAATTGGTTCTGCTTTCTGTGAAGCGCAGTGTAGTTTAGGTACCTTATAAAAGGGTTTATGATGCCTCTTGCCAACCGGGTAGCAACATTCTTTTCTTCACAAAAATATCTGGCTTTGGTTAGATTATGTCTGTTTCTATTCCTGTGCTTGGTGTGTTGGGGCTCAATTTGCCAGGCCCTTCACCTCTCAGAGCTTAGCCTTAATCTGCATTTTACAGAGGCCTGGAAAAGACAGCAGTGATTATCACAATGTTATATGCTCAGAAACATTTATTTAATAATTTGTTTAAATGTATTTGACTCCTCAGAGCATAAGGAGACAACAGCTAATTTTAGCATCTGAGAATTCCCCATTTAATTATGTTATATTCATGTTTTTTTCATGGTTAAGTTACAAGCAGACTTGGTTGGGTTTGCAGGACCAGATTTTGATGTAAATGGGTTGTAATTTGGTGACAAAAAAAGCTGTCAACAGAATCATCATCGGGGAGGCACCAAGGGGGAAAGTTTGCATATATTCATTTAACTGATCAGCTGTTAAAATTCCAAAACAGTGTTTGTTTCATTATACAATTTCTTGTTTCGTGTGGCAGTTGTGCCTTTTTTTATTCAGAAAAGTTGAGTTCGTAGTAGATTAATTACATTCCTTGTCACGGCCTTGTCCTCGCTTCCTCTTTGGTCCACCGTCATATTCGGGGAAACTTCAGGCGCCTTCTCGTCCACATGCACACACAGACAGACACACACCATCCCTTTCCCTCCTCTGCTCCCCTATGTAGTCCGAGTGATTGGATGAATAAGTTGTGCCATCCCATATGGTGGGCTGTCCTGCTGGATCTGATCACAGTGGTGAATGGAGCCCATGAGTCACCACCGGTTTGTTCTGCCGCACTTGCCACGCTCTGCTGTCGCATACCTCCCTCACTCCCTCCGTCCATCCTGCCAGCCAATAGACGCCATGCCTTTTAAACTCTCTCGCCCTGCCGTTCACTGTCTCCCTTTCTCATGCGCATCATAACTGCAGTCTCTTGCGTGCCCCCTCGTGCTCCTCCTCCTTTTTTCTCTCCCTCTGTCACGCTCTTTCTCATTCCCTTCCTTTCTTTCCCTTCACTTCCCCCAGATGAGGTGAAGTCTGCGCCCCGTTCTCCGACTGTCTAAACGTCAGTGCCTTCCCCAAGCTGTGCACTTCCTTCACACTCAGTGCCAACATCATTGTCATTTATAAACATTTTATGCCAGCTCTGTAGGGTAATGGCTAATTTCTCCCACCACGCGGCTCTTCATTAAAAGTTGATTTTCTGTCAAAATGTATCCCAGTCAAATTAGGAGGAGCTACTTGGACAACTTTGGTTTTACATCGGCATGTGTCTAAGTTGCACACTGATGCAGGCATGGTTCTATTTTTAATAGGTGAAGATGTCTGTGTGTTTTTTATGAGAGAGTCGACTAAATTGAAGTGATGATTTTAAAAAAAACAATAGAGACTTTTTTTCTTTTTTTTCCCACCAACTTTATTGTTATTCCTGGATCAGGACACCTCAGAGGTCATTATCGTGGCTGGCTAATGGTAGATCACTGCCACTTATCAAAGAGCATAATACAGCTTAATAGTGTCATCAGCTTTACTGCTGCTCACAAAGACACAGTTGAATGTGCCGTTGATGAAGGCGACACCAGACCTCTGAATTTCCAGACAGTTCTGTCTGAAGGCAAATTAGAGACTGGAATGTGACTTCTACTGCCGACTCTATGCCTCAAGGCTCTTCAGTGTCCATAATTCTATGTCCATGTGTCTTCATTCCATTCTGATAACTCCAAGATTATCACGATAACCAAAATTTGGTAGTTGGGACCAAAAACCCTTGAAATCCCATGATTCTTATCCAGACTGGATAGCAAAAATAATAAATCAATTAAATGAATGCATTCTGCAAACACAATATGCAAATAAACATGCACAATGTTACATTTTGACAGATAGAATAGTATTGACAATAGCCTGTCATTATCAGCAGCACCCAGCTGACATTATGAGCTATCGTTATGTAAGCCTATACAAGAGATAACATTAGTGCTTTTCTGTGTTGTATGTGGAGCGTTTGCCACAATGGATGCCAGCTGTCGCAATTCCCGAACAATAACTGCAATGATGCAGGATATGAATATTTGAACAACAATCTGTTAATATAAAGTTAACAAATGAAACTCACTCACCTTGAGTTCTGTGTACACATCAGGATGTCTTTCTTCGAGGTGCTTGTTTGAAGTGTTTCCTCCTTTCATTTGAAATACTTTGTACCCTTCGCATACTGGCTTTTAGTTGTCTATAATTTGTCCCTGATCATCCAACTCAAACTCTCAGAATATTTCTATGCCTAACCCTTATTTGTATTTAGTTCTAGTCTTTTTTTTTTTTTAAATGTGTTTTAGTTTAAGTCAAGTGTTGTTTGATTTTGATTAGTTTCATTTTAGTCTTAGTCAACAAAAACTTACATTGACATTTTAGTCCAATTTTTAAAAAATGCTTTTAATGTTTTTATCTTCTAAGTACTTTGAGGCAACAGTTGTTGCCCCTTTGTGTACGGTGAATCAGGTTACCATGTGTTATATATGACGTTATTAGAAATGTCTCTTTGGGCTGCAGTTAAAAAGCTGATAAGACAGCATCTCCTCAGTAAACTTATCTTCAAACCTCTCTCTTTCTCTGTCCGTCCTGCTCAGCTAGCATTAGCATTTGTATAACAACAACTCCCTGCACTGAAGGGCAGCTGCTCATTCAGTTATTCACTTGCATGTTCACTTAAATCCTGTTTACTGTCTGGGTTTAGCTTGAGAAGGGACTCTAGATGCTAAGTGGTTGGAAAACATTAATACAGTTATCGAACATTAGGCTTATTTCTGTAATGAACATCTAGAGGAAGATTTAGATGGAGCACTGTCATTATTCCTGGAACTGACTCATTCCTTCTGACAGCAGCATTAAAGATATCCGACTGAAAGTAACTCTAACATTACAACCACATCAGCTGTGTTACATTAGCAGTATTAAATTAACACGGGCTTACCTTTTTGTAAATGTCAGCAGCTGTCAGCAAGATTGTAGTTTTTCTCACATGTTTTGTTGCTGCTCCACGTTGTAATTTCTTGATGAGTTTAATTCATAAATCTGTTTCCTTCAAGAAGCACCTGATAACATCACTGCCTGACACATTGCATTATGGAAAGACAACAATAAAACATGACAGAATGATAAATCTACCAAACAACAGAAGTTTGGGGGGGGCAGAGGAAACTTAGATCTGGAGCTGTAGATTCCAAAGATGAGATTTCATCACAGTTTATGTCTTTTTTCTTCAGTTTAAGTTTAGTTTTTGGAGTGAAAAATATGTCACCAATGAATGTCTCTCATAGCTTTCATTGTTAAAATTAAGACAAGTGGTGAGGGTGGGACTTGTTGATGACATTCTATATGTTGCTGTTGCAGGCCCTACAGCATGTCACATTTCTACAAATATTTTATTATGTCTTTTCATGGGACAACACTGAAGAAATGACACTTTGCTACAATGTACAGCAGTCAGTGTACAGCTTGTATAACAGTGTAAATTTACTGTCCCCTCAAAATAACCCAATACGCAGCCATTAATATCTAAACCGCTGGCAACAAAAGTGAGTACACCCCTAAGTGGTGGCCACACAAAATATTGACACTTTGGGCCCAATTTGGACATTTTCACTTACTCACGTACTCGCTTTTGTGGCATCCATGTGGCACGTCGAGTACCACACAAAAACAAGCACTGTCGCATTTCCAGAATGCTATTTTGTGTCTCTACATTGTTATCACAACTTCACATGTGAAATTGCGCGCGTATTCACAAAGAAGCTTCCCAATCCCAGGTGGAACTGAACCGCGGCGGATGAATACTCACGTGGAAACCTTGTGGCATTGATCATTTTCGAAATAGGGTGTGTGATCATCAGCTACAGGAGGCCAGCGCTCAAGCTACTTATGTGCTACTTGTGTCGGTCAATATTGGGGAAATCAATGCATATCCAACAGTTTCATCGCTCCACACATGCTCACAGGAGTGCCAGGTGCAAAAATAACCCCTTGTTCCACGAGTTCGAACTTCTATTCACTGCTGTTTACCGATAACATTAAAAAGCCTTTTATGTTTTGCAATCTTTTCTCTTCCTTGATGCCTTCCACCCTCCCTCCTCTTCTCCATAACATTCTCTAGTTTTCTTGCCTTTATTCAGGTTCCTTTCTTCAGTATTATTTTTGTGAAAGGGAAAATCAATACACTCACTTTCCCAGCCATGAGAAACAGCTGAGAAAGTAAACATTTACAATAAGTCTAGAGTGGTAGTGTTTTTGTGTTTTGGTTTTTTTTGGTGTTGTTTTTTTCGTGTAAGTTAGTGACAGTGTGTGCACGCGCTCTTTGTCTAATTATCTACTTTTGTCGTGCTGCCACAAAGAAACCAGTGGGTGCTGGAGTGACTGATATCAGGAGCATATCATCGCCATGGAATGACTACACTGGCGATAGTGTTAGCAGTGTCTAAATTACTGCTCTCTGAGGTACTGGCTGCTTTACCATCATTAGCACGGCCATTACATAGATTGGTGAAGGAAGGATGCTGAGGCCCTGGCGGGAGACCAGCTGAGTGTTCTTCCGGCTGGCACTGTTGTTCAGAAAGTGTTGCTCTACTTCTGCCACGCGCAACCCTACCCACAACTGTTTCTCAGGTGAGACCTGGCTGCAACCTTCAGAAAAGCTTGAGATTAGTTTCGTGTACATGTGTGTGTTCGTGCACTTTCACTATTGTTGCGAGGGCCAAATACCCTCATGATGAAGAGAGTAAAAGCCCCTTTGTTTTGTTTTGTTTTTCATGGTTTTTTTGGGGGGGGGCGGGGGGCTAGAGGTAAAGTTTTGAGGTGATGCTCGAATAAAGAACATTTTAGGGTTTGCATTTATGGGCACAGGCTCCAAAATTTATGTGTGTGTTTGTGCGAAGGAGAAAGAGAGGGGAGGAAGGGAGTGAGGGAGGTCGGAGTTATTAGTGCAAAATCTTGCCTTGGGCACCAAATGCCAGCCCTGGGGGCAGTGAGCAATCATTCTAGTAAGACTGCTGCCACTTCTATCAAGTAACCCAACCTTTCATGAAGGAATAGTGGCCCGCTCTTCCCATCGCCTCCTGTTACACGACCATACACTCGCTGGAAACGTGACCTCGGTCTTAAACATTACTTAGTTAACGAAGGTGAAGGAACTGTTAATTGACGATGCCTTCCATCCGGTGCAGCACAGATGACATTTCACTGGAGCCGAGCAGAGTGATGAGTAATGACTTTAAATACACGTGTATGCGTAAGTGACAGAGCGAGAAAGATAAAATAAGGCATGGCTCTGTATTTAGTCGATTACAGGGTGGATATGGGAGTGAGCCAGCACAAATCCATGTATAACTACATCAAGAACAGGGGTTGGAGTGGAGAGGGTTCACCTTGCCAATAACATGACATTTTCCACCAGCAATAATGCAGGCTTAATTCGGCTCTGAAGAGCATCTGTTGTAAATTGGACATAGTTGCTCTTTAGCATCATTGCATGAATGATGGGCCTTCTATTTATATCTCTCTCTCTGCTATGATAATGGTTTTGAGTCTGTTGAAAATGACAGACCATTATTTACATGAAGAGATGAACAGAATGTGGGTTTTCTTTAAAATCCTGACATAGCCAAGAAAGGAGAGTGTGTTGGTACGCACATATGTATCTGCACCTGACTTTGTTTGTGTCCATATGTATGTGTGTATCAGCATGTACCTGCGCATGTGTGTGCACGTGGTCCCTGGGTGTGTGTCGTCGGGGGCCACTGAGGAGGAGCATGTTAACCAGAGGAGCAGCCGGTCCACCAGATGTTCCTATTCCCGCTAGGCTTGTCACAAGTGGACCTTTACTTCTCTCCCTGCAGTACACACAATTACACACACATACACAATATTTCTTCAGCCGACGATTCATAGTACATGTACAGCAACTCAGAATTTAAAGCTTCCTTATGCTGTCGATTTGCATAGATACACTAGAATCTTCTTTAATCTGAGCTGCAGTGGATGACATGTAAACCCAGCTGGCTTCAATGATAAGGCCTTTTTCCTTCTATAACAGAATTTTAGATGTGTCCTTAATAAATTCAAAACTTGAGTTTATTACTACTCTGAATTGAATATTTGTTTGATTTTGTATTCTCAAAGTCAAAAGCATCCGTCGTATGATCACCTAACGCGAGGGATGCACCTTTTTCATTGAAAAACTGTCCCTACAAAACTGTGCTCACGGAACAACACTTTTGGCAATCAATGCCATTTCCCAATGCCACCGGTTTATTTTCTCCCCTGTGCTTGGCGTAGTGGACTCATTCTCATCTTCATATACCATGGTTGGGTGCCTTTCATGGTGCCATGATCCTAGGTGGAGGATGTGGCCATTTGGAAATGTCATGAGAAAGGTCGAGACCATCATCTCAGCCCAGTTCAACAGGCTGATTTATGGGGTTCTAGCAAATGAAATATAGTAAGGGGCTAGTGGAACAACCATGTCCCTATAGGCACCCCAAAGGTCACCTAACTTAATTTCAATTAGGCCTAAGGGAGGCCAGGTAAATATGTCACTGGCGAGAAGAGGGCTGAGGGAATGGATTTACTTGTAATGACATTGTGTTTATGGGGATTAAGATAAGGCTAATCAGTTGAAGAAGGTGGCAGTGTTAGTAGTGTATTGATTGAAGACTTTAGGAAAGACATGCCAAATAAAATAATCATTCCGCTGAATCCCTAAGTCTGGCACAAATGCAGTATATTCTTTATTATTTACAGTGGGAGAAAAATGCACGTCTCAGTGCTTCCTCTACTCCCTATCAATCACGTTGAATTGCAGCGCCACTGAATTCCATCAATTACCGCCTTGTGTTTGACACATGCAACACAAATTCTGATTAGCCAACAATTCTCTGGAAATAGCAGCATTGTAAGGAACAAACTTCTTGACATTTTAAATGTATAAGTAAAAGTTTACCACCAAGCCCAACTCCCTTCATCCCACCTACCCCTCATCACTACATATGTGTCAAACGCAGCCCCACACAAAACACTTCAAAATGAGTCACAAATTGCCAGCAAATGATTTCCTGCTCAGGGAGAATAACAGGGTCCCCACTCTGCCTTTGATTCAGCTGCTTTTTTTCATCCCTTCTTTGTTTACCCATGCTGTCTAGCAGCCGCTCTGCTGGAATCCCTATTGATGGCTGTCTGACAGAGGGGCTGGGTGGCTAAGCAGCCCAGAGGGGGTAGAGCGGTGTGCAGTTTGTGGATGCACATCATATGAATGTGTTAAGAGTATATGCTATTTTTTCTGTATTTTAATGTTGTTGTTTTTTTTAATCTTAGGCCTCCATACACTCTAAATCTTAATACATGCCAGCGCGTTATCAGGTGTGTGTGTGTGTGTGTGTGTAGAGATTTGTCTGTGTTGGTTGCAGTACTTTTTGTGTGTCTTGTGAGGGTGATGTGGCATGGAGGTCACTTCTGTCAGATCCAATGTCCAGGCCCATGCTGTGATGTGAAGGGCACTGTCAAGAGACAACCACGAGGCAACGCAGGTACAGCTGCCCTCAGTGCTCTTTTTCCTCTGCGGCACAGACACATACACACATTGACGGCGACTAACAGCCAAACACACCCATGCTTCCTGTAAAGTGACACATGGTGGTGGGAAAGTCCCCCAGGGTAAAAGCCCTGGGACTGTACAGTTCCTTCAAAACAAACGCCAAAGCCTACTTGTTGACTATCTGTTTGCTTGGGACTAGCGACAAGATTTCGTCATTTAAATGGAGAAGAAATGGGAACTGTGGTTGACTCTGCGGCTTAACTGAGAAGATGGAGCTCCGATAGAATCCTTTTATAGCCAAATGGTGAACTTTGGAAGAGTGAAGGAAAAGAACTAGACAATAACCTGTGGGTGGACAACTCTGGATAAGAGCAGAATTTTAAAGATGTATACTGCATGTTCAAACAGATGACCTCTTTAGGGTCCAGTTGTGTTTGCAAGGCTTGAAAATCCGCCAAAAATAATATAAAAAAGACAATTTTACAGAAAATACAAGTTGTTCCTGCATGAAATAACAAAATATAAGGTCTATAGGAGTTTGTCAAACATAGATTAAAGGGCTTTGAACGTTCACAACAAAAGTGATGACAGCTGGGGTTTTTTTTTGTTTTGTTTAGTTTTTGTTTGTTTTATCTATAGATAGTGGTAGAATCCAAACACACTAAATGATAGAAATGACCAGAGACCACAGATACCCAGAATAAAGTCACAATGCTATTATATCAGTACCCCATGGTCATAAAAGGAGCTTTATCTAAAAACCACACGAGTCAGCGACAACATTTAAAACACCGGTCTAATATTGTGTTGGTTGCCTTTGTGCCACCGAAGCAGCTCTGACTCATAGTGTGAACTCCACAAGGCCTCACCAAGATGTTAAAAGCAGATCATTTAAGTCATGTAAGTTGTGAAGTGGTGCCTCAATGAATGAATCAGACTTGTTCTTTCTTTTTTT
>NW_007577733.1:1670115-1752963 GCF_000690725.1 Stegastes partitus | reverse complement strand
TGTGTGTGTGTGTGTGTGTGTGTGTGTAGCAGGGCACATTATCTTGCTGAAAGAAACCTGTGCCATCAGGGAATACCACTGCCATGAAGGGGTGTAGGTGGTCCGCGCCAGTGTTTATGTAGGCGGAACATGTCAAAGTAACATCTGGCAGGACTCAAGGTTTCCCAGCAGAACTTTGCCCTGTGCATCCTACTGCTGTGTTTTCCCTTGGTAAACAATGGAAACACACCTGGCTGTCCTCATAATGTAAAAGCAAATATTATTCATCAGACCAGGACACGTTCTTCCACTGCTAAATGTTCCGGCTCTGACGCTCATAGTAGGTCATTTGAGCAGTGGACAAGGCACAGCAAGCTGTGTTGCACATCTTTCTATCATAGATGATGAAGACTTTCATTTGTGCTACAGTAGCTCTTTCAGTAGTCCAGTCGTTGCTCCCCACATTTATCAGCAGGTGCCCATGACTCTAACGCTGGTTCACCGGTTGTACTTCCTTGGACCACTTTAGGAGATGCTCTAACTCAGCTGTCTAGCCAACACAACTTGGCCTTAGTCAAAGTCGCTCCATCCTTATGTTTGCTTGCTTTTCCTCATCACAACACATCTTCAAGAACTGATTTTTCACTTGGTATCTAACATGTCCCCCAAAAGGTGGCATTGTAACCACATGATTAATGTTATTCACATCGCTTGCCGGCAGGTTTTAATGTTGTTTCTAATCAGTGTTTATTTATGTGTTTTATATTTCAGAATCTCTCTTCCTGCATTTCTCCAGGAGTGAATTGTATAGTTACATTTTAATTACCCTGTTTAAGTGTGTGAGTCACGGCGAGGTCAATTCAGTGCAACACAGTATGGAGGCAGAGCCGCAGGAGAAAATCCAGTAGAACACGCTCATGTCCTCATGGATGTGGTGATGTAAGTTTTGACAGTGTCAAGGTTTAGAAGTTAGTTTTTGTAGTTAAAACATTTTGGATGCATGATGGTTTATTGTTTCTTGCATGAAAAAAAAAGACATCCAAAAACCTGGGCCCAGAAAGGCAGCCAATATAGAGTTGGAGGTTAGAGGAATGATGTGTGTATGTGTCTGTCGTTCTGACTGCTGTGGTGTGTCTACAAATCTATCTCTCTTTTCACGTCTTGGTCAGTCTCTTTCTGTGGCTGTTCTCAGGCTGTACCCCTCCAGTGTACACTATGTCCACACTGCGGGAGAGCAGCTCTGAAACTTTAATGCTAATTGATCCCAGTGAAGAAGTGTGGACACAGGTGTGTTGCCGCAGGCCCTGGCTCTGACATGGATGCCAAGGGATTCTGGGTAACCGAGGGGCTTATAGGGCCAAGGCAGAAAGTGCCACTAGCCAGGACACTAGTGACCCAGTTCTTTTTTAATCAGCACAGGTTTGTGTGTGTGTGTGTGTGTGTGTGTGTGTGCGCACACACATCAGTCAGAGAGAGAAAAGGTATAATAGACATTTCCAGCCAAATAGTCTCAGAAAGTAAAAGGCTCCAGAAACTTTTTTTTGTTTTCTTTTTCTTAAAGTTAATTTAATGCTCTCATGTCCACGGTGAAATTTCTGAACAGCATTAAAGTTTGAGTTTGTAAAATTACAAGAAACTTAATTGTTTGACACCCAAATTTTCAAGGACCACAAGTGGATTCTTGTTTTAGCCAAAATGCAAGTAAATAAAATGTTGAGCTCCTACGGTAGGTAAAAACCATAAGAAAGAATCAGTGAAAACTTGCAGTGTAATTCTCCTGTTTCTGTGCACGCTCAGTTTTGAGTAGTGTACCACTATGTGTGTTAGTTTTTGAACAAGTACGATAATTGTGAGCCCTTGAGCCCCAGAAAAACCCACATCTAAATCAGACTCAAGCTGCTGTGTAAGTTTGCAGTCTTGATTGTGTGGGTGTGGGTGGGCGGTTGCATGTATCTGCTCGTGTGTGTTGGTCTGGATGGAAAAGAGACTTAGCGCTGCCAAGACGCAGGTGTGCGGATTAGGTGTGATCCCTTCTCATATTCTCAGTAGTATATCTTATTTGATGGCTTTTCTGCCATGTAAATCTCATCAAAAACTAGCTAACAATAGCACCACGTTGACAGACGCCCAAGCATCTGGCGAGCCACCACTCTGAATGTTCAAACTGCTGTGAACAACCTGTCTCCAGGAAGGGAGAAATAACTAAGAAAGAAATTTAAAGAGTTTGTGTGTGCTTGCATGTGAGTCTTTGTGTTTTTGGAAGTAGGGGGAGCGCATGTTGATAGCCTCATAAATCATGGAGGTATCTTAACCAGTGTTGAGCCGGGTGGTGGTACGAGGGTGATCTGAATGCACCTCTGCTTCTCCTGTTTCAGCTGCCTCCGTTGACTTTGTTCCCTCACTCAAAGGCAGAGAAAGACGGAAAGAAGGAGCAAGGGAGAGAGGAGAGAAATAACTTTGGCCGGCACAGGGCCCCATTAAAGTGTGATGAGTGGCCTCAGTGAGGGGCTCTGTGTACAGCACTTTATTCAGGAACGATCACTTATTTATAGGTGTTGGAATTGTGTTGTTTGCTTGTTTTATTGAAAACCTTGTGGGTAAAGTGGCGGCAGGCCGCCTGGCATGTGAGCGCCTCATCTCTGGAGGGCATCCCTGCAGAAAAATCTTCCTCCTTGATGAATAAGTGAAGGGGACAGATAAATTTTTCATTCACACAGAATCCATTGTCGCTTGAGATGTCTGGTTGTCTGTGGGTATGTATAGTCAACCTGCAGCCACTTCGTTTGACGCTTCACACACCCACTCACACACATATTCGCATAAGCAAATAATATAGATCCACACGCACATGCAGAAACACATCCACCTGCTCCATTCAAGTTATAGACACCACAGAGCTCTATTAGACAGTGACTGTCAGATCCAGTTAAGGAATATGGATGAATTAGTGTCCCCTCCACCGCAAAACTGCAAGTTGGCAAAGCAGTCCTGACACAGACGCATCTACAACCTTGTTTAGAAAGGTGAATAAATTGCTTGTTTTTTTTCACCGGTTGCAGACAAAAAAATGTGATATAGATTGACAAACAAATATCAAGAGACTGAGGATTATGATGGTTTTCTATAGATTTTGTTTGATTTCAAAACAAATTTGAAATAATAATTTAAAACTTGAAAAAAAAACCCAAAAAACTCACATCACTGCTACTTCTTTAGCCGGCATTCCTATAAGTTCTCTGTCTATCGCCTCTACTTCAGGTCTCACACACTGAAACTCACGTTGACAGCGACACAGGCGGTGCACAAGCAAAAACATGAAGGTAGCAAAGTGTAGCCCATCACAGGAAGGGTTGCGGTGTTTTGTGTACATGAGGGAGCATCTCTCGGTATGAATGATTTATATTAAAAGAGAAAGTGAAAAGTCTTTCTGGAAGCACACCCACCCTGCAACCCCCATGTGAACAGAAGGGAGCATCTTCGCACGGCCAAATGGGTCTGATGGTGATCGCATGGAGGAAAGAGCAAGGCTGCTCACTAGCAAAGCCTTCTGTGATCTCCACCGCTACTCTCACTGTGCGCTGGGACACATCAAAAAGGGGATTAATAAATAAATAACACACAACACCATGTTTTATTAACTTGAGTAAGGCATCGGTGGTGAGGAGTCCCAGAGAATCCTGAGATTGGACAGCAGCTTGAATTGTTGCTGGAAAACTTAGCAGATGTCTAACCAGTTGCTTTTTTTTTTCTTTATTTTCCGAGGCAAAATCTGGTCTGCACTGAGCCAACAATGACAAAAAAAAAAACATTTCAATGACTTCTACTAGTTAAGCAGACAAAGTTAAGTAGATGATCTAATGTGTGTATCCCAGAATGCTCGGGGGAAATAAATGCAGGAATACCAATACATCAGGGCAGTGTGTGCAGCAGTAAATCTCTGCTGTACAGTTGCAACCAGCGCTTATCTTCATCATGATCGTTCTATTTGTTCGATCATTTGATTGATCTTTCATCCTACAAAATGACATAGAGTAATAAAAAAGGTGACTTTTTACAGTGTATGACCAACAGTTTAAAACCCCCCAAAATATCTAGATTACAGCAAAGTAACTGAGCATTAAATCCTGACAGTGGGGAAAGTGGAAGTGTTTGGTTTTTTTTATACAAATTTTGCTTTAGGAATGATTAAAATAGCAATAATTATCAAAATAGCTGCCATTTATTATACTGGTAATGTGTTACTAGTGATGCTTGCATTGCTTGGTATAAAAGACAGTACAGTAGGGCTGTAACTGACAGTAACTGGTGCTAAATATTAACATTATTTTATCTACAGCTTTAATTTAATCAGCTGGGATCATCAAATTATTTAGTTTTGCTCAAATCAATGAGATAATTCACTTGTATTTTTAAAAAAATCTCTGTCAAAGCATTGATTTGTAAACTAATTATTTCAGCACTACATCGCATGTTCTTATTCTGAATAATTAGCGATGTTTCACAGTGAACACACTTGTCCTTCAGTGTGTAGTTTGCCTGGTGCACATGCTGCTCTCTCTTGGTCAAAGAACCTGGTTACTTACCGTCTTCACCCACTGTGTGCTTTTGACAGAAATTCAACACTATTCCTAGAGATGGGGCTTTAGCTATATTTTTGTTTACAGTGAGGGAGTAGTACTGCTTCCTTAACATGGCACAAACAGATGTTTGTTTCCGTAAGCCTCTTCTTGGAGTGAATGCAGGATGTTTTTATAGCCTGGCTTGTTTTATAAGTATTAATACTGTCAGCATGATGCTGAGATTCCACTTGTCAGGTATTATCTCCACATCGCAAATGGATTAGTGTGCGCGCGTGACTGGGAGTGCATGTGTTTATGCCTGCGTGTGTGTGTGTAATTGCGTGCATGTGCTGCCAAACTTATTTGTGTTTCTTGAGACTTTGTGTGAGAATTATGCACCTGTGAGCATGTGTGTTTGCGTGTCATCTTGAGCGCACTGTGAAGGTGTCATTGTGAAGCCTAGACCCTGTAAGCTGTCAGACAGTGAGAGATGCTGCACCTCTAAAGGGCATGCTTTCTGGGCCTTTCCTGTCTATTATAAGCCCTGCAACACTCATCAATGCTGTTGCAGTGCACCCCCATGTCCCTCAAGCAGCCACAGAGAGAAGCCACCTTTCTAACTAGGAGAGCCTTTGCCTCTAAACTTCGCATACCCTTGTCTTCCATTTTGACATGATAAACGCAAGCAGCAGTAATGAGGCGTCGGGTTGTCAGGGCATCAATTTTGTTTTGTTCAAAACTGAGCAGAAGCAAAGAAGCCTCCCCTTTCTCCATTTTGAGACACAAAGTTCCTATTCTTTCCAAGCTCCAGCTCCTTACCAGTTCATTTTCTGATTCATGCTCACTAATTTAGACCCCCACCTAATAGAAAAACCTGTGTAGGAGTGAAGATTTAAAACAAGTTGCACGTTTTGCAGTCTTTTTGATAACACAAAGAAGTGATGACACCACTGACGGTGGGGCTAGCACTGCAGCTGAGATAGACCGCGGTGAGGCTAGCCAAAGATTGAGATGTGTCGCTATCTCGCCATCTGTAACAGTCACGCCTGGCGTCGTCAGAAACAGATCGCCTTGATACCAGCCACATCAAATCTCCAGTTTGCCAAGCAAATAGAATAAAACAATCTATCGATCTTGCCCCACCTCCCTGTGTATCAACACAATCCATCTGTGTTTATCAGCCTATCTGGCTTCCTATCTTTTGTTGTCTGCAGGCAGGCATTCTTTTCTTCTCTTCTCTTTTATTTTCTTCCTTCCTCCTCCCACATTTGTTTGGTGATCCATCAGCCTATTTACCTTATCATGCTGCCAAACCATCCATTTACGCTCCCATCTGTCTGTCAAACTATATCTTAGCTTCCATTTGTCTAACTATCTCTCTGTCTACTCATTCACCTGTCAATCATGTGGCTTGCCTTGGCTGCCGCAGGTTCCAGCTGCTCGTCTGGCTGATGCTGTCTCTGACCTCATCTGCTCAGAAGACCGTTGGATAAAGTAATTAGATTCCTATCACTTCATCTAAAGTTTTAAATGCAGCGCCATGTGATTATAGTGAGACAGTTGTGTCAGTTTCAAGGCATCAGACTGAATACATGAACAGGGGTTATGGATTATTTATGCTGGAACGATGACAGTTTCGTAACTCAAATGGTTGCCAGATTTGTTTTTGTTAAAATGTAAAACACTCAAGTTCAGATTGTCTAGTTTCACTCAGTTCATACGACATGTTCAGTGCAGACTGTTATCTTTGATCTACATAGCTGCCTCCACAGAATCCAAATGGAAGCAGGTCACTGCTTTGGCTCAGTCCAGTTCAGATCAAGCCTCACTGGAGCAAGCCAGGCACTGATGTCCATGCAGTCAGGGGGTCTGGCCTCCCACAGAGGCCCAATCAGTCTTATAGGATCAGTGACTGGCCCCCCTAGGCACCAGAGTGCCTTGGCCTGATGGATTACTCTCTCTCCTGGCTCAGGCCTGTGAAACCCAGGCCTCTGCTACAGGCCCCATCTGTGCTCTCCATGGCTCTTACATGCCTTGTGGTCATAGTCTTGGACTGCTGGTGAAGCCGCAAATCACAAGCTTCAGTCCCGTGTGCATATTTTGACACTCCTAGTAGCGCTCCGTGTAGAAAGTCTACTCCAGTAAATTGAAGAATTAGTTTGACCTGCAAGGATCAGTAGAATAATTCATGAGTAAATAAAAAAAGGTGCTAATATTTTAATAACAAACTAATAGCGGTAAAGTTATACTTCAGGCATCGTTCCTGGTGGTCGGGTGAGCGAAGTTTTTCTTTTTCTCCGTTTGAATATATTGTAAATTGAACATTTCTGGCTTTTTAAGAGACATAGAAAAAACATTTGATGATGTGACCTTGGATTGTAAGAGTCTGTGATGGGTGCTGCTTTCTGATGTTTTACAAACCAAACTACTCATTCATCGAGAAAATAATTGCCAGATTCAGTTTACCGCTAGACTTGGTGGTTAAATGTAGTGGAAATGTTCCTGATCCCTGTACTCGCGTAACATACCGCACATCCTGATACCACTAGCCTCCTAAGCTGCACTGTATCCCTCAGTGTTGAGCCAAAGTACAGAGATAATGTCAAAGTGTAAAGTAAATGCAAGCAGTAGGCAAACAGGTGGGCAACGCTTTGCAGTTTCAGGAATTTACTCTCAAGGATATTTGTTTTCTTTCATGGTTATACTTAGGTTGAAGCCTGCCTCCTGAAACTTGACTGCTGAGAGGACAATCATGAATGGGAGTTTTGCCTCAGGCACTGATCGATTGCAAAAGTGTTTTCACATAACTGTTCATTTGGGCTGTGTGTGCCTCTGCTGCATCCCAGAATGCCGAGAGGCATTGTTCCGTGACTGAGGAATCAAGTCCAGCAGAGATATTTTAAGGAGATTTCTGAACCTGAGGAGCCCAATGAGGAATCTGTGCTAGCCGTAGTCCGTCAGGCTTGTTGTCTTTAATCAAAAATCTAACACGTTTGCTGAGCTTCAAGAACAATGAATTTTTTTTTAAGATTACCACCCAAATAGAATCCCACAAAGTCTTAAGTGCATTTGGTGCAGACAGGTTTGTGCACCCGAACACACACTGTTACCCGTGTCCCAGGCAGAGACCTGTCAAAGCTTCACTACTGCAAAAAGTAGTTTATAAGCATTAGTATATGAACATGTGCAGCGATTTCCTGTTCTCCGGAAAATATATTTTGCACGAGCGGTCGGGAGACATTACTCTCAGACCAAGCTGTCATGTGAAAACATGACGGTAAAATTGGCCGCATTTATGCACAGTATGTCTGACAATAAGAGCATCCAGAGGAGGGTTGTTGTAATAAGTGAGAGAGAAATGCTGAGAATGGCGGGCCAAGTCCAGAACCCAGAATCTGAGCCGTGAGTGAAGGTACACAGCCAAATTTTTTTGTAAAAGGGAGTCTGGAACTTAAGTGCAATTGAGGGATAGAGAGTCGTGCGAGGCCATTGGGGGAAATAATGGATGTATTCACTATCTGGGTCGGTCACCAGTACTGCCAAGCATGCACATCACAGTACCCGGCGAGATAGAGTGGTGATAGAGGCATGGACAGATTAACCACATCCCCGCACTGTCAAAACCAATTGCATGTGTTTTGACCACCCTGCTCTCTCCGAACCTCTCCTCGTTACCGTTTATCTCAACAGACTGTCAGTTAAACTCACTTTGCTTCTACATTCTGTATACAAACTGTCAAGCAGGAACGTGAATTTGTATACATGCGTGCCAAATCTGAATACTTGGAGATTTGGTGTCCATTTTGAGATAAAAGTCAGCGTCACAGTTTAGATTGTTTCCTGTGCTTCCTGGGTGTTTAGAAATCACAAGTGGCTAGCGTTTTGTAGTAAACATTGGAGGTAATGTCAGTAATAGGAGGGATTAAGAAGAGACAAGCAGCAGAAAGTGAGAGAAGAAAATTGAAAAAGTGAGACAGAAAAAAAAAGAAAAAGAAAACAGTGTGTATTTGGAGAGCGAGAAACACACAAAGTGGGAGAATTTCAGTATCTTGCCTCAGCATGTTTATCCAGGCCTGTCTCAGGCACTTCCCTCTGTCATGCCATTCTGATCGCCTCTGCCTGCTATAGCATCCTGAGAAAACACACCAAAACACATCGAGCACCGGATTGCAGCCCCCTCACTCTCAGATCCTCTGACACTTGTACATCCCCCTCATTTACAGATACTTCTTTAAAAAACATATCTGCCTACAGATAATTCACATTCAACAGGGATGTCACATATTCCTATTTTTCTATCAATAAATCTGTCAGCTATTTTACAGATTAGTTGATTTATCTATCTCCCTTTAAGAAATCAAAATCGCCATTTCATTTAACTTCATTTAAGTTTTGAGCTTTATGAATGAATTCAGCAAAGTTAAAAAAAAAAAAAAAAAAAAAAACTATGAAAAAGCACGTTCTAATAATGAACAGACAACACACGGTGGTTTTGCTTTTCCTGCCAGTAAATCTTCCACAGTAGCCATCAAAACTTAACACAGTAGACAAACCACCTTTTTTGTTTTGAAGCCTTGGGTCTTTGAAAAAACAGACTCTGCTGCAGCTGCCATTCTCTAAAACTGTAGCACTGAGTTCAGTCGACCAATGACTGAATAAATTGGAAAAAATGACTGACATTATGATGAGGTGGTTTTTGTGATTATTTATCACAATGAATTCAAGAGACTCAGAAGATAAAAGGTGTCCTGTTGGCGTCAATGCATCTCCAGCATCAGCATAATTGATTATGCAGATTAATCTCGAACATCCATGTTTGACAACAAGCACATGTGGGACATCAATAAATGAAAATAATGCTGAGGTAGAAGAGAATATATAGAAAGGGAAAGAATGGTGTTCAGCTTGTCTGCCAAAACTTCAACACATCTGCTCTGGGTGTGTCCTTTTTGTTAGACAAAGTAAATGTTGTATTCACGTACTTACGCACTAATATAATTGTTTTAAACAACTGCATCCCCTTTTTTTGAGTGGAATTGAAAAACATTGATAATTGTAACGATGGCAATAAGCATGAGTTGAATGCACAAACAAATGAAAATTAGATTCCAAGACTGACTACAACATTTCTCCCAAGAAATGGATTCTGAAAATACAGTTTGCAACACAACCAACAGAGTTCAACAATTCCGTGCTTGTTTACTTGTTTGTTCATTTTGTCTTTTTGCTTACTTAGAGAAACTCTGCCACAAAATCTGAAAATTTCTCTTCCGTTGTTGTTACCAGAAGCAAGATGACCTCTGTTTCCTACAAACTATGGTGAACACTGTCCTTTTTCAGAAGTAAAAAACGAAAATAAGTTTGAGAAAATCGGAGTGAAAATGGTTTCAAATCAGGCTTCTTATTTGGAAAAACCTCGATATTCACCGTAAAAAAAAAAAAGGGAAACAATGAACCCAACATTCGTGGGGCAGTAGCACCGAGAGCATGTTGAACTTTTAATCCGTTAATCTTCTACCACACTTTGGTTTGTATACATTTCAGCGGCTTGTTATAAATCAATGAGTGACTTGTAACATCAGATAGAAAAGGCTCGCTGACACTCACTTCTTTGACCTACCACCCCATCTTTTTTTTTTTTTTTTTTTCCCTCACCTCTCCGCCGCTGCTCTCGTGTATTCCTCGGCTGCACTGTGTTTTTCTCCCCTGCTCCTTGTTTGGGGTGATTACTCCTACCAGTGAACGAGGGGCTGTGTTTTCCACGACTGTAGTTTTGCGATACCCGACCCATAACTTTCAGTAGGAAGAAATAGCTTCTCTCCCTCTGCATCCCATTTATACACCGTATCTTGTTTCTGTGTAGGGAGTTCCATTACTCTGTAGCTTGGAGGCTGGTGGAGGGGAGGGGAGGGGAGGAGAGGGAGGGAAGGGAGGTGGAGGAGATGAAAAGGGGTGATAGAAGGTTGCGGCTGTTCCTGTTGGTGCTGCTGCTGCTGCTGCAGACGTTTTCCCCTTCAACAGAGAAGCAAAACACAACATGTTGATGTGCAGCGAGCAGAGATTTAATCACCTTTATTATGTTTTAACTCATCAAAATGTGGAGTGCGGAGCAACTGAGACAGAAAGAATTAGACAAAGGCAGTGACATGTCAGACACATCATGTCGCTGCTCACTTATTTAACACAAAAGACAGTCGGCGCAAGATTTACAAAGATATTCTACAATAGCTGCAGCTATGATGCATCCTGTTTGCCTTCTGAAGCTATTTGCACACAAGACTGGTGATTATGTGAACTTGTTGTTGTGGTCTTGATGAATGTGAGTGCCATGTTTAGATGTTGGCCCCGGAGTCTAATGCTACCCAGACTGTATTTTCCTAACATCGCATAATCCCCCCTAAAAGTCTTCCTGTTTATACTGGCCACTGAGAGGTAATCCCTCAAACTATCCCATGCTGAAAGCGTTTTGATAAATGACTGGCAGCTTCTCCTTCTTTTGCAGATCATAGAACCCTATCATGATGTAATTCTGTGCAATTAGCCAAACATGACAGTAACTCAAAAGTCATTATGACATTTAATCGCTTTTGAGGAATCTCCTAGCATTTATCATAACGTGAAGTGACATCTCAGTGGAGGCCCTCCAAACAGTCAGGAGAAGGTTGGAGTTGACTGCGCCGGCTTAAGGCCTCTGCTTTAGCTGTTTAGTAATCTTGGCGTCCTCTCCTCCTCCTATTACCCTTGTCTTATTCCGAGCCTCTCCCTTGTGGCAGGGATCATCATGATATACACGCAAGGATTTGCCTCTGTGTGTTAGAAAACAGAGGAGAAGTGCGCGTGTGTGTGATTTCCTCAAAGCAATCCACTGAGCCATTTCTCTGTGAACCGCTTTAACACTTAAGGAACAATGTATTTCCCTCTGTGTGTGTGTGTGTGTGTGTGTGTGTGTGTGTGTGTGTGTGTGTGTGTGTGTCGGTGACGTCCCCCTTCATCTGCCCACCCTCACCGAAATCCTCGGTGCATTTAGTAACATTTTGAGAAATGGTGCCAGCCGGCATTTAATTAAGTTCTGGTATGCCAACATCTCCCTGCTGTAACATGGAATACCTGCTCTTCTTTTGTCAATTTCTTCTCCTGTTCTTGTGCTCCTCTGTGTCGCTGCTACTGTAACTCGGAAAGATGTCGCCTCTGGGAGAAGCAGGTAAAGAAGCCATCAAAACCAATGCGAGTAGAAAGAGTTGCAATCAGTGCACCCTAAAAAAAAAAAAAAAGTCGTAGAGTTTGTCTTTTGTGTGGATCCCTCCTCCTTTTCCCCAGTCTCACTTTGTTTCCCTCTCCGCCTGTATGTGTGTGTGTGTGTGTGTGTGCGCTTGGAGCTTTCAATTCAGTAGAGGCTAGTAGTAATGTTTCTCTCCCAGTAGAAATGGCTGCTGTTTGTTCAATTGTTGTGATAGATTGATGTGGGGTGTGAAAAGATGGGCTTTTATGCACCTGAAGATAGGAACAGAAAAGTCTTTATGAGAAGCCAATAGCTCTCCATTCAAGGATCCTCTGATGGGAGATGCATTTTGCTGGAAGTTTTTCTCCCCCTTTTTTTTTTTTTTTCTTCCGCAAGTCTTTGACGAAAGCTTTCCAATATATTCAGGCAGTTAGGCAAGACACAAATACACCCAAAAGGGCACTTTTCATTTGTTATTCCACAAAAAGCTGCCGACTATATGGCAGCGTTCCTGTAGGGTTTCAACAAGTGGTCACACTAATGGTCTCCATTGTTTTCAGTTTACACAGCACGCGAAATGACTGTCTCTTCAAATAACAAAGCCAACAGCAGTTTTCTCTTGTTAAAAGCACAGTTCCCATATTAGTATCAATACACCTGTACTTTGAATCGATACCAAGGTTAACTCTGAGCACATTGTTTTGGGGAAGAGAGCTGATCGCAAAGCATCCCTCTTGTTTTAAGGCTGCATATGCTCGGGTCCTGTGCGTCAACGATTACTGTAAACAAACAACCCGATACGACACGCGGAAACGCTTCCATTTACGTAAAAAAAAGACAAGCTACGCATTAAAGCAGAGCTAGTTTGGTAGTATATAATGCCACACAAAGAATCTATTTTCTGTTGTAGTCTAAAAAACAGAACTTTTGTGCAGCCCTTATTCAAGCCGCCAGTTGTAATTCTGATAAATCTGTTTGTTGATTGTTGCAGTTTGTCTTTCATGATTTTACTCCTCTCCTAAATCATATGTGACCTTCTTTGTGTCGTCTTGTTTGATCCGTCCTACCATCTTTCCCCCCCACATCCTATTTACAGTAATAGATGTAGCCCAAGATGACCGCACATTGGAGACAAAGGGTCTGTATTCTCCCAGCTCTGTTTTTCATGCTCCTCTGATAGACTGAGGGTGAAAGGCGACTGCTTGCCCAGAAATGAGGTTACAGCAACTGGGCTTGCAAATGATTGGCAGGGATAGATTGCGGATGATCTACTTTTTTTTTTTTTTTCTTTTAAACTGTCCCAGTTTTTTTCTTTCTTTTTGTGTGCTGCAGATGCTTGTTTTGAAAGGAGGAAGGTTGTGTAAGTCATGCTTACAGAGTGAAGCACAACCTGTGGACAGGAAAATGAGTGCATGGATAAGTAGTGATGATGTGTTTGGACGCGCTGCCAGAACATGTTAGCTTTTGTGCTCGCCTACTGTATATGAACGCAGGTTAAACTAAAAGAAACAGAGGATACAGAACCTTTATCCGTTTTTCTTAAACATCTCGATCTGTCTTCCTTTTGGTCCTTCTGTTCCTTCCCTCCCTCTGTCTCCCTCTCTCCTCCTGTGCACCATCTGTATGATGTTTTGTATCCAATCTGAAGAAGGAGTGCTTTCTGTTCTCTGTTGTGAATGTAGGAGTATGTGCGAGTCTTGTGTGTGCACATGTTTGTGTATGTGTTCCTAGCCATCACAGTCACTCTCAGCTCATTACCTGACATGATGGATGAAGTGAGTGCCATTAAACAACGCCCAGCCCAGGACGCCTGGCACCCTACAGCTGGCACTGAGTAATGGGCACATTGGCGGCGGCACGCTTGGAAATACCAGGGAGTCCTGTGTGGGTGTGCCTGCAGTCATCTCCATGGCTATGCTTCCTGGTTCTGTCCAGCCCCACCTGCCACCTGGCTGCCCAGCATATGCCATGGGCATTTCTGGGCAGCCATGGTTGGATAGCATAGGAAGGAGTGTTTGTATGACTCTGTCATAGAACTGGCAACAGAGAAAACCCAAAGTATGACTGGTCCTGCTTTCTGACCACAAACGATACAGCGAAAGTGTCTCTGCCACTATTAGCTGAGCATCTCGGAGCTGCTTTTGATGTAATTTTAATCTTTCTAAAGTGGAATTGCGGTACCACAGCAACATGTCTTACAGTCCTTCATAAGTAATGGAATTTGATAGGACCCAGAGGCAGAACTGGACACAAGTGCACAGTTTAGAGAGTTGTTTTATTTATAACTGAAGGCAAGGTGAAGGTGAATAAGGCTTGTAGTTTTCCTGTGGTGAGTGGCAGTCGAGGGAGAGTCGTGGCAAGAGGAGAGGCCTGCTGGTTGTCGGGAAGAGAAACTCAGCAAGATGTCTGGCTCAGGAAAGATGTGGCTGGCTGTAGCGGCATGGCTGGCTTTGCAGAGGACTGAGGTAGCCTGATGGGGAACAAGGCAGGGCAGGCAGACTGGTGACCAGAGGTAACAGGCAGGACCTGAGGCAGACAGAGACAAGGGTTAGACAGAGTTTCATCATGACACGAGGAGAAAACTAACAAAAGTCAGAAATGGCTGTGGCATTACAGACTGAAGAATTGACAAAGAGTGACGTGAAAAACTGGGCTTTAAGGACTGCAGAGGCTCAGTTTAGATGAGAGTGAGTTGTGCAGAGAACTTGCCACAGGAGAGCAGTCTGCCACGCCCAGCCACACCAACATATAGAGATGACAAACCCACAAGAGACGAAACGGAGAAGGGGAAGTAAATGGCAGAGACACAAGGAAGGGGAGGGAGACACAGCCAGAGCATGACACCTTGCCCTGTCTGTGGTCTGTATTGGGGTTTTTCCACCGTGGCTACGCTAGGCCTCGTCCACACTTTGGGAGTTTTTAAAAGCATAGCTTTTTCTATGCATTTTGTATTTTTGTCCACATTCAAACACAGTTTTAGGTCATTGAACCTCAGTTTGCAGCATAGATTTAGCAAAAAGACTTTCTGGCTTGTAACATCATTGTGGACTGTCTTCTCCTTTGTTTACAAGCAGCAGTTCTGGTGCAAGAGCAGACATGGTCAAAGCAGGGCTGGTACCAACCTTATTACCAGGACTTTTATTACACGTTTACACAGAAATTATACTGAGGAATATTTTCACCTCACGGTCAAACAGTGGTTGAGTGGACAGATTTTTTGAGAATGTAGAAAATAACCTGTTTCACAAAAATACCAATGTAGTTGTGGACTACGCCTTAGTTTCAGGCCTATTGTAGACATATATGAGTGTTTTTTTAAACTCTGATTCCCCTCATTTTGTCTCAATAAAGATATCTGTCCACAAGATAATGCAAAAACAAAACTGAAGTGATGTTAAGAGCATTTAAACCAACAGGTGGCAATATATCCTCAAGCTATGCTGGCCAATCAAAAGCTTCAAAAAAGTTCTGTAAGTCTACCCATAATAGTGCCTTGAGAAAAACAGGACTGTGTGTAGACTGATTGTAACGCATCTGTTTGTCAATATAGTGGAAGTGTATCTGTACATTTAGGTTTCAAACATTTTTTAAAAAAAATAAATGAAAACATTTTTCATTAGCAAGGTTAGCATCAGCTCTCCTTTGTCCATGTCCTCTTTGTCAATTGCGCAAAGGTGTCTCATGTAAACAAAAGAAATAACGATGTACATTGTGACTCTTACAGGCCAAATCTCTTTCTTTCTTGTCCACATGTCAACACTGAAAACATTGTGTTGGTAAATATTCACACTGAGTTTTTTAAAAGGTCAGTTTTCCGTGACCTCATCTGACCCTGCATTTCCATGTGAATGAAAGGCCAAAAGGCTATGCTTTAAAAAAATACCTGCATGCATGTGGACAAGGCCTCAGAAGCAGTGGTAGGTACTATCAGGAAGCCCACACATGAATTCATTTGTCATTTGAACTGACTTTACCTACAGGCACACAAATCTGTGAAGGGCATAAGAAGAGACGATGGCCCCTAAAGTGATGAGACCACCTGAGTGCCAAGGAGAGCTTTGCAGCAGTAATCATACTAACAAGTACTACCAAGGAGTTGTCCAACAGAACTTGCAATGTTTACAATGATGTCCGAGTCCAATTAGAATTTAGGCTTTTGTCAAGTTATAGTAGGATGTCTGGCTGTTACTGGGTTCAGAATTGAGTTTGCTGCTCTTGGTAACAAATCCAAGTTATTGGCTATATTGCTGCATGAAAAGTAAGGCGCTGTCAGAACAAGGGCACATTGTGTTGTAAGCTGTGAGCGTGATAAACAAACTCTTGGTGCTTTTGTGCTTTCAAGTTTTTCCTAGCTCTTTGCTCAAGACTTTAATTCTCCGGATAACCATGGGCAAAGAGGAATTAAGGATGAACATTGGCAAATGTGTCATATCAGGGTCTGTTTCAGAGGGATTGTAAATCAGTCGAGGAGTTGACTTCATACCCAAGGACTTAGGGTCACTTGTGAATTGTTCTCAGCTGACCTTAAGTCCTCTGGAGTGGGGAAGGAGTCAGTCATCATTGTGTCTGGAATGGAGGGTGAGATCAAGTGGGTTGTCATAGTACAACAAAATAACCTGATTGGCTATGGTGACAGGGACCTTGAAGTGGACCTTGGACAGTATCCCAGCCAGCCTAACCTAGTGACGTGCTAGCTCACAATATGCGGAGTAGCTTTCTAAAGAAGAGGGCTAGTTACGGCACCATCTTGCTCTGGGCAATAACAGTCCAGAAAATGTTGCTTAAAGTTAACCAGAGCTGAGAACGCATGCCAGTACCAGCAGCAGCACATGATGCACATGTCTGTACTGACACTAGCTTAGTCTGGCCCCCAGAAAAGATGTACAAGTGTCCCCACCTTGAAGTGCTTGAGATAACAGCTAAGAAAGGTTACCCGGAGCATTACAACAAACTAAAAAAACTTCAAGCACTTGAAGCTCTGAAGAGCTCCAGAGTTCATTGACACGGCTTACAGCACAGTCCACTGACAGTCCACTGACAGTCCACTGACAGTCTACTGACGGTACCTAAATTTCCTGCAGTTGTAAAGACAAACCTGGAGAAAAAGATCTGAACTCAGTAACAGCCAGACATCTCACTGTTGCTTGACAAAAATCTAGATTCTGGTTGGACCAACTCCTTCATAGTATTTTGTTAGTACGATTACGACTGTGAAACACTGTTTGATAGCCCATAAATGGCCTTATCACTTCAAATCTCTCTGCATCTCACCTTAGCAAATTTATAGGATTAATATTCCTGTTCTTTCTAACCTGACGAATAGCTGAGAAACTCTGGCTATCCTTTGCATACTATGCCATTGTCAATGATTTTGCTTTTTGTACACTGATGACCATGCTTAGGTGAGCCAGATATGGTCGACAAATGACCAGCTGGTTAATGAACAGTCCAGATATTACCAAATTGAATAAAATGACAAATGGACTCATTAAATATGGATCATTAATATACATTTGTCCTCTGAAATGGCTGATAACAATCATTCATCCATCACCAATACCTACGTTGTCCTGTTGGATGTCCTGGGGGGCGGAGCCTATCCCAGCTCACAGTGGATGAGAGGCAGGGTACAAACTGGACATCGCAAGGCTACCACAACGATACAGACAGAAAACAATAAAATAAGGCCGACATCTGAATGGCTTATTCACTGAAAGAACCGAGCAGACCTGCCGTTTTGAAGGAGCCCAGTCAACTAGCCGTTTCCAGCGTATAGGATGCTAGTTCAGAAGCTGCTTCTTCTAGCGAAGGGGACATTTGAAACGGTAACAGGAGAATTCTACGTGAAATGCACAGAGGAAATGGCAGACTAATATCTAGCTTTCTAGTCTGTATCTGGAAATTCATGCCACAGAGAGCTGAACATAGAGAGACTTTACAAACAGGAAGTGGAACAGGAAAGGTCCTTTATGTATATTATATGTGTAGTCTTATTATTCCTAATTCATCCATGTTTATCTAAGTGGTTTGTGGGTGTGCCTGCATCTATGCATTTACTTACTCCGCTGTGCATATGCTGCATCTGATGGGGGAATAGTTGAGGGGCTCTTAAGTAGAGGCCTGGGTCAGGAACTGAATGGAGTTACTATGACACCAGACACAAGCACCTCCACTCCAGCAGCTTCTTCTGTTTCTCCGTCCTCCCCTGCTGCTCCGCTCTCAATCAGCTCGGATTTGCTTCATGTTGTTTCTCCTCTCCGTCTCTTTTCTGTGCCTCCTTTAGTTCCTCTATACAGTCTTTCATTTAGTTGAGCTCCTGCTCCAGTATGGATCAATGTAACAACGCTTTTTTGTTCTTTCTCAGTCTCACGCTCTGTTTCTGATTCTTTCTTCTTTCTTTTTTTTTTCTCTTTTCTCCCCCTGAACAGACAACCGCCGCGCAGTCCTGGAAAGGTCTCGTTCGCGCCACAACGCAAATCACCAAGCTCGATGATCACCCGCGCCTACCACAAGACGCTAGATAAGTGCCAAAGAGGCCTGCGAGGAGGAGACGTGGAAGACATCTGAAGGAGGGACGGACCACCCCTCACTGTGGCACACTCACACTCAAACACACACACACAGCACCAAGTATGGAACAAAAATGCCTGAAGAAGCTACGCAGAACTGAAGAGTTCGACATTCAATTATCATGCCATTCATCTGATGCCTTACATATTTATTCAATATTTTCTCATTACTTTTCATGTTCGTGTCCTCCCTACATGGTTTGATTTAAAAAATGCTACTGCTTTATAAAATGAATGGCTCTCATTGTCTGAAAATCCATTTAAATTCTTGCAAGTCTTCTACTTTAATCCTTTTATAATCAGCGTACTACATAGTTTTCACACGAAACATGCATTGAACATTGCAGTAAATCAAAACATGGACATTCTGCCAAGAGGGACTGCAAAGTAGTGTTCGCTTATCCTGAAGAACATACCGTGCACCGTTTATTCAGCAAACAGTGGGGCAGCTGTCCTTTAATGGAAGACAGGGATTCGACACCCACGTTGGCAGGAATTCAACCTGCTGACATTTTCTCCAGCACTGAACTCCTAACCGAAGAGGGAGTAGCTGTTTGAAATGTTGTTTTTTTTTCCCTCTGTCAATCCCTCCTTCAACTGACATCAAGACAATTTTCAGTAGTAAATTTAAAACAAGTCCCCATGAATCACTTCACTGCATATCCCACGAAGCCACGAGAGCCGGCCCCTGTCTACACCAATATCTCAACGCATGTGACTCATGGATCTTGAAACTGTAATCTCCATTTTGACAAGATGCATTTTATTTTTAGTTGTGTAACATCTAACCAATGCCTTCGGGTGCTGATCTCTGTCCCAAGGTCGCTTTTGCTGTTAACATGAGAGACTGACACATTTTTAAATGCATATAACTGCCTGCAGGAACTAACGTGAACTCTTTGACCTTTCCTGTGGTCGCACAGGTTTTCAGTGGGGGGGACACATGACAATACGAAAGTATTACAGTATTTTCATTAATAATCTATTTCAATCTGTGTATTACTTTTTTTTTTTTTTTTTTTTAAGATGAGGGCTCTAAAAAAAGCAGTCCAGCAATTATTAATCTGTCTAGAGACTAGTGGTGATAAGTTTGCTCCACTCACAATTCCCAAAGCATATTTTCAATAGATTTTTTTTCTCCCATTGGGTTTTCAAAACATTAATATAATACGCTTTGTATAAAAACTAGAATCTCCACTAAAGAACACATTTTTAACATGTGTAATTAATATAATTCTAAATTATTTATAATATAATTAAAAACAAAATATGAAATGTTTTAGGTTTTACATGCAGCACACGTTGATTTAAATAAACCCTTTGGGGAGAAAAAAAAAAAGCATTTAAAATCTGCTCGGGGAACTCATGGCTCAAAAATGGTTTTGAGACTACAAACTTTACGACTCTATTAAAAACCCTGTTTCCTGGTGGAGTGCATGACACCACCTCCTACCTGCAGAAATCACCTGATGCTTGGTGTTTGTGTACGAGACAGTTGAAACTTCACTGTAAGCTTTGTTTCTCTGTATGGACCCGCTGTCGCACAGCTTCACGTGAACTATTTATTCATATATTCATGCCTGGGGCCGCCCTGTCCCCTCACTTCCCTCAGCTGTAAGCAGTTGCTACTAAATACAACCACTGAATCCGCATTGAGACTGGGCGCGACCAGAATAATCAACTGAGGGGCACAGCAGACAAGATGATGCTTGTCTTAGCAAGTGAGTCTCTTAACACCCTCCGATTCCCCAGCACTAATGGCATAAGTGACCCTTTTTCCATCACATAAGTTACTTTACTAACACTATAACTCAGCTTGAGGCATTGTGTGTTTGGGTGTTTCTGTCCGGACAAGTGTATACGTGTGTGTGTGTGCGTGCGTGTGTGTGTGTGTGTGTGTGTGTGTGTGCGCACCATGCCAGCTCAGTAGTCACAACAGGAACCCGGGCAAAATAGGATTGCGACTCCTGGACTGAATAGGTGGAGATTTTTCATTTAAACAATCTGCCAGTGCTGCTTATGATGTGTCTGTTTCATGATGCTTCCTCTCCCAGCCCGCATGCTTCTAAAAATGCAATTTTACACATCATCTCGGCTCAAGGTGCACCCACAATGCTCTGAGAAGTCTGCATATTTAAGAAGACAATAATTCTCCTCTGAATATAAGGTTTGAGCAGTCATAGAGAGAAAGCAGAGAGAATGAGTTTTCTGCATAAGGGATTGTGCGTTGATAGGAGTTTCCAGGACTTGTTGTACACAGCAGAGATAGAGAAGTGCCGTCAAAGCAGCGATTTCCTCCTTCTGATCGCTACTCGCCCCTTCATCCTCTGATATCCGTACGATTATAGACATAAAATGAAGAAGGAAACCTGTTTTTTAATAGTTTTTTTAATAACAATTCTCCACCAACACCTATATCTGATGGTGTTTTCTCCCTTTCTAATTGGATATTGTATTCTTACTAAAACAAGTGGTTTGTGGTTGATAGTGACAGTGTCTGTTTCTTGATTAATTTGACAAAAAAAAACAAAAAACCTTAGATTATCTTTCACATGTGCCAACTTTTTTTTTTCCTTTTTTTTCTTTTTTGGATAAACAGAGTTCTCAGATCTTTGAAACTATGAAAAAGATTGTACAGACATATAAACTTTTTAACATTTTTATTTTATCCATTGTTTGATAAACATCGATCCAGTTAAGAACTGTCATTCAACGTAGGAGATTTGATGTGATTCTGATAGTCGTGGTATTTCGTATCTGAAACGCTCATCCATCTTTTGTAAGATGCAATTTGTTTGGAGAAACAAACTTTTTTAACGATTCCATTGTGTTGAGCTACAAGCTACGGTGTTAGCCATTGTAGAAGTTCCACATCATGCATTTCCCTGCCACAGTGATAACTGTGATCATTCTGTCGTTTAAATGATGCAACACAAAACTAAATAGCAAGATTGCATCATAAATCCTCCGGTTTTAGCAGACCGAAAGGCTGGAAAGCTGTAGCTGAAGACATTATTTTAATTACAAAAGAAACTTCTACAATGACAACATTCCTCATTATCCCTGTAAGTGATTGTTGTAATTTTCCTCCCATCTCATCTTTTAGGATAATCAGAGTTGTGTGTTTTTTATAGAAAATAGCAAAAGAGTGTCAGGTCAAAAGGACCTGAACTGGTACATCATTTTAGTGTGGAAAACAGCCCATCATCCCATCATCTTATCGCTTGTAACTAATGAACCTCAGCTGATGATATGACTTGTGCTCATGGTAATTGTAAGATTGAGGAGGCAGGGGTATGAAAGATTCCTCAGCAACTGTAAAGGTGCCATTCATGTGGTGGCTGGTGGCAAGCGCTTAAAGCAAGAGAAAAGTTTGCAACGTTACTTACACTCACTGCAATGCACTTTACCTCGCAAGATATTCTGCTCAGGCAGAAAAGATTTGTCTAAGATTCGTAAATACAACATTGCCACTAACAGAGTGAACTATTTGCAAAGTATTTCTTTTAGTAAATAGTTCCCAGCTGCCACATATCCTACTTTGTTAGTGCTTACTATTGATTTGTGCAAGACCAATTGCGGCTGAATCAACAAGCAATGCTCCTAAACAAACCCTGTCCGACCACAGTGTGTAAGCTGCCATATCCCTGCCTACCTTCCTTGTTGTCACTGAGTATGTTTTAATGTCTTAAGAAACATTTATATTTGTAACATTTTAAGTTTATTTGTATCCTTAGGAACATGAAAAAAAAAAAAAAAAAAGCAAAATGGTTATGCACATTGTCCTTCCATAGACTATGTAATGGGATATGATACTAAATAATAACCACTTTGTTATATAAACGGATTTCTGAAAGATATTTGTGTCTGTCTTGTGTTGTGTGTATTTCTGCATTTACACAGTATTCAACAATATCCTCATCAAGCCTTTTCTCTTTTTTTCACCTTTTGTTTTGCCAAACACTCAGGTTTAAAATTACATCCTCAGTTTACTTTGTGGTTAGGGCAGAAAATACCTGCCCCACACTGACTTATGGACATGGATTACAGAGAGCTCAAGGTGTTAGCACATGATGAATGGGACAGCTCCAACCTATAAAAGCAACATATTTGGACCTTGGCGTCCCTACTGCTTTATCTTGCACAGTGTCAAAGGCAGTGATAATGCTGTCATGTCCAACGGCAGCTTAGGGAAATTACTACAGAGTCAGAAAATACATATCCCCCAAAAATTACCTTTTTTAATCATTTTCAGACCTTAAAATCTCCCCTGTGACTACAACTTTTCCCTACCTACGTTAGAGGACAGGGAAAAGCGGCGAAGAAATTCAATAATTTGTTTATTATTTGATACTAAAGGATTTAATATGATAACCAGGGAAACATTTTCTGTGGAATTCATCTTTTGTAGACAATCGAAAATACAAGCTGTGTGCCCGACTGTGTTACAGGCAATCTAAGTTTAAAATTAATAATAAAGCGAGATCAGCGTGGCAAATGTGGGGGAAAATTAAACTCGGTGTATGTGCGAGTGCGGTTCACCGTGCGAGTCATCTCTCCTGTTTTGCCGGCCGTGTGTTCCTCCCTGTCTGGCTGTCTGAGTCCCAGCAGTGAGTGTCAAATTGCATGGCAGAGCTGCTCCTGTCCGAGCCCCTTAGCGTTACGGCCCCACCACCGCCACCCAACGCGCTCAAATCCAATGCCGTGTTCTTCCCTGCATGTGCCATGTCCCACTTCCCCCGCTGTAGCACAACTTCATAAAATAAGGGCTGACACAGGGAAGCAACCCCGTGGTCACAAGGGCCTCTCTCGCTCCCTCCCTGCATTCTTGCACACACACACACACACGCCGACACACACACACACAAAGCTTCATTCGACGAATCTTGGGACTGATCTTCTCTGAGTCTCTCCTCCTCCCAGAGTGCAGCGAGACAGATGGAGATTCATCTCTCAACAAGCTGTGATCTGTGTTTAGAGATGTGTGCTGCTGAACACAACTCTAATTAGGTTTATTGTTGATCTTGGGAGGTTAATTTGTACTTGGCTGCAAGTAAACATGCTGAAAGAGGCCAACCTAGTTCTTTTACAAGGCACCGGCACTGCAGCTCTAACGAAAGGCAGCTTTTTTTTTTTTGTTGTTGTTTTTTTTTTATCTTCTTGACTTTCCAGGTGATTCAGAAAGATTATACCCCCGTGCTATATTTGTCTGGTCTGGTGTAATTGTGCTCGGTACCGGGGTGAGAGATCTGTCTTGGCTGGGATGGTAGAACTAGGAATGAGATACTCCAAGCGTGTTTGTCTAATGAGCTTAGGGGTACACTTGTGCGTACGTGTCATATTTATTTATTTTATCCTGTTTTTTTATTTTATTTTTACAACCTCCAGGTAAGTAGCCTTGTCAAACTCTGAGAGATGAGCCGGGCCCACACAAGTTCTCTTTTTTTTTTCTCTCTGCGCTCTTTCTTCACGCTACACACAGTCGTGGTTTCTAATGCGCCCGGTGACAGATCAGTTGTCAGCGGGAGTACAACATAATTATGTTCCATTTTGCATTTCCACCTAATGGAATACGCAAACATTATGGAGATGAGACAAAGCAGACAGTAACGATTCCCTCCTTACCTGAGCTAATTCTGTCTGAGGAGAAATCTTACTCAAGCAGCACTTTGCACTTAAACATGAGAGTCTGATAAATGCATGCATGTGTGTGTTCAGGGTGAACGGGTGTCTTGATAAATACGTCTGTGAAGGAATTTCATCGTCTAATGTTCTCCCGGCTAGCGTGCCATAAACAGCACGGTGTCGTCTGAATTTAAGAATGTCAAACACTGCAAGAGTCATTTTCACCGTTTTGTATTTACCTATTTTCTTGTGACAGACAGACGAATGCACTGTGGCCTGTTCACATTAACTGCTAGCACTGTTTGAAAGCTAAACTTCAACATGGGAAAAAAAAGACATTTTCTAAAAAAAAAAAAATAGTCAGGCTAAGCATGCTTGGTCTCACCTGAATCCTCCCTCTGCAGATTCAGCCACTATGACCAGAGTCGTGACTCGTGGGGGGGACGGCTGCAGCAGGATAAGGTGCTGGCAGACCACCAGCCTCTCAGCCAAGTCCCCGAGGAACAGCGCTGAGCTGTGAGGCCATTTTGGCAAGGTGGCGAAACTGCATTACTATAGCTTCCACATTCATCACGTGATGCTCGCTGGCCCAAAAGCATTTCTTTCCTCGCATACAAGAGGAAGTCTGCCGTCTTGGTTGCACATACTTTCTACGTGTTTGACAAAGAAGGATAATGCACATGCTGGACCAGCTGAACACTACGGATGTATAGTGGAGGCTTAGTCTTCGTGAGGGCTCAGAAAAACAGCCATGACCCTGTATCGACGCTCTTCCTGCTCCGAGGGCTGACGGACTTTATGTCAAGTTGCACACTGAAGACAGTGCTGGGTTCCTGTCTGGTGGCACCGGGTCCTGACCAGCCACTCAGAACTTTAGCCTCCCCACAGCCCAGCGGCTTTACCCTGTAATCCTCTGAATTTTACTTGCTTTCTATATTTTATATGCGTGAAGGTGAGATCACTGCTTTATCCTGGTTTATTTTAATGTGTAATTTGTGTTTTTAATTGCAGGGTTAACGCTCAAAATATGTCCTATGTGCTTTGATAATTCGTGGTTAAATTCAAAACAAAACTCTTTTCTTTGGCCTTTATTAGAAACAGGTCATTTAAAAAATATTAATCAAATATCAACTCACATAGAACATTTAATTGTGATAGACTTTTCAGCTATATTATTACTCTTAACAGATAATAAATAAGTAGCATAATAAATGTACCAAAAAGTAAAAGTGAATATGTTTTTCTAAAGGTCAGCTAAAATAGGAGAGAAAAATATTCTGCGGGAAAACTTCTACAAGTCCAATTTAATCTAAAAAGTAACTGAAGGCATTTAACATGATAAATTTAACTTGTTACGACCCACCTCTGGATTTGGTGCTAATATAAATTATCCAGATGTTAACTTTGTCTCTCTCTGTCCACCGGTTTGTCATCAATCACTTTTGGTGGCACATGTTTTGTTTCCTAAGTAATCACAGTACAGTACAGATCAAATAACGCTGGCTCCTCTGTCAGCTCCATCCACCACTTTGATTCACACTCAAAATATCTTGCACTGCAAAAATGGCTTTTAGTCTAAAACTGGTGACACTACCACTTTCTGTACAAAGTGCTAACTGGCAACTGTTAACACAATAAACTACACATGAGGGCGTTAGCATGCTGCCATTAGCATATAGCCTGAACGGCCACTGTGCCCTGAGCTGCGCGGCCTTGGGCTCTCTGTGCAAATACATTTATTTACCTCATCAATGAATCTGTCAATTATTTTCCAAAAGCCAATCTATCTGAAAAAATCCTTTTCACAAGGCCCAAGGTTGTGTCTTTATATTGCTTGTTTTGTTTGGCCAGAAATTCTTACATTTGCAAAGATATTAAAGCGGTAAAAGCAGAAAATCCTCATATTTAGGAGGACGGAAAACCAGAAGATGTTGGCATATTTGACAAAAAAAAATTAATTGATTTTGTTTGAATAACTAATTCCTTAAATCTCTGAACATTGATTAAATCCATGAAAACTCATTTATGTGAATCAAAGTCAGTTTGTTTTTTTGTTTGTTTTTTCCTGCCTGAAAACGATGCAGCTCCACACTGTTGCCTTCTTGAGAGGTCTCTGCCTCTTTCTTCATCCACCCCTCCACCACTGGAGCTGGAGCTTACCAGATAAACTACAACTCTGCTGAAACTCTGTAAAACTACATTACACTACATAATGGCAAGTTGTAATATTGGAGTAATTTAGCTACACGTGTGAAGCTGATTCTAAAAATGAACAATGATATAGAAAGTCCTCATCTGCAAGTTGACAGATCGGGTTCTTTACATTTGTAGCGTGAAACTCTGCAAGTCTGAACCCATGTTTTTAGGCATATATAAAACACAACAGAGTAAAAAGAGAGGGTCCTAACTAAAATGAACTGGCTTTAATGCATTGATTTATATGCTGCATATACGACTCTGTGCCTCACTCTGTATAAATGTCTCCAACTACTGGACTGTAACACATTTTTTACTCCTCTGTTGTACACTTACACACACTCAGGCTTCCTCTCCAGACATTCAAACCAATGATCTGCCCTCTTCATCTTGTTTTTTTGTTTTTTTTCTTTCCTCTCGGCCCCAGAGTCACCGCAAGTCACTTGTCACCATGTTTGTTCAGTCTGCCCTGCCGGAGTGTTACTACTTACAAATCAATACTTTTTTTTTTTTTTTTTTCTTTAGTACATGAAATTTTAAAATGAGACAGACAGCAGATGTGTCTTCTGTGTCACTATACTTCAAGTGTTGGCTGGTAACACTTTGCCCAACGATGCTCCCTGACGCTGAGCGATGGTGGTATTAAGCTAACCGGGGAAATTTAATAGTGGAAGCTTCCTGCAAGAGTCTGTGCTTTGGGATGTAGGGGTCAAATTAATATACTGCATGCTCAGTGATGATTATTGCTGTTCCGACTGCATTCAGCATGGCATCACAGTTCATTGCTCCTTCTTACATCTCCTTTTCTCCATCCTGCCTCACCCCCACCCACATCCAGGAGACATGTCTCCCAGCAGGGAGAGGGTCAGCTCAGAGGAGACTTCAACCTGTCAGAAAAAATTCACATCTCGCCCCTCATGCCTCCCTTCACCATCCAACCCTTCTGTCTCCCACGTCTCCCGTGCTCCCTCCCTGGCACCCATCACTCCTCTTTTCCTCTGCTCCCCTCCTCCTCTTGCCATTTGATTCAGATCACTGAGTTAGCCTCCGTCTCCTTTGTCTGAGGTCCCATTTTGCCAGGCAGATGGACAGGAGCAGAGAAGATGGACTCACATCGGGAGAAGTATGTGTGTGTGTGTGTGTGTGTGTGTGTGTGTGTGTGTGTTTATGAGATGGAAGGAGAGAAAGAAAGGGAGGAGAGAGGCTGAAACTTTTCTGGGAGGTAAAATGTCAAACAGCAATGAAGTGAGGAGACTTTCATCTGTCAAACCTGTGTGAGGTCTTGCCTTTCAGGCTACTGAGTGACAAGGCTGCAGTTAAAAGAGAGCTGAGATGCGAAAGTGAGGGCGACAGAATGAGTTTACCTCTTATTCAGTTCGCTTGTCATACAGTATCAGCCTTATCTGTACATGCCATATTTTACCTCAGTCAATGTGTGCTATCAAAGGACTTTTTTTTTTTTTAAAGTAACATAAAAAGTACGAGGCCAATAAGCTTTTGCTTTAAAAATAGTCAACATGAGCAAGATTAGTAATCAAATATGTTGTCTTTTTTTCTGGCTGCATGATCTTTGGAAGTTACAATATGGCCAAAAAGCGGTTGCAAATGACTGACTCACTGTGTACTCACTGACATGCCCTACATTGCTTACTACTAAGCTCATGCTCTTTGCCCACAGCAGTGCCTCAACACACAACACAGACACAGGCCTAAGAATAGAGGCGGGATTGATGGATGTAAAAAGGGAGGAAGGGAGCTTGGTAATTGAGTAAGTGCCCTTCTGGATGTGGAAGCCTGAATAAAAAGTATTCTTTATAAAAAGCCTTTCTTAGGATCATTTCACTCAAAAGTACATAAAAGCTCTTTCAAAGTTTCTCTGTGTTCTTTGCCCTCAACAGAAATAGTCCCTGCGGAGAATGCAGAAATACACAAACACTCACGCACTCCATCCTGAAAGACAAGGATAAAAGGGTTGACCCCACGAATACAAACTTACATGCATGCACACCAATACACACCAACACACACCAATACACACCAATACACAGCAGCACAAACGCTCATAAAAAATACAGGGCATTCCATTCAGGCCTCGTTGTGGTTTTTTTTTTTTTGTTTCTTTTTCTCAGCTCTGCATCTTAACCCCAGATTATTAATAATGCTCGAGGTGAAACATAACAACTCATTTAGCACAGAAAGGTTTAAAGTGTGCAAGCAAGCAAGCAAGGTAGACTTTTCATGTTTGTCGAACCCAGCAGTAAATAATGACCAGCACGCTACAGGAATGGCCATCAGAGATAAAGGCGAGAAGGAAACGCATGATTTCACTCAGGAAAGACTTTTGTCACTTGGCTGTGGAGGAGTGTGAGGAGAGAGAGGATGAACAGGAGCCGCCGTAACCAAGAGACAAACCTACGGCATGATGTAAAACACAAAACTGCACTGTCAGTGCTGAGCAAGATAAACAAGCTGAGAAAGAGATGTCAAGAAGTCCGTTCTCTTACTGTTTCATGTAGGGATGCAGGTGGTGATGTTCTACATAAATTAATCAATTAGTAATTTTTCAATCATCTCAGTTTAAGGCGCCCTGTGAAGCCTCTGACTACTGGTACCATTATCGAGGACTGTTTTGTTTTCAGCTGCTCACTTTGTTCATATGACTTGTGTGGGCGTGAGAACAGTTTAAACCGAGTGTCTGACATGCGGAAGAACGAATATCCTAAACTGCAGCCTGTGATTTATAACTGCATTGTTTCAAATAACCATTTCAATCTGAAACTGATTATTTGTTCAGCTTTAGTCTCGTAGTCGAGGCTAGTTGTTTGATTAGCAGGTGAACAGCACAGATTGTCTTGTAGCAATCACTTGAATTTAACAAATGCTGCCTGCTGAAGCCTTTTCAAAGCAGGGCTTGGACTTTGCTGTCGCTACACCTACGGTTGCTTCAGCTCTGTGTTTCTGCAGCTAACATTTATTGATAGTCAATAGGGCTTTGACAAAGCTCACCTGTAAAGAATGCAGGAGGAGACTGTAGTAACATGAACGCTGACTCTTTATTTCTCAGCTGTGACAGCGAACACAAAGACCTTCAGTGACTATTATTGAGAAACGTTCCAACCGACTAAAGTAACTTTTGTTCCCTTTGTAGAAACACTTCACTGTGACTGCAGTAGCGCGCTGGTACTTCCCTCACACACCAGGAGAAACTCAAACCCCACAACAAACACACCGTCCTAGAAGGGTTAGAGTACAGTTAGACTGCAGATGTGCGAATCTTACTAGTTAAAAAGCATTGTAATGATAATAATTCATATCATGTGCTGACCTTTATAAACAAGATCGGCAGTGGTGGAAACAGTACTCAGAACCTTTACCTAAGTTAGTTTACTAACACCCAACAGAAGTCTTGCACTGAAAATGTTACTCAAAGTAAAAGTATGTACTTATAATCAGGACAATGTACAGTCTTATTAAAAGTAAAAAAGCAGTCAATGCTTACTACAATACCACAGAACAATTTACTGTTAGACCATTATTACTCAGGGATCAGTGTAAAAGCAGGATGTTACTGTTAGTAACCCTTAAACCACCGCAACTCAGAAAAATTTGAATCAAGACTCATTAATAACCAGAAATAATAAGCAGAATCAGAATCATTAAAATACAAATGACACCACAAGCATGCAGTTGACACAATACAAATTCCTGTCACAGAGTCGCATTCACCCACTGATTGACAGGAATCGGAAATGTGCCCAGAAACATAATTTTCTGCTAAAGAGAGCGGGTAAAAGGGCTGCAAACTTGTAAACAATGTAGGTTTCAGAATATATTTAGAATCTTCCATCTTTTATGGGGCCGATTATTTTCTGGATTAACTGGTAGTTGTTTGGTCAAATAAATGTTTGAAAATGTTGAAAAATGTCGATCACTGTTCCCCAAAGTCCAAGGTGATGTCCTCAAATGTCTTGTTTTGTCCAAAACACAAAATAATATTCAGTTTATTGTCACAGATGGGTAAAGAAAACACTAAATATTTTAGAATTTGACTTTTAGCTGTTTTTTTCCTTAAAAAATGACTAAAACCAATGAATCCAAATATGTGACGATTACTTTAATATTTCACAACTAATAAATTAATCTACTGATAGTTCGAACTCTAGTTTGGGTATTGAGTCTATTTCCCAATAATAATGTGACCACTTCAACAATATTAACCAAAATAAGCTCATCACACCGAGCAATGCATGTTTTCTGAGGCAATTTTCTTTATTTGATCTGTCAGTTTCTAATTTAAATCAAGCTTTTGCCATGTTTAGATCTAGTGAGAGCCTCAGCCTTATTGGATGTGTGGGACCGATGCCAATATTGATTTTTTGGGAGTAAAAAAATGTCAATATCAATATACATTATGATCAAGTTATAATGAAAAAAGCAGAGTTATGGTATCACTGTTTATTAACTTTCCAGCAGTGTATTTTGGAAACAAGCTAACAATTTACCACAGACACTGCTAAGCACTGTCTGCTCAGATGTGACACACACTCTGCTACATGTGCTGCAGACAGTGCTGAGAGTATTCTAAACAATGGAGTTGCTGAGCTGCTGCACAAAACTATGCAATCACAAAATTTCTACATTATCTCAAGTATCTTTTTCTGCATTACGGTTTTAAAAAAGGAATTTTTGCACATTTTGGAAAAAATAAACACGGATATGATATTTCTCTTTTAGGTTAAAATCAGCTGACTGCTGTATCAACCAGGTGTTAGTCTAGATAGCATATAACAAACAAGCACTTCTTCCTCTCTTTATATATGTCATAAATCTTAAAATAGGTTTTGCAGAAATATTCATGTAAGCAGAGTTTTCAAAGGAAGTGTTCCTTTGGAATTGTTGCACAATATGACTTCACCATGAGTGAATGAAGAAAGGTACAGAGGTTTTACTGAGGCCTTCACAGAGGCATTCGCTTTATAATGCTATAAAACTGAGCTAAACAGTAAATTCAGCAATGTGACTGAGTGGAACAAGCAAATATTTGCAGTTTTACTTTATAAATGGCCTAAATGACCAGTCATCATGACTGTGAGTTCATTTTCTGTTGAAATAAGAAATGTGATCGTTTCTGCACATTTTCACACGTTCCTCTGAGTGTCACACCAAGATAGTTTCCCAATGAGGACGGGTGTCTAAGTTGACTCACTCAGACGCAAACTGAGTGACAACTGTATGTGAGTCATGTACACACTTCCTCTGCCCCCCCTCTGTGACTAAATATGCACACAGCATGTCAGCACACAGGTGAACCTGACATCCCCCCCATCCCGGTGCCAGCGTGCTGCAGTGGCGTGTTGCCTGCATGTGTCCATTCACCTGGCTGTGCCTGCATGCCAACGCTGGGATTGTCAGTGTCACCACATTATGCTGTGTGTTCATACTCTGTCCATGATGTGTCCTTCTGGGGAGCAGAGGGAGTAACACAAGGTGACTGTTGATATTAGGATGTAGCATTTGCTACGCTGGGGCGCCTCCCTCATTGGTATTTCATGTAGAGCGCCGTCGCATTCGTCACGTTTCATAAACTTCCTTATTATTCACTGGCGGGGAGTAATTTTGTTCTGCTGCTCGCAGTGAAAGTGAGATAGCGGGAGAGAGGGAGGGATGACACTCTGAAATCCTTCTAATAATCATTTTCGCTCTTCCTCATACATGAACTTGTTTATCAGAAGACCAGGTGGTTGAGTGCCACTCACCTCCCTCCGCGGCACAAAAACACACTCACTTCTGTGAATCCTAGGGGTGATCATCTGTGAATCCCCACCCACTTGCAGTACCTCCATCCAGTGTCTCACGATAATCAGCGGGCTTTCTGGAGCTTAGGCAAACAGAGTTGTCAGAGGAGTGACACATACAGTCACGCCTAAGGGAAGCATGGACTTGCAGAGGAAAGTAATTCATCACTGGGTTCATGAACCAAGCAGTATCCTCCAGGTCCCATGATGCTCTGGAAGCCACAAGGAGCCAAGAATTTGCTCCCGCCGATGCTTATGGCACCAATGAATTGCTTAAGTGCACACCATATGCAGCAAGCAGCTCTCCTCGCACACGTCCTTGTATATCTTTGTTTCGTTGCAGAACGTGCCCATAAAGCCCAGCATAGCAGTGAGGGTTTTTACGCCAAGCAGGTGGCCATGTTGTACTCGGCCAGAAAGCATAAAAAACAGCCTGCCCCCGGCAGCTGCCTGGCCATAAAACACATTTATACCATGATGTCCATGCCCATCCCTAAAGTGTGCTTTAGGCTACTGGGCCAAAAAAGTAGACCCCAGTACATCAGAGTCAACTCTAAAGAAAAAATAACCAACTATGACCTTTACAAAAAAAGAGTGCAGATTACTCTTGGAGCTCAAGCTCTTAAAGTTCCCCACATATAGAATTCTATATACTAAGGTATATAAGTATATCGTAAGAAGAGCTGCTCTTCAAACTTTCTTTGTGACTTTTCTTTTACCCCTCCTCTACTTTCAGAGGGTTTCTTTGTTCCTGGACCCCAGGCCTCCTCCCTTTCTTACACTGTTCTAGAGTAAAGTGCCAGTGAAGTTGTCCCTAAGGCTGTGGATGCATTGGAGCGTAAAGTGTGCCACAAGGTGGACTGGCGTATTAATGGAGTCCGGTTAGAGCGGCTGACCTGTGAAGCAGTACGGTCAGCTGCTAGGTGAACACGCCGCCGCTGTAAATCCCAAACAGGCGTCCCCTGTCTCTCTCTCTTTCTCTTCTCCGTCACGCCTATCAACCACCACTTCCCCTCTATTCAGCAGCCCCCGCACTGCTGCTAACAGAATGTCAAGTCAAGCTTTGTTACCGAAGGCTGACAGAGTGGTCAATAGGGTTTGGATGTTCCAGGTTAAGGCTGTAATCGCCACAGTTTTCACCCTCCTCTGAGCCCATAATGAAAAATAAAGAATAATTTCAGTTTTAAGGATTACATTCATGTTCCCAGGCGGGCTCAAGATTCTGCTGTGTTAGATTTATGACCAACATGAAGCTTGTGACTAATGTTATAGCCCGCTGGGACGCTATGATCTCTCTGTACTCTGGATTTGTGGCCCTGTGGGTTTTTAACCTTTAAACAGCCAGTATTCATGGTGAGTTCATTTGGAATCTTAAAGTTGAAGACTGAATAAAATACACACATGTATAATGAAATGCTTTTAACTGACATATTAATGAGTGTTAAATTGGTCAAGGCTAGATGAAAAACTTTTCTGTCCAACATGTGCAAAGTCCCTCTTCAGTAAAAGCAATCGCTCGTCGAGACACAAAATGAACACCGTGATCACACAGAATATAGGTGTAAATATGTCTTTGTAGTTCTGTCACGATTTTTTCCTGACAGACAGTCTCAGGTCACCTCTATACATGTTATGTATCAGTCCCTGTGCCCATGTCTAACCCAACCTCCAGAATTTGCTTTCAATAATGTATAAAAAAGGGCACAGACTTTGCATGTATTGTCAGTGCGAAGACATGATCCTTGACATCTGGAGCTCGCACAGGGCTCATGCTGAATGATAATGGCCTCCCCCTCCTTTGATGAATTATTAAATTCAAATTGTTTTGCAAACAAAACATATTTGTTAACACAATGAAATCTGGGGTGAAAGCTGGAGCTTTATCAATAATTAATTTTCACTGTAGACAACAATATAGCCTTTGGCCAGTTTCTTGTACATAATTAATGAAAGGGCAATAGAACTAACAATACATATAAAACGACCACTGCTGTCATATCAGTACAGGTTTTAACATTGCAAACAAGCGTTACTGCTTTGATGTTGCACTGTTACACGACACAGGCTCATGAGCCAAGATCTACAAGAAACATAGATTTTTGAAATGGCAGGAGTCTAGAACAAATAATCAGCACTTCAGTCGGGCTGCACAAATGATCATCATGGGTATTTTGATCAAAACTGTGCCCACAGTTATTTATCAAGATTATTTATTGATCTGATTGCCCTTATCCATTGAAATAAACAGCTCAGTGACTTTACCGCTGTGCCCTAAATTCCTGCTATTTTCAAATCTGCATCAAAATAAGATCCATAAAAAGGCTCTTTATAATCTGAATACAGTGCATCTCCAAGAGGCTACCCAAAATGCCTCGCTTGCTGAACAAATGCTTATCAATGGCAGAGATTGAGTATAAAAGATAGATGAGTTGGTCATGATGTCAGCCACTGGTTTGTGGGCTACTGTTTTGAAGTTTGGCATTTTTCCATTAGCATCTTAGTTGTTTTTTTTTTTGTTTTTTTTTAATCAGACATAACAAGTGAGGAGTGGATCTGACTCAGAACTTAAAAACAGTACACACGGCGACCGTTCTGTATTCAAAAAGTCTTTAAAGTAGCATTTGAGACCATAAACTCATGTGAAAAATGTTTACTTTGGTAACAAACGAAATGAGGAATAGGGTCGTTTTCTCACAGCCTTCTTTTTGCCATCAGAGAATCTGCTGGAAAGAATGTAGGTTTAAGACATATCCATGTTTGCTTTACTTTTCAGACCCGGAAGCTCCATCCGTCTTTTATGTACAGTCTAGGATTGGCAGAAATGTCAATGTTCCCTAAACAGCTCACATGCCGGCTATGATAGATGCTAGCTAAGCAGCTGTGCAGACTCTGGTCTCCCCACTTGGCTACTGCAGTACACACCACTCAGACAGATGTGTGACCAAAAATCACTGAAAACAGTGAAATAAGGCGTTCTAATGTCAGATATTATCTACATGAGCTGTTTTCTTTGGGTGGACTTTTATGAGTGCAGAGATTTCTGTGAGCAGAGCACGCATTTTAAATGTCAATACTGCAGTCGATCATGTTCATTTAATTGTGGGAAGCCAACACCGTGATCGTGATTAATATTCGATTAATTGTGAAGCCCTACACTCCACTGAGGCATTAATATTCATGGGCCCACTGTCATCAGTCACTCTAAACCTTCTATTCTTCTATTGTTGATCTCATTGTGATCTCTCCATATTTAGGCCTTTTGATTGATTGAATATCAATGTCAGACTGCAGTTATGGTGATATGCCTGTGATTGGGCTGATTAATATTTGATTTCCTGTTGAAAGGTTGCCCCCCCTCTTCCCTTTCTTTCGCTCTCCTTCCCTCTGTCTCTGCCATCACACTGAGAGAATGGTAAGTCGGCACAGTGAATATCAAGTGGCTGATTGGGGCTGTCACGGTGGACCCCAGTGGACCTTAGTTACCAGATGTGCTTGTCCATTGGTGTCAGCAGCAGGATTTGTCTCCTGGGTTTGCAAGGGTTTGTCGGGGTGGACAGACGGCGCGGAGGAGATTGCAGAGTGGAGTGCTGTCTCTCACTAGGGCCTGCCACTCATTCTGTCTTTTTCTCTATTCATCACTGCCAGTAGACTGCTGATGCTGGTGTCTGATGACTATACCTATCCCATGTCATCTCCCATGCTACATGTTCCACCAGAAATAAATATCCCATAATCTTGCATGCATTTGACTGACAATATTCAATGAGTTATTTTGCGATGATACCGTAAACATTGGATAAGTTTGCCACAGACAAACTTGTGGATATATCCCCAAGGAGCCCAGAGGTCGATAAACACGTACAGCTCAGGTATTAAAGGAAAGACTTTTATTTTTGCTATTGATTGCATTTGCTGCAGAACGCTATTTAAATGTAGCACAGTGCGAGAGACGTACATAACATGGTATAATACCGAGGGGTGTGAAGGTTGGAGCCTTGAGCTTTTTTCATCTTTACTTTGTCCTGCAACTCTTCTCTTCCTCTGGGTAATGAATGGAAGCCGCTGTGTTATGAAGTGAAGAGGAGCAGTTTGCTGCTGCATTTGAGGGGCACCTTCCTACATTTGGTTGTGTGTTTCAGACCTTGGAGAGCTCATTTAGACCCTCCTTTATTGTTTCCAGCAGTACCACTCAGAAGCACTGAGGTGGTGCTTGTTGCTATGGAGGATACAAGAAAGTGACGTGGTTGTGTAGACGGGATATGGAGAGCGAGTAAGCGCGTGCAGTTATGAATATATATGTGTAGTGGCTCTCTGCTGATGTATAAGTGCCAGTGAAGGTGTCTGTGTTAAGTGTTTGCTCTATGTGTTAAATCATCCCTGCTCCAAGGTTTGTGCATTGTGTGTGTTTTGAGGCAGCCAGCAGAGCGGGGGGAACATCTGCACACAGTGGCACAGGCCTTCTGCCTTTACACACGGCTCCTGCCGAGCAACGCTTCACGGCCTAGCAGGCTGTGACCTCCCAGAGGCTCCAGGGGAGCTCTTCCTCTTAAAAGCCAGCTGTGCCTCATACTTTCTGCCCGCCAAATATTCCACAGTCCAGCTGTTCACCTGAGAGGCATGGTGCACAACCCTCTCACTTCCACCCTTTTATATTTTTGGAGAGCCATTGTGCAGGTTTAAGCGAGCATGGAGTATAACACCTGTGATTCCTTTGGTGTTACAGCCAAAGCAACAAAAGTTGGCCTCTTACTTTGTGTTCAAAGCTGCACAGTTTAAGTTTTTCAGATATATGTAGCACAAAATTAAATGCAAACTCACTTCGCATATTTCTTTTGATATGGTACAAGATGTAGAATATTCTCCCATTCCTCATGAGTTCTTTGTTGCAGTGTACGACCTCAGTTTAATATTTGGATGTTTAATCACTCTACCTGTCTTCAAGACAGTTGAGATCACTTTAAACGGCTTTTTATGTGGTTTTCTTTTAAATGTCATTCTCATTTGAGATCCTAATATAAATAGATTATCTCAAAAAAAAAAAAAAAAAGAAGCTTTCCATATTCTTAATCAGATGAGTGTGTTTGTGCATGTGATGGTGAGACTACGTGAGTAAACTGAGCAAAGTGTGATTGGTTTTAGAGCAGGCAAGGTAATACTTTGATGTACTTCTGAGCCACATTAAAGAGTGTACTTAGAGTAATACTAGCTCACCATAGACAACAAAAATGAGGTTAAGTCTCAAGAATATGAGAAGTCTAATTTAGTGATGGTGCCCTTATTATTGCAGAAATCATCTTGAGTGAATCTTCGTATTTGTATCCTCAGTGTTGGTATCAGGCTTCAGTGAATGAAGCTAATTTTCATGATTGATTTTTGTTTTTCAACCAGTAGATTACATGATATGGTCATTTATGAACATGTTCTGGCGTAGTACATTCCATCAAGGCTTTTAATTATGTCAATCACTGTAATGACATGAATCAATGCAATGAATAAGATATATTGGCTGTTGTGAAATAGTTTAAATGAGGCACTGATTGACACGATATTAGTAAAGGATCGCACCACTTTGAATGACTAAAGCACCTCTTGTACTGTAAGTGAAGAACATTATATAGCACGGATGAATAATTTGTGTTCAAGTTAACTCTGAATGATGTTCTGTACAGGAAAAAAATACTTTATATGCAGCTGTTGAATTCTGAAGAAATCTGTAGATCCTGTGTCAACGGTATCCTTCAAAAATGAAAATAAAGCAATAAGCCCTGACAGGAAACAGAGCCACAACTGTGAGACATGGTAAAAATTCAAAGTGCAGCTGGCACCATCTGTGAAGCAAAGTGCATAGGAACAGAGGCGTTAACACATATACATGTCCAATATACACTTAGAGAGCACTTCAGTAGCCACAAGCCATTCTCCTCTGACCTCTCTCATCAACAACACATTTCAGTGTGCAGAACAGCCACTAACTAGATTTTTTGTTGCTGTTGTTTCTCTGTTTACTCTAGAGATCGCTGTACACAAAAATACTGGAAGATGAACAGTTTGAGAAACATAAGAATATTGCAACAGTCAAAGTCACAGGTCAGGGTCACTTTTTTCCAATTACGTTGATTGATTTGAGCATTAACTGAACCTCCTGACCTGTATCTGCAGGACAGTAGTCATCACACAGCTGCCACATGATTGGCTGATTGAATAAATGGCAAAATAAGCAAACGTACAGGTGCAAAAGGTCATTAAACAAGTGTATGTCTGCCCCAGAGCAACTACTGGCATCATGGGAAAAAAATGGGAGACCAACTTCTAGACTGAATAAATAGCATACAGGAACTCCTCCATCTACTGCGCACACGCTCTGCTATGAAAGACACATTAAAAACTCATAGAATTTGCTGTTTCAGAGTTCTTACATTAGTTATTGTACGGTGACAAAGAAAAACAGGCAAATGACATTGACTTAGCTCAGGAACTTGCTGACACCGAAGGAGGAGAGCATGGGCTTGTTACACAAACTGAAAAACACACACCCACAATAAAGCTATGAGCAAAAAATAAAGTGTAAAGTATAGAAGAATTTGTCCTTTTACAGCCTCACTACATCAAAGTAGTGCATGCCTTACTCTTCAAGATTCCTTATTACTTAGTCTGATGAGCTTATTGGGATGAAGCACTGCGTTCAAATGCTCAATCAGAAATTAAGTAGTGTAATGAAGCAAGACTGAGGTTAGTAAGACTGAGGTTAGTAGTCACCTCGATGGTGACACCTCACTTTCATCAGAGGATGAAGGGACAATGAAAGAGTCTGTGAGAGAATAACCCTCACAGTTATCTACGAGATGGGAAGTTAAGAGTTCCAGTCTCACAATGATTGATGACTACCATGGCAATGATATATAGGGTGCCCCCATCCCTGCCTTATAATTTATGAGCAAGCTTGTTTAATTTGTCTGTGGCTTAATTTGGCCCGTATATGTGACGTATGAGCATGTTCAGCAATTGATGACTTATACCCTGTAGCAGCGGTGGCTCACTGAGACTAACATGTCCTTTGGCATAGACACCTTTACTGTCATCTGTCCAATCTACATGACCTGACAATTAAGCTAATAAGTGAAAATGGCACCTCCTCAATGCAATTTTAATGAGCACCATGTTGAGCAGAGGATTCGGTTCATGAGGAATTGTTAATGGGCTGCTTCTGATTTCCAGTACTGAGGAAGAAACGGCAAATTCAGTCGAACTAAAGGCTCGTCATAATTGGTCCATGGTTCATAGTTGAACTAAGTCTAATTGTGGTCTTTCAATGTCAGTCAAAGTTTTCCTTCAACTTGTAAGACTTTCACTCTTTTACAAGTTTACTGGCAGTATAACCTTCAGTCAAGTACAAATGCTCTGCAGGGCTTTCCCTCTAGATCTCAAATGCCAAGTGCATATTTTGTAATATCGTGATATTAATATTGAAATTATGTGGATAGATATAAGTCATATTGTCATTATCAAAGATCAATCAGGGGAAAAAAACAAGCCAGACAACTCTATTATGTACTAGAAGTCAACCGATTATTGTCCCAACCGATTGATGACTATTCTGATTATTGTTTTGTATGGTATTGTTATTTTTGGCATTTTGACAGAACAGATTCCCATTAAAATAAATTAAATGTGCCACCTTTCTCTGTCTGTAGTCTCTCTGTGCTCTCAATCATGATCCCGCCTACAGCGCTATGTGATTGCTTACATGTCAGGCTACCATCAGGCTACCAACAATGAAAGCTGCTGTGGTACATGTGGAGACAGAGGAGCACATTTGCAGATTGGAAAAGCTACGGTGAGCAGACCTGTGTTTTAAAGCAGATATTGCTGAAGTTGTAATAAATACTGCAACCTCACACAAGCATGCCCAGTTTCCTCATTACACTGAATAATTCACTTTGTTACCATGATATAGCATATTTATGTAGCGATCGATATATCTTTGAGTAATGCTGTTTCTAGCGTCTCGTGACACTGGCGCCATCACATCTGTTGCTACTGTGCGTATCCAGCTATAGTAATTCTAATTAATGAAATAATCAAGTTATGCATAGTCTGACAGATATAGGATGTGGGTATAAGAATGCCATTAGCCTTGCCTTCCATTTGCTAACTACGTGTTATTGCTTTCTTCACTACAGGAACCAACAGCAACCTCTTGGACAGCAACCTACTACAATAAAAATTTCACATTTTGCAAAGGATTTGGCTCGTGCAGTAAAGCCACCCTGCAAGTTTTTGTCTTGGAGAGTTATCTATTTCAGTCAGGGTTTCCCTCTCTGCATGAAAAATATTCAACCAAAACTATTTTCTGTTAGTATTTTGAGCACCAAAGTTGCTTCCTTTGCTTAGCTGCGCATCCAACAACTGTGATTGGTTTAAAGAAATGCAAACAAGCTGGAGTGTTTTTCCCCCTATAGCAGAATGATAGTGTGGTGCAGCCAGACCATTATGTACGGCAGAATGGGCTGGCAAAGCGAGACCAAGTTATGAATGACAAGTTTCCTGCTGCTCCATGTTGTTGATAGAGAGCATTTAATGCATACTGGTTCCGAATACTGGTTATGGGTCTGCCTGAAAAATAAAAATCAGCATCTGTCCTGAGAAAATCACACCAGTTACATACTGTATACGTTGTCACTTGTGAGGTTCAGTGGTTGCACCATTAATTGCTCAGTCCTCAATTTCCGTCCACATGTCAAGTGTCCTTGAACAAGACCCTGAACCCCAAATGAATTATGACGGCCAGGCCCTCAGCTCGCATGACCAACTAGAGCATGTGAGTGTTCACGTGAATGGGTGAAAACAGGACAGGGTAATGGTGTTTTGACTTGTATGGCATTATACTAAGTGGTGTCATATCGTCATGACTTCTGGTACAACAAAATTCCCCGCAGTGTTACCTTATATGACGGCAAGGTGGCCCACCCCATTCTGAGAGTATTTATCCTGGATTTAAAAGAGGTGCTGTACGTTTTCATCAACAACCTTAATATCCCTGCTGTAGTAAACTGGAGGCTTTACAATTTTGCCACGCTTGGAAATTGGTAAGGCTGCCATTGTATGTAAAGACTCACTAATAGACCCCAGTGGGGAATCATTCCTATTCCACTCATGATGAAGACATCCTCTCTCTCTCTCTCTCTCTCTCTCTCTCTCTCTTTCTCTTTCTTTCCTTCTCCCACACTCTGTTTAACTTCTTTTTTTCTCTCCCTCTCTCACTGTCTCTCTTTCAGACTTGATATTTTTCTCTTGGCTCTTCTCTGCTCTGCCTGTGGGCCTGTGAAATGTCTCTGTCTGAGGAGAAGGCCCCCTCGTCCCTCTGGAAGCCATTAGAGAACCTTTATGAATATGTGCTGAAAGGGCGCTTTTTTTTTCAGGGGTGGGGACTGAGTGGGTGGGTAGTTCAGGGGGATTTATGTGGAATGCTATCATTTCATTTGCCTCAGATGCTCCTGTGAACCACCCATAAATGTTAGATTTTGGTGCATCTTTTTAAAGCACAGTTTCATTTCGTGCCACTCTTGTTCCTTTTTCCGAGTTGCTGGTGGTGCTGAGTGAAGACTGTGTTTAAGTGAAGTGCCTGCATAGATGCTTTTCTTTCTGCACGGGTAAAGCTCAATTGCTAAAAAGTTTTGTTAAAATTGCTGGCCTTCACAGACAATGGTTTTCCTGTTCATAGTTTCCCCAATATATTCTATTCTTATCCATTTTGTTTCTGCATTTGCTGCCGACTGTTTTTGGGAAGTAGTAGTAAATGTAACTGGAGGCACAAACAGAGTGAGTGCATTGTGTTGGTAAGTGCTGCCCAATATAAGTGCATTTTTTTAAAAGGAGGGAAGATGCAACGGAGTTCAATTTTCATAGCTTTTATGCATTCTGTCCCCATGAAATAAATATCACATATTTTTAAAAGCTTGTATGTAAAATTGAGCTACGGTTAAATATTCAAGATGCTCTTGAAGAGACAGTGGCCAGGATGTACTAAGTGCACCACTTTACTTGTGGCATCTAACCCTAAACCTGATTGGTTTGACTATGTACTCCTACTGGTAAGCCTGTGGCATATTGTGTCAGTGTATGCACAGCGGCACTTTTAGGAATATCAGTCTGCCGTGGTTATTTTCCCCTCTTGTTGATCTGTGCTCTGTGGTAACAAGATCGTTTTATGAATAGTTGTGAAGGCAGGCTTTAAAATGAGAGAATGAAAGAGGGAAGGTGGTGGCAGCGGCGGTTGCCCTCTGATTCTTTAGCTAATTAATTGTGGAGAGGGCAACTGTTTTGAGTGCTACCTGATGGTTTGGACTGCAGGCCTGCCTGGGTCAGAAGAGTGCTCCAGTGCTCATGAATCATGCTGCTGGGAATAGGAGCCCAGCTGAGGTCCACAGGAGGGGAACTAAGCATTGCTACAAAGGCCTCATCCACAGCACAGAGGTGCTTTGGAGGTCCTGCTAGCTCAAACAATCAATCAGAGACCATTCCATTGTAATTACACCGAGGGAGTCACGGCGCTGAGCTGTCCGCACCTTGCAGCGCGTGCCCCTTCTCACCGTTCCTCCCTCCACCTCTTTTGCCAAGCGGTTAGTCTGGTGCTGCTTTCTATTCCCTCCAGCACCTCCGTCATCATCGCCTCTCCTTCTATCTTTTCCCACCTCCAGCTCTCGTGTTGGTCTGCGGACCTCCGTTTGCCCTCCATTTTGAACTCCTTGGCAGTATCCACTGTTGCTGAGTACAGCCTTTGCACACAAATACATGTGAACACATGAATATGCACATGCACCACACCATGCTGCAGATTGTAGGGGAGAGGATAGATTGGAGGTTGGACTGATGGTGTCTGTGGGGGAGAGAGCAGTATGTAGGGCACAGTGTGTGGATAAAGTAATGATTTCTCCTTCACACCTCCCTTGCTAATTAGTGCAGGCTGCCTGCTGCCTTGAAGGGGGCGGTGTCTAGGGAGCCCTGCTATTTGTCTTGAAGAATTACCAACAAAGAATTCACGTTGCCCCTTAATCCCACAGATACTGGACGGAATTCAGCATTTACCTGACTGCAGCCACCTGCCAATTTGATTTAATGATTGTAATGATAATTTTTAGCCTCCGCTCCTCTGTGCAACCACGCAGCAGGGATGTGGCATAAGCTGCGGCCCACTTCACCTCCCCTAGGAGTCTCTAGGTGCAGACTATTTATGTGTCTCCATGTCAGAGCATCCTCCACACAGATGCGCCCACCCTATTCTCCCATCATCTCTTATTTGTCCCCTCAGCATCTCTCCCCACTTCCTCACAACTGTTGTTTCTCCACCCCCATACATTTGGAGAGCTGTCAGCACAGTGGTGACATCACTTAGCTCTGTGTCAAGCTGCAGGACTGATAGAGACAGTGTGTAAATATGACACACATTTCAGGGGGAAGAAATCCATGTATTAACCTTTGCCATATCTTGAGCCAGCAGGTCACACTAAAATCCACAACCTGGTTCCCATATGTTCACATTTTTAATGTATTTTTCCTTTACTGTTTTGTTGAGATAAATTCTGAAGGCTGAATTCCCAGAGGAAGTCACAGATAGAGAAATAGTTTTGATAGATCTGCAGTATGTTGTGTCTCGAGTAAGGAAGAAATGAGGTGGGTGTGTAGCATTTTAAAGACATATGTGATAGGTGTTTGTGTGGGAATCCCATTAACATTATTTAGCCTGAGGTGGATCTCATCTCCATAGCAGCTGCATCTGACAAGCCTGCCATGGAACGACAAAGAAGCCAATCATTAATGTCAGCCAGAAGAAAAAAGAAGTATTATGTTTCCCTGGAAGTACTACTCAGTAATGATGTCCATTTCCCTGCGTTCTCTACTTTTCCCTACTGGGCTAATAAGATGAAAATTTAATGATGTCACTGGGTATACTGTTCTCTTGCATTACTAGATAGAAATACGACACAGCAAAGAGGAATGTAATTCAGATGAGATTAGAGTAAGCAGAGGTACAAAATAACAATAACAACAATGCCCGCCCACAGAACACGTAGAAATGAAAAGCACTGTCTGAAAAGTACTGTACACTATGAAGGAGTACGGTGGCAGCATCAACTGGAACTGAAGTCATGAATCTGTGATTGGTGACTTAACGTTTCCACACAACAGAATATGTCAAGTTGGTGCATGTTCCAAAACTTCATCATTGAGGATTGAGCAAAGGTTAAGACAGAGAGTTTCAAATAATCATCTTCCAGACCATATGTTGAAGCTATGTTCTACACTTTGTGTAATGTTACTGTTGGGATCAAGACCATATCTGGTTTGGCTTTAGTTACTTTAGAGTAAACCCCAATATTTAAAATTCCAACTTCACAATATTGTGCATGTGTGACTTAGTCTTACTTTAACTTGCTACCAAATCAAACACATTCTGTGTGGCTACATCACTGTGAATCACATCATATTTTGTATTTATAGTTCACAGTTTATTTACAACTCATGCAACTTCCTAGAAGATGTAATTAAAACAGTTGTGAAAACTTCTGAATAGGGCTAAACTATATATCGTATTAGCATTGACATTGCAATGTTACACACAGTAAGTGAAGTCAGTCAAATTAGCTAGAATCAGCACATTATGTTACAATTCTTTTGGTTGCATAATACCAAGAAAAAAAAACTCAAACGGTTCTCATTTTCCACGAGTAATCTTCAAGAGAAGTATGCACTACTATTTACTCATAGTAAAGTCTTTATGGATACACCGAGTTATTTTAAAAGGTTATTACCAAGACACAGCATTTGTTGTTATGCAGGCTCTGTGTGTGCAGAGTGAAATGAGTAAGAAGCAAGACAGAAGTGCCGAAAAGTAAGTTTAAATTGTGAAAAGAAATGTAACATTAGTTGTACGGAAATATTCTCGCTACAGGAAAAACCAAAAACACATACTTTGTCGGCAGTATCTTGCAATTGTAGCCTCCTACATGAGGGAACACAACAAATTTATTTGAACATCTGATTCAGCACCTCAAAGCTCTGTAAAACAAGTGCAAAGCCAGTTCTGAATGTCATCCAAAGCAAAAATAAATAAACAAATCAAACTATTTTTAAAGCATTTACCAGTTTTACATATGAGTAATGTTCCAAGAGAGAAATAACTGATAATGTGGTGAACATCGTGTTGAAGACTGCTGCTCTGAACAAACGGACCAGGCAGCGAAGCTTTGGCCACAGAGAGCATCTTGCAGTTGGTAAATTATACCCATGCTATATTTACTAAGCTGTTTTCCTATCGCAATATATATTGTAGAAAAACGAAATATCGCAAAGTCAGCTTTTTCCCCCAATATCCTGCTGCCCCACTGTTCAACTTTATGGCCATTCTGAAGGCTGGAGTTTGTGATGTTGTTGAGTTGTACTGCATTACACTGGGAGGCGTTTCTAATATTTTGCCTACCTCATTTATAACGGTGAGGGCAGACTCAATGTGGTAAAGCCCTCACAGCAATACAATTCCACACCTGAAAACATAGCCGCCAAACTGACTATAAAATTGAAACAAACTCTTTTTAAAACCATTTAAAAAAGACATTATTAACTTATTAGAGGTAGGATTCATTACAGGCATGTTGAGATTGAATCAGTTTTAGCGATCGTAGGTGCACCTAATAAACCGGCAATTAAAAGTATGTTTTATCAGTATAATAGGATCTTAACTGCTTTAACTTGGAAGATCAGGTCACAGTTGGTAAAGCGCTAATTTCAGAGGAACATTACACCTCCACATTTCGTAATGCCACACCCAAAAGAGCAGTAACATACCTAAACATAGCACTGCAAAAAGCAAGCCTGTCTGGTGTCGTAAAAGTTGTCAGGTTGGATTTCACAAACTAGTATGCATCTGTTTGTGAATTAGTCTACGTCTGTGATTGTAAATAATTGTGAATTGTTAATATGGTTGTACACAGGAATGTGTGCACGGAAATGTTCTGCCAAGTCTTTGTCTGAATTCGGGTGAGGTTTTGCTCACCGTTTGTAAAAGTTGTGTAAAGGCCTCACTGTGCCAAGACAAAGAGGGCATCTTTCCACAAAGGGTGTGCTGTTTAGCACATACCCCTCTGTAATGCAGCAGTGAGGCTGCAGTGTATAAATGCCCCTGTGCCAGAGCCATATAAAATGGATGACACAGGCCTGAGCTAAGAGGCTTTGCCAAAGCTGTGGCTTACCAGTCTCACAGGTGTTAATGTGCGCTCTGTCTGCCACCCTCACTGAGAAGATTGGGCACCTCAGTCACTTTCAACAACCCAGTGGCTGGCACAAAAGTTACCACCTCCAGCCCATTCAGCCATTTTTCCCATTTTTTTGGTGATGTGAGAGAGATATCCCCTTCTCAATGACAGCCATGGCAGGAAAGGCTGGTGGCAATCATCCCTGTGCCACGCTGAGTGAGTCTGATACTACGCAACGAGTGAGCAGAGTAATTCGTTGCGTGTTGGCTTTTTTGTTGTTGTTGTTGTTTTTTTTTTTTTTGTATAATAGTAACTCTGACTGTGAAAAACAGAGTAGACAAGAGGCAAGCAGAGGAGGGGAGAGGAGAGATTTGTTCCCGTGCCCATGGTAACAGTAAAATGAATGATTCCTTGGAGATCGTCTTTAACAAAGCAGAGAGGCACCGGGAGGATTTATGGTCACTGTTGGTTCTGTTGAGTTTTTGATTGGGGCCTTAAAAGGAATCCAAACATATAATCTTCATTTTTCTCCGGTCATACACTACATTTCCTCCTCTCAAAGTGCTCGAAACCCCAGGACAGCCTGGGATTATTAGTATTTCTTTTTTATTGGTCTCTGAAATACCTTTATCGAACTACTGCACATCTTTGACCAGGTCTTTTTCAGGTACCACCATCATCTCACGGCCTTTCTACCGCTCTCTCTCTATGAGAGTGTATATTGCTTGCAGGCTTGTTCTTTATTGCAAGAACATACTTGTAAACACAATTCACAAAACTAGCATCCTATGGGCCAAAAGAGTGAGGCTTTTTCACATAATGCGTGATTTTTAGGGAACGTGAAAGGCCCCGGTTGAGTGTAAAAGCAGCACACAATAAAAAGGCTTTTTTTCGGGATGACACAGCAGCAGGAAATATAGTTTTTTTTTTCTTTTTATTTAAAGAAATATTTTCTTGTCAAGGCTCACGTTGTTATAGACTCAAAAGCAGCTTTCCTTTTTCTGAAACCATCAGCTGAGGGAATTGCATCACACTTACATCATGCCAAGCTATGAACAGACTGTCCAGTATTGTATATTATTCTATTAATTGCAATATTTTGAGAAAATGAAGCAAAAGTTAGGGGATCATTTTCATGTCATGGTCTACACAACATTAATTTTCTTATTAGCAATTTAAGAATATGGTAATGTTATTTTCATTATTAATCTATAGTAAAATACTACATATTAAAATTAATGGACACTGAAACTCTAACTTCATGAAGCACATTTTACCCTCATGTACCGTGTGTGTGTGTACGTATGAACTTGCTCATATGCAGACACACGGTACTTCTAAGTGTTAGAATGCTTATTTAAATGCCGTTAAGTCTCTCACTGCTGTGTATGGATACTGAGCTTTAAGTGGGGAAGAGTGAAATCCCTTCTGTGTTTTAGTGGAAATGTGGGCCTGAGCAGACTGGGTTTCAGCTCAATCGAAGCTGTAATTAGTTGTAATTTACGGGGCAACTCCTCCCCAGCGACCCCGCTGTGCAGAATCCCCTGGCCACTTGGAAAGATCATGTTTTCTTGCACAGTGCATGGCACTCAAATGAACCACAACACTGCCATAATGGCTTGCTCCCCACTGATTTGCCCACCTTGTGTAAGGTAGCTGAAAGTCACTTCCTGTGATGCTCAGTGGAGCGTACACACTGCTATTTCCATCTATTAAGATGTGAAGGAGCAAGGGTGCCCAAAGCCACCATACACACATCAGTAATAGAAGCAATTGGAATAACTGGCAAAGTTGGTGGTAATGTGAAGATGTTACTGCTTGATGTGTTTGCACCATCAGCGGCTGCAACTGACAATGTGTTTTTAGATCTAATGATGCATTTGCATGTAATTCTGTGTGCTTGTTATTGTTCTGAAATCAGTCCAGATGCAATTTGAGTGCATCAATTTAGAGTCCAATGTTACTCAAGCAACTAATGGACTCTCAGGCAAAATGAAAATTGCTTTCTAATGATCTGACTAAGCTTGATGGGTGAATCTAAATTGATTAGTGTGCTAACATGAATGTAATATGGAATTAGCCTTTGAGAAGTGTGATCACATATTTCTGGTACTTGCTGACCTTATTACATTCAGGAACTCAAGCTATTGCTTTGTACTGTATGCACTCCAAACCTTTTTTTTGTTTTTTATCTCCCCCCCATTGTGTTGATTAGAAAATGCACTGATGTTCTCGTAAATACTTGTTGCCATGGCTGTAATGATCTAAAAGTGGTACAAATAGAACATTAGAAGGCATGTGAGCATCTCTGTGGGTGTTTCTGTGGCTAATGTACCTCACCAAATCTTTCCCTGGCTGCACAGTGTTAAGTATGAAAAAGTAAAAATAGAAACCTTTTGTAATGGATATAAAATTAATCTTTGCAACAGCAGATGTCATATGCAACTGACATGTGCTGGATACAGTGGGACTATGATTAATCAAATAACAGTGATCAACCGCCATGATGACTTTCTCACCAATTCCAATTTGACTCATGGCGTTACGTTCGATAAATTAATTCTTTCACAGGGGCAGTCAGTCTACCCTTCATGCTCTGGAGCTGCTTTCACATGCCTGTATCTTTCGAATACGGATCTCAGAGTACTTTACTAATACCTGAGAAGGGTTGGGCATCAGCTGAGAAGCAGCTTTGTGTATTGGTTCTTAAACAAAAAACACCAGGACTAGTTTTGAATGAACAAACTCCCAAGACTTGGTTATCCACACGTCATGTGAGTTGAATGCATTTGTCTTAACAAAAAGACAGTTTATTATTTTTTTCTCGGTCAACTTACTCAGGTGTTGCTTGACCAGCAGACGAACAGCACAAACTGTGGGACTGTGTTGTAACAATCAGATTAATTTAGAAAATGCTGCTACTAGACGCTTTACAAGGATGGGATTGGATTTATCATTACAGTCAAGTAGCTGAAGTAAACCCCAAACTGTTTGAGAAACCAGAAGAGAGAACACCTTCGCTATGGTAACGACTATTTTATCTAGGTCTGTGTTTCTGCTGGTAGCACGTATCCATGTTTATAAAACTGTTCTATCAAGAATGCATACATTAGTAAAATTATATGAACACAGACTCTTTTCATCTCCATGACAGTATACACAATATTCGCCTTTCAGTAATGATTATACTTACATACACCTAACTAGAGTCATTTTACTACCCTGTACAGCAACACTTTATTGTGACTGTGGCAGTGTGCTGGTGCTCCCACACACCAGGAGAAACTAATTTTCCATCACAAACCCACTAGTCTATGTCACAACCTTTCTTTAAGGGGATGTGTAGGTGGGCTAGTGTGCTAATCTCACTTTAAAAGAAATAAATCAACTATATATCATTGATAGACAAAGATGTGCAACGGCTGAAGCAGCACTCCGATCCTAAAGTACTAATACCACAATGTATAAGCCCTGCATTAAAAATGGTACTAAAAGTAAAAGTATGTAAGGAAAATGAATAATAGTGTTCAAAATAAATGTGTCCTGTGACTGTTAAACTATATCACATTATATTATTTTATTAGAATATTATAATTCATGCTTAAATGTAAAAGCAGATTTTCACACCAACTATCTGTCCCTCAAAGAACTGAGTATTGTTTAAAAAAAAAAAACAAGCAAAAGATACTCAACCATAACCACGAGTGTAATGGCTCAAAAATTGTGAAGTTACTTAGCTATTAGAAATGCTGATAGCACGCATTTTTTGCCCTTTTTTTAAGCACACTAGTCATCCATCCATGATCTATACACCGCTTAATCCTCACTAGGGTCGCAGGCGGACTGGAGTCTATCCCAGCTGACTTAGGGTGAAGGCAGGGGACACCCTGGACAGGTCACCAGTCTATCACAGGGCTACACTTAGAGACAGACAACCAATCACACTCACATTCACACCTACAGATAATTTAGAATCACCAATTAACCTCAACATGTTTTTGGACTGTGTGGGAGGAAGCCGGAGAACCTGGAGAGAACCCACGCTGCACGGGGAGAACATGCAAACTCCACGCAGAAAGATCCCGGTGCCCCCACCGGGACGCAAACCGATGACCTTCTTGCTGCGAGGCAACAGTGCTACCACACTAGTCAATTTTTTATTTATTTTTTTTTAAAAAGGATATGTTAAACAAAGAAAAACTAAAACATGAAAGAAAAAGTCACTGGCAACTTTTTATTGGGAATCTGTCGTAAGCTCAGACGACACAGTTCAAGGGTGTGTGTTGTTGGAACCCTTTCACACAAAAAAATCTACTTTTCTATACAACTCGCATTCTCAATTCAAATGCGTATCAACATATCCTTGTCCGGTATTGTATTACTTTACTGTCACTCCCTTTTCTCTTAATCCAGAAAACAAAAAAGCTTCAAAATATAGTGAAAGATTTTAACCCAACTCACCACCACCCTTACCATGTAGATTCTAAACCTAACCAAACAGTGAGTAAAAACCTGAATTAAATAACAAGCAAAAAACAAAGTCGAGTCTTAGGATAATTGTCCCACACAGGACGCTAACCCTGGTGACCTGGGTGAAAGTCCTGCTGCTGATTTGTGCCTCCAACCTCCATACATGGACATAGCTCTTTTAAACTGGAATTATTTCCATGCAGTCGTTGGGCTTCAGTTCAACACAGTATTGTTTTTGCAGAGATGTGATTCACACTCAAGTTTGGCCGTCTATCATGGGGGATTTTTTATTCCATTGTCATCCTGTGGCCTCTTGAAAACTCACTTGTTATTCAAGGACACATTGAAAGATATTGTAACGTTAAGAGTTATGATGGTAGTGATACTTGAACTTATTACGACAAAGCATGTGTTCTACAAGAGCAAATCTTTTCACTCCAATTGCTGTGCCTCCACATGGCTGCAAAGACTCAATTCTTCCTTTTTTTGTCCTTTTTTTTGCAAACCATGCAAATCTATGATTTAGGAAATTAAGTAATGTGGGAGATGATAAAGCAAATAAAATTCTTTTTAAAAATGTTTCTGGTAATATAAACTAGTGAATTAAATTAGAAAAACCATAACAAAAGTCAATTTCAAATTAAATCCAAGGTAGAAAAGTTCAAGTTTTTCAAATCAATGTTTATTCTATTATAGCAAACTTTAAATTTTAAGTTCATCTAACCATTAAACAACGTCCAGATCCCCTGTCTGGACTGCTGTCACCTTAGTTTGTCATCCAGTCTTTTGGCCGATGATACTGTCCAGATGGTTTGTCCCTTGCTGCCACCAAAAGGGAGAGGACATGAAGAAGGAAGGTACGGAGGGTGTGGGAGAAGGCATGAAAAGCACAACATCGACCGCAATGCTTTGATCCAGATGTTACACGAGGTCCTCTGTCTTGTATGAAGGACTGAGAGCCACTTGAATACTAGGATAAGCTGGCAGCTGGAGCAGAGCACAACAAGCACTCGTCACCCCACCCCACATCCTCTTCACCTCCGCCTGCTCATCCTCCACTCTGCTCTCGACCCTTTACAGCAGCTCACCTCTGTGAGAATGAATAATGAATGTGACTAGACGCATGGGTCAGAGGTGACGTGTCTGTGAGGGAGCAAATTCCTCCTTGATTAGTACATAAAAAGCCAGGCCCATCTGCCTCTTCTCTGGGATTTGACAGGGGTCTGGCTAAGAATGCCAGGAGCCCAGGGACAGCCAGGCAGAGACGAGGCCCGGGCGTCAGGAGGGGGGCGTCAGTCCTCTGTACCAGGCAAGGAGAGACCCACAAGGGAACTTACTTTATCATCACCTCACATCATGCAGACTCTGCAGCATCGCAATGTGCAAAGCTTCAACTTGCCTTTAGGCATGTTAGTCTTAGTGCAGTGTATACAAATCAGGCTATCAACCATTAAATGGCAAGAACAGCACTAACTGTGTTGTTTTAACTCATAAAACTTGAAAGTAATGGGAACTGTTTTAGACACAGTACAGGAATACATCTCCTTTATGAGGTAGGCATTAATATTTGAAAACAAATGTATAATATTTCCATTCTTCAAGGACAGATTTAAAATATTATATAACATTTATATATTATATTCCTCTTCCATTGTTTCATTGCAGTAAGCATAGAGTAGAGCACTTGCTCGGTTTCACTTCCCTGTTCCAAGTACAGGCCTGGAAGTATCTTTCGCTGCTCTTGACCTAAGTGGTTCAGTTTATACAGGCCAAAAAGATAGCTGACCGCAGACTGCCTCCTGAACAGGTTTTTTTTTTTTTTTCCAAACTCACACAAGGGTCTTTAAGAAAGTTCAAGGCCATCCGCAACACCACCATGAATCCTTTGAACTCACTGACCTACCATGGGGGGCATCATTGATTTTATTAGTCTTTATAGAGGGATTAACAGTGGGAGCTCCTCTTTAGAGTTGTCCACTCATTTACACAGACAGTCTGGGGCACAGGGAGGTAAATTACCATACTGTCTCCCATAGTAACAATGCAATGCTATATATATATATATATACACACACACACATATATATATACACACACACACACACACACACACACACACACACATATGCCCTGAACGGGCCAGAGATAAGCAAATGTGTTGGGAGAGGAAAACACAGACCTGGTTCACCTGTAGTAGAGAGAAGGAACATACCCTTTGGCAGTGGCTATAATTAATATGCTAAATTGAATTGCAATAATCGACTAGGGGACTAGCCTCGTGCTCTAGAGGTAGGATGATTAAAATGTTAGGCTCCAGTGAAGGGGTGATTGGGACCCTGGTGAATTAAGGATTGGATTTGATGGGAGACAATGCGGCTTCTATTTTTCATTAATTAGCCTCAGATCCATAAAACCCGTGAAAGACTTCAATTGTGTATTACTCCAGCCTCTCAATTACATCCATTCATTAGCTCTGAATGGCCTCCACCAAGCATTATAGCACATGCATATGAGAATAAAAGAGTGAATGAAAGACTGAGTAGACTACCCTAATGCCACTGGCTCTCATTATTATATGGGGGGAGTTTATAAAAAATGTTGAGGTCCTTTGTCAAATGTCAAAGGGATGGATGTTACATGGCCAACATCCAACACAATGCACATTTGTGCGAGATGTCAAGTCATAATAAGTTTCTATTTAAAACCCTCTGCAATCACATCCACACACAGAAATTGTGCCCTTACAGGCATTTATCAATATCAGCTTTTGAAGCTGCATGACCGAACCACCAATTTTCAATGATTTTGTATAGTTTCCATGAGGCATTCGATCCTCCAATGAGTGGCTTCTCTCAACACATAATCAGAGCAAGCTTTAATAACTCACTGATCATGTAACAATAAATGGAGTGTAATTGCCCGTACAAAGTACACAAAAGCTCCCTCATAGTCTTTAGTTATCCTATTTTTTTTTATTTTTTTTTAATTATAACCAGAGTTGTATTTTAACTCTAGCCACAAAAGTAGATATTCCTAAATCACTAGGCTTCTGGGATTTCAAAAACTGTTCATGCAGGCTGCATATACAAGGAGCTTTTAAATGAAAACACAGAGTGCATCGAGTCTTGTTGTACCTGTCTGTAGATGTAACTCTCTATAGGCAACCAACACAATCTGTGATTAAAATCTCCTTTGACATTTCTTTGTTGCGGTGTCTTTGCATTATTCTGACTCGGTACTGTTTTGTTTTTCTCCCAGAGCCAAAAAGTCAAGCCTAAGGATTTACTAAATTTTGTTTTGATGTGTACATTTCCTTAAGAAGATTACAAAAAAAAAAAAAAACACTAAATGTTGTGGTATATCCTGTTTGCAGCTCTTTGTGTCTCCGCGCATGTGTGTGTATGTGTGTGCCAGTGGGTGCATACATACACAGAGATAGAGAGAGGTGTAGTGACAGCATGAGAGAGGTGCATGGTTGTGTAATGAAACCCATAATTACAGGGTGAGAGACGGGTATTGTTCATGCGATTGACAAGTCCCTTTCTGTCACGAGTGCAGTTTTCTGTCAAAGGCCTGTTTTTCCTCTTTTTTTTTTCTTTCTTCCCCCCCCAGAAGGCCGTGCACCTTCTGCTGCTGCATAAGAACACAAAGGCATCACTCTCCTGGATAGGGAGTGTGCCTGGCGATAATGCATGATTTGCATTTAATTCTTGGATATGACAGGCTCCCGTATAGTACTGTAGAGCCCTAGGCCTAATTTACATTGTGTCCTTATCTGGTGCCACAGTGCTTTGTTAAGGGACAAACATTGAGAGCATATGACATTTATCTGCACGATATGGCAGTGATATGGTTCGTCAGCGTACATGTGTATAATGACAATAAAAACAGGCAGCTGATGTGTTGGGGATATTGTAGTGAAAGGTTCACCTGCGTACACCTGGTTTGAATGAAGCCATGCCTCGGCGGATGCTTTTCTTTTTACGCCTGTTTGTTTACATCTGAGCAGACAGAACTCTAAAAGTGAAGGCTTACTTCCACTTCCCCCTGAAAAGATGAAACTGTGTTCGAAATGTCAGAGCTATTTCCTCATTCATTTTTCTCAAGAACAGTCTGCATGTTAGGTGTCATTCAAGACATCTTCAAGTATCTGTTTTCACACCTGTGTCTTCACAAGCTCTTCACCTTCTTCCAATATTTGTAAAAATAAAAAAATAAAAAAAACATCTTGTACTATGAACACAATATTGTTCAGACTTGCTTGTTGTCCTCCAGTACAGCCCCTCCAGACAGTGTAAGCAATTTTAGTGAACATGGCTTTTCCCCTGACTAGTCTTCCAGAACAAAAGTTCCAGACAGGAGAATCTAGAATGTCACATATCAGGTCAGTGCGTCCGGGTGTGTGATTCCTCAGATATTACACATTTTTTAATTCCTCCTTACATGCCACTGGAGAATAGTGGGAGCAATGGCTGCCTATAATTGAGCCATATTGTTGCTGAGCTTAAGATTCTTCGGGGACACGGCGAGAAGATGGAGGAAAACACAAGCCTGACCCTGGAGACAGAGAGGCACAATCTGCTGTACATACCTCAAGCTCACACCCTCCCTTCGCCCATATCAATGAATTTCCTCGTTCTCTCAGCTTTCTGCTCTGGTCATTTGCTTTTCCCCGCCTGATTGTGGTGCATATAGACAGCATTAACTTTTTTTTTTTTTAAAATGCGTTGGATCTGGCCCAGTGTCATCCCTGCTCTCCGACGAGTGATTAAAAACGTATATCGGTATTCCCAATGAGACACTGCCAGGCAGCCTATGGGATATGTGTTCACACTCAATTGCAGGGCCTCATCTGCCACCTGCACCTTTTATAAAATGAATTTGTCACATATTTGAGGCCAGGAAACTGCCCGGCTGAGTGCCACCTCTATCTGAGCTGAGCGGTTTGAACACTATCAGAGGGGACGTGTCAAAAATGGCACAATTTGAATTGTATGTGAACTGCTTCACCATGTGCTATTGCTTGTTTTTTGTGACAGGAAGACAGGCCCTCAAGCAAAGATATATATTCCTTTTTTTTTTTTTTTTTTACTTCGCAAGTGTAACTCTGGCGATTCCTTTCACACCAGAGATGATTGGAAGTGTTAACCATGTTTCCTGTGTATGGCACGTCCCTTTGTCATGTCCTCCTGTCAGCGGAACGTTACAGCAAATTAATTCCCTCAGGATCCAAAGCCAGTTCTCTGTTACATTCACTTCTCCCCCCTCACTACAGTTTAGGCGCCAGAATATCCAAAGTCAGAAGAGAAACAGTTTGTCCGTTCAAACTGAAACCCTGCACAGGAGTTTGGATTGAGGAGAGTTTGGTGGTGGCAAATGCTTTGATGCAACAGGAATTCCCGACGGAATCACAATTTGCCGCAGCATTCCCTGGCCCTTCACAGTTTAATAACTCAATAGATTACCTGCCGCACTTTCCAAGGACATTAAACTAAGTTCTCCTCAGAATCGATGGGAAAGGGCTTTTTGGATATCAACACTGCTCAATACTGCACACTTCATTTCCCACAACACACAGGCCCTTACATTTAATTATACCTCATGGAATGGTTTTAATTCCAACTTTGTACAGTTACGTAAAGTAGCTGCCAATGAGAACAAGACAGAAACACATCACAGTAAATAAGAAATGTCCATTTCCTGAAATAAGAAAGAGTATCACTAGAAGGGCAGCTTAAAAAACTCAGTAACACAATCCAAGGTTAAAACTTATAACAGGCAACTGACTCAAAGATACACGTCTTTATAGAAGACTGGCTTAAGTGGAGAGTGTGAGAAGTGGGCACTTGTATTTCAGACAGGTAGTAGGTAGAGAGAAGTTATTGGTGCCCACTTGCTTTGTCAAAGGCAAGAAGGTCTTTGGAAGGTCTTTTTCAAGTGTGACACTCATTGCTGCAGACTATTTACCCACGCTTGTGCTTTTATTTATCGCACGGTTCCACACCATGAATTATCTAATGTCTTATGGACTGTAAATTTCCCTAATGCAGTTCTGCGCCCTTCCTCAACACTTACCTACAAACATACACACGTGCACACATAAACCCACAACACAACCAACCACATACATACACAATCATAATACGACGGAAGTCACCCTTTTGTAGGACTACTCCCTCAACTTTATTGAGTACTGAGGCAACGAATTGCCCAGATTTTATTTTTTTGTACCTGGGGTAAGTGATGAAAGCATCTGCCATAAGAACCTCTGGTGTCCTTTTGAGGCCCTTGTGAAAGCAGTAAAGCGGCTGTCACCAATCAATCAGCGAGACTACCACAATCTTGTTTACTAGCGCAGCTCATTAAGCAATGTAGCAGAACATGCTAACTTAATTTAAAGTGAGATTTATTGTGGCCGGGCCAGGAGAGAACCATTGTCCCGCAGCTCAACTCTGTGCCATGGTGGATCTGGGTTGCTAAATTACAACTAAGAGCTGCTGATAAATTGTCCTTGTTTTCGTCTAACCTACTTACTGGCTTACAGATAGACAATAATGAAGAATCATTTGAAGCTGAAGTGGAACACACTGAAGTGCTATCACACTATCAAGCCCTACTGCTGGCCAAAAAAAACAAAAAAAAAGAAGCACAAAATAAAAAAAGACACACACACACACACACGAAGGGGCTTCAAAAAGTTAGAAATGGAACGAAATTGGTAACATAGAGAGACATGGGAGACTCTCATTAGCTAGACAAGGCAGCTGAAGTTAGAGCAGAACTTTTATTTTAACTCTTTTTTTTCAGTAAACCACAGAGAGAGGAAAAAGCAATCATGATCAAAATTAATTGCTTTTTACTTCTACAATTTTGTAAAAATTACAGTTTATGAGATAGGTACTTGCCAAAGAATAAAATTGCCAATAAAAGGCAGATTTGTTTTTTAACAACAATCTAAGAGCCTTTGTGGTGCATAATTAGCTTGAGCATTAAGGAGACAATTAAATAACAGAAAAGGAACGCAATAGGCTGAGAACTGACTCTTCTCGCTCGCACACACTGCAGCACATCCGCAGAAGTGACACAGACACACCGACGGGCGTCCCACTGAGGACGAGGTCACACTGAAGCCCAGTGATCAGGACTCCCAATGGGGCGCTTTAGGCTGCTTCCCAGGTACCAGATCCAGGGGCATCTCTCTAGCAAGTGCCTCTGGGGAGTAGTCACACTTTTAAAAGACGGAAATTAAGTGGAAAAATGTCTGCTCACTCACTGATGTAATTATCTGTCCTGGATTAACATCTGTTCGCAAGCCTGAGTGCCAAGTCCACTTCAACATGTGCCAGTATCTCGTGGCAGTGCCGGGTATGTGTACCTGTGTCTATTTCCAAACACTGTGTATCTTGGCACCAGCTGCAGCAACTTTTCACTCTGACATCCTCCACCCATTCAACATCTGTGTATTTATGTGAACATCTTGGCTGCAGTCATTGAGAATACCAACGTTGTGACACCAACTAATCAGTTTTTCCAGTTTAACTACGATACTACAGCAATGCTTTTCTTAGATGCAAATTATTGTACAAATTACTTAAGCTTTACAGAGCAGAAATAACAATTAACTACAAGGTGTTATGTTGTTGTTTTTTTCATTTCAATTTATATGACTTCGACATATTACCATATTTTTATTCAGTAGTCAGCCATATTTATTGCTTTGGAACATTCTGCCTACCCTTCTTTTATTATAAAATTAATCCAAGCAGGGAACAGTCCTAACAGATTATCCTTTCCCATTGGAAGGAAGCCTCTGGAAAGCTCATTAGCATGCTTCATTTATCTATATCGTGTGTCAAAGTGAGTGTCAGGGTGGGCGTTCACCTAGTGGCTTATTCACACCTTAACAACTCTGTTGTAACAGAGCTCAGGTGGCCTGTGTGTACTAGAGGACCTACTTGATATTCAGCTTGCAAACCTGGACTAATCCATTATGCATTGGCATTGTTATACTCCTTTTTACTTTCCCCCCTTATTAGAAGGGCCAACTTTCCCTGGTGCAGCTCTAGGTGTGAGCTAAATGAAGGATTCCATTTGAGTTGTGGTTATTGACATGCAATAACCAAAGGATTACACCTAACTTACGTCTCAGTGTGGAAATGCCATCCAATATAAGCGGAGGAAATGTATTTGGATGACCCTTGGGTATACATGGTTACTATTCCCAAGAATGTTAAGCCCACTGGGAGCAAATTATAATTGAACTATATCATGGAAAAGAGAATTTGCATCTCCTCTTGTTAACTGGGCCCTAATTATCTTTACTCTTTAGTTATTGGAGCAGAGGGGATAGAGCACTGTGTCCTCTCTATTAGATCAACCGTCTGGGGAGTTTTTTAGCTATAGGTTAATGAACTGCAGAATATCTGGCAGAATGCAATCACAGCTCAGCCAATATTACCAAGGATATGATGTTTCTGAGCATGTGCATCCGGGCTGGGGAAAGTCAGCTCTCAGGGGAGCATACCCCTGTAGTTTCAGAAATGTATAATTAGCGACAATGCTGTGGCGGTTTTCTCTTATTGAATGCTCAACATTTGAAATCATCTGCCCTGGTTGCCACACAAATGGCCCTTGCTGAGGGATATTATCAAGTACTCTCATTACAATGCATGCCATGTTTTACAGAGCTCAGTTAGTATAAGATTTGTGTAGCCTTTGGCTTGTCAAATGATTCTATAATTGATTAGATTAATACTGATCAGTGCGAACATTGAGCACAGGGTGGACTGATGTCTGCGCAGATCAGATAAATGAATACATTTAGTTAGTGTGAATGCATTATCAGTGATTAAATGGTTTGAAAAAAATCTTATTAAAGTAATAGAAAATTTACACATTCATTTTGTAAAGGAAAAAGACATGATTTGCTTGTCTTTATGACGGTCATGGGGGAGAATGCTACGATGCAACACAGAGTTTATATACATATTTGTCAGGTGCACATTCACTGCGTATAATCTACACAAACATACTGACTACCAAGCATTAAACCAGTTTTAAAGTAGATGTATTTTTGTCCCACCAGGATGCTTTTGTTTCTGTAAGACACCTTCTGAAGGTCCATAAAGACACAAACTATGGATCATGGGAACGCTGCAGTAAACATGCTGGCTTTGTGATTTGTGTTTGAGGTAGGTTTGTTCTTTATCATACAATCTTCAGCCTCTATAGACTGAGCCACTGATCTGAGACAGCAGAAGACAGGACATTTGCATAAATGTATTCCACCAATTACGCTGATCCTTTTCAATCCGCTCCTGACTTAACCCATTCACTTTTCACCAGCAAAGGCAGGGACAACATAGCCAAGGATGGTTTTAATTTAAAGATGTCAAAACCCTTCTTCCTGCCAGGCTTAGTGACCACAGACAATCCATGGGGTTTTTATATGTCCCTGTGCTGCTGTGCCTAAGTCGGCTTGAGGGCTGGTGTTAGCCTTATTCCACCGATCGCTCAAACTGGGGCGTGTGGTCATAGGTCAATTTTATGCCCGTTCATCCTAGATTTAGTCGCAAACGTTGGCTTAGCACCTATGTCACACGGAGCTCAGTCCACTGAGATGAGCAGATTGTCCATCCTTAGCTAATGTTCAGAAGATATGGGTTTCGTCTCTTGCAGCACCACAGTCCTCAGCTCTTACAGCGGAAGGACTGAAAAGGCTGCTGCCTATAGCTTTCCTGCTGGTTCCACTTTCCTGGGAGGCTCAAGCCTTGCAACCCACCCCTTCTTGTTCTATTGGCTTGCTCTCTGCTGGCAACATGAGGCCATGTGTGTGGGAGGTAGCATAGCTGATGGTGGCTTCCTGACTATCAGCTTGCTTGGGTGACCAGAATGGGACATCTTCTTGCTTTTCCACATGAAGCAATATTTTGCAACCCAGTCTCCACAAAATTACGAACAACCAAACTGCATTCTTCTATATGTTTTAAAGAAAAGGTCCTTTAGAATATTTTAAAAGAAATGTATCTTCTCGTCTATGACGTTGTACAGAAAGGCTTCCAAATTAAAAGAGCTGCAAAGTCCACCACAAGGAGGCAGGCGAGAAGAAGATCTTGTGTTGGATCATTATACTCATTTTTAGGTTTGGTTTTTACTCCTTGTTTAGTTTTTGTTTTTACACACTTCTTGGGTACATTTAGGAAAATATCCCACTTTGGTTAACTAAACTTCTAACTTATACTTATTGTTGTGAAACTATTAAGTTTAGGCCAAAAAATAATTTTGCAGGTATGTAGGTAGGTTGTATTTTATAGGTTGAGTAAAATAGCACAGTTTAAGTTAAAACATGATCCTTTCAGTACGTGTTTGGAGGTTTTCCTCCATTTTCTGGGTTACCAGGGTCATGAGTTCTGCCCATTCTAATATGGGATTGGCTGGCAAACATAAGCCTGCAGAAAATATGCTTCCCCCAAAACGTGAATAAGAATGCAGCTTAGTTGCATCAACACCAAGTCTTTCAGAGACAGGGTTGTATTTAATTATGCCTTCCTACTGGTTCAATGATTCAAGGTCTTTTTATTGGTCACAAATACAGCTACACATGGTATAACATGCAGTGAAATGCGTGGTGTACCTGCTCCACACCGGAACAATGATAAATAAGAATAAGGAATAAAACACACAAGAAATATATATATATATATATATGTGTGTGTGTGTGTGTATATATATATATATATGTAGAGAGAGAAAAAGAGAGAGAGAGAGAGAGAGAGAGGAAATAAATAAATAAATAAATAACATTTTCAAACGGTATCCCTGGTGTTAAATTTTGGCCCTGATTTGTTTATTTAGCTTTAGTTGTACAGTGAAATGTTTTATCCATATCTTTCAGTCGTCAATTTCACGTGTTATTATATTCAATCCAGCTGTCAGCATGTGTAACAGCTCACATTTTACTGGTACTAGGCGCCTGTAAATGCAACTCAGTGAATATTTTTATGATCCAAGTCTATTTTCCTGGTTTTTGTCTTCTAAGTATTTTGAGGCTACAGCTGTCATCCTCCTTGTTGTGTACAGTTACCATGGTTACAGCTGTTGTTCTTGTGTATCACAAAGTTGGTTGAAAAGGCACTGTTTACTCATTCTGCTCTACAGTGAAACAACAGTGAACGAGTGTCCTCAGTAAATCCTGTTAGCATTTTCAAACTCTTTCTGTTTAAAGAGAACCACTCAGTCTAATCTAGCCTCTAGTAGTTCCTGCCCACCCAGCATTAGTGGTACCAAAGCTACCGGGTCGCTCCACTACAGAGCAGCTGATTAAGCTGATTTCATGACTTACTACACCACTTACAGATTTGCTATTATTTTTTCAGTTTTTCTTACGGCTGCAGTGATTAATCAGCAACTATTTTAATAATCAATTAATGAATTGAGCATTTTTTTTAGGAGAAAACCAGTGAAGTTCAAGATTGCAACTTTGTAAATGAAATACTTCCTGATGTATTCCCTCCTCTAAATAGAAGAAGATATTCGACAAGGTCACCTTGGGCTTCGTAGAACACTGAAATCACCATTTCCTGACATTTTAAAGACCAAATAACTAAACTAGAAAAAATAATAGACAGAAAAACTGACTGTCAACACTGTATCATTAGTTGCAGCCATATTTTTCATTGATAAAATTAACAGTGAATACCTCTACATCAATGTATGTAAGTGCTCACAGCCCTTTTCACAGTGGGAGTCTTTATGGAATTGGAGCGGGGAAGTACATCACAGCTTGTGACTTACAATGTTGTAATATTGCCAAGGGCATGATTGTAGTAACTGAGTTATTGTGCTAACCATTCACTTCTTGAAACCATCAGCAATAATTTTAATAGTGTCTGGCACTCTTTACTCTTGGTCTCTTTTTGTCATAATCTACCCTTTCTCTTTCCGTCACCTGGGTGTGAACGTACAGCATGACCACTTGGTACAGTTATTACTGTGCATTTATCCTTTATAAAAATTTACTGATGAAACAAAGCCTCCGGGCAGAAATTTTGAATTTCAGTGTTTTTATTAGTCAGTATCTTTGTGTAATCATTTCAGAATGAGACTGATTATTGATTAGGAAGGTCAAGATGGATGCCTTCTCTTCAAATTGTGTGGAGACATGCTTAAGATGTGCTTAACAATGCTAAACAACTTAGCACTACTGCCACTAACTGAAGCTGTAAATGTGATAATTCACTCTGCCTGTAGTGGTCAGATTTATTTTGACCAATATATCCTAATCAACACACCACACACTTTTCAGGAAGTCACAGATGCCTCGACGTTCTGTGGCAGTACCATTCATTAGTAATTTTGATAAAGGGTCTGTATAATTTTCTGTGTAACAGCAGGTCCAGCGCTTCTGTTGTTTTCATTCATTTTGTTCATCAGACTGAATCTCTGAGGACCCAATGCCATCTTATGGCCATCTCCTCTCCAGCTGGTTCACAGGTGGCTAAGTACACTTTGCTCTTATTTGTCTGGCCTGGCTGTTCAATATTAGACTTCTCTCTGTCCATGGAAGAGCCACTGATATTGTTATGAGAAGGGAGCATGGAATCAAGAAGAGCAAAAAGGCATTTGGCTGGCATTTCCCACCTTGGCTATATCCAGCTCCTGGTGCCTCGGCCAAACTGTTTCATTTCTGTTTGAGCATTGATGATGACACTGTTCCAGGTCTCCACCTGTGTCCTCCTCCTCTGATCAGTGCGGTGGCCATGCTGGGAGGGGATAAGCAACAGCAGGACGCTCTCATCTTTCCCTAGTCTTTCCGCGCTGATAAGCATCAAGAGATTATCAGGATTGCAAGGTGTTAGAATCTCAATCTTTTATGCTTGACCTAAGATCGATGTACATATGTCTGTTTGACTCTAGTACTTCAGCTTTGGTCATGCACAGTCAAACTCATATTTATGCATACCCTTTTACCAGAAAACGATCCTGTTTTCCTTGGAAGTGTTTTATAAAACGTGTTTTTAAACCAGGAAAGATAGCAATGCTTGTGCTCCCCCAGCACGTCAATATCTAACTGTTTCTTCCAGGTTCAGAATGAGTCTGTGGGGGGTGACTACGCATGACAGTAACCATGATCAATCCACATACAGTGAAAGTAATGAGACTGTGTTTCTCCTTTGGACAGAAATCCATGCATTTTTCTGTGTTTTCTGACCAACTGATGAACAAAAAAATGTCTATTCTGCTCCAGTTAATGAAATCCTGAAGCAGAAGAAATGTATTTGCTATTTTATCTCTTGAATATGACTATTTTGGCATTACTGACTGTTCTCGGATTGGCTAAAACCTCTTTGGGGGCACCAAAAATAATTGTATGCAGGAAAGCCAATGTATAGGATACTTTAAAGTGCTTCAGCGGCTACATTTTTTTTTAGAGTGCTTGTTCAAACATATTATCCTACTCATGCCTTTGCTCCATACTGGTCAAGGTTTAGTGACTATGCGAGTTAAATGACATTGAATGTTATAGAAGCAAAACCTGGTTTCCCGTCCAAAAATTATTTGTATTGATGCACTGTGCATACACCTACTTCATCCTCACATCAAGTAGGCGTATGTACTTTATGTGCGTACACCCACATTGTGAAAAATGTTGTGCACCGGCTAATGATTTCCACAGGAAGGAGGAGGAGGACCCCTGCTCACACAAAGCCAGACGCCACAAAATGAAAAGATGTAGCATGAAGATGCATTAACTTTTGAAATTACTGATATAAAAAGAAAAGTGCATTGCCTCCATACAGTGATTATATGTCACTGAAACAGGTTACCCTGTCAGAGTGACTTGTATCTTTTCCTCCCCCTCCATCTTAAACCTCAGAAAAACACCCATTCATGATAAATGATCTGAGATGCACTTCAAAGCCTATATGTCATCATCTAATTTATGCATTTTATACTGTTGATATAAGCTGAAGAAAAGCCAGCACAAACTGATTGATGACCTGCAATTTGATCAGATATGCTTTGAAAAATTAGCTGCTAACAGGGTTACCGTTCACATTATTTGAACTTCACGCAGCAAGGTGTGATGTTCTCACTGCCGGATGCTCTTTGATTCATTCATGTGTCAAGAGTTCTCACGATAAAATGTAAAAAAAAAATTATAATCATAATTTTTGTCGTCATGGAAAAATGGAAGAACCGACACAGAAGACAAGCAAAAATACATCAAGCTAATGAATCTTGTATTTAAAATAAATGTGTCTCTGTATAAAATGTACAGTATGATCTTCACAGAAATGTCCTGTTCATGTTCATGGTTTTTTTTATCCCCCTCAAATGTGCTTCATTTGCAACTTGCATGAGCCCTCGAGCTGTGTTTGCAACCCTTAGCTAGCTTGCTTACTGGTTTTCTAGCTAAGTGCAGCCATTTACAAAATACAGAAATGCACTTTTTAAAGCCTTCAATCAGCAAATGATGACACGGCAAGAAGCAAAAACGTTTGACAACCGACCCCAGTTACATGACATGAGCACAGTCAGTAAAGCTGCATTCACTGGTGGAACACAGCATCCACTCATTAGTCTGTCTCTATGTCAGTCTCATCTATCGAAGTGCAAATTACAGTTTTTACTGATGGGATATCAAGCATTGATAAACATAATTGTGGGGCATCTGGTTTGGCCCAACACTAAGAAGGAGGCACAGAGCAAAGTGTTGTAGATGGGCATGAGCGGATGGATGGATGAAAGGATGCAGAAAAAGATGGAGGCATGGCATGTTCTTGGGGGTGAGGGGACTTGGAGTACCTGGTCCAAATAACAGGGAAGGCCAGCTGGGGCTTTTGGCAAACATATTTAGAACCAAGTGGCAGACCCTGAGCCCCTGAACTAATCCTGTTGCAGGTGATTATGTGGAGAGAATTTGAGAAATAAGCAGAAGACTACACCCCCTATTCCTTTCCCCTATACTTCTGTACCCTGCTGCGGAGGCTTTTTGAAGGAGCATGTACGTTAGATTGCACATCAAATGTGAAAGTTATCCATTTGTCTCGTTGAGCTGTCGTTTTAAAAATTCAATGAGATCAGTTTAATCAAAATTTACACGGAGAGATGCTTGTTACTATCACATGCCTGGTTTTAATATGAATATACTTGAGTATGATGTTCGTTTTCATGAATAATTTCAGATGTCAAAGCAAAACATAAATATTATGTCATCATGCACAGATCAGTATGTTGCAAAAAAGCAGGATTTTTAAATCAACAAATATTTCACATCCAATGTCTCACATTAACGCTGAATAGGATTGGAAGTACTAGACGCACATTTTTTTATTTTTTTTAAACCTGCTTTTTTAAAGCACCCACACACTGAAATCATCACCTGCCGTGTCAATCCATGTCTGTTTAAATTAGGCAATCAAGAGAGCATTGAAAGAGTCATAATTTTTGAGGTTTTGTCAGGAGGACTGACCTACTTTGGGGTAAAAAGACTTACAATTATAATGTGAAGACTTTAAACTGTTTAATTTAGATTTATTTAGATGATAGTGTGCAGGTGTGCAGACGCTTGGAAAAACAGAAGCTCTTAATGTCGAGCCTGCCTTCTGCCTCTTCACTCACACCAGTGCAGAAACAAGGGAAGACATGCTGCAGTAACCCATCACACCACGAAAAGCAGGTGCTAGTACTAACTCACTTAATTAAACATTTCTGAAGATAAATGCTGGCATCTTTTCCAAATTTATGTTTTAAAAGACATGCAGAGCACATACAACTTATGCAACAATGTGACTCTGCAGCTCATTCAAGCAATGTAAATCTCTTATAAAGATTTTAGTCGTGAGCGATATATAGTTTGGGCTGGCAATTACAAGCAATTAGTAGAAGCTATGGAATTAGTACAGTCCTGTAGTGTGGGTTGCAGTGCTTTTCAACAAAATCAAGGCATGCCATTTAAGCCCCAGGGGGGCCTAAAATTACTTCTTTTCAGGTTACCTAAAGATATTCAAAAGGTAATTGACAAAATGGTCTTTTTCTTTTTTTTCTTCTTTCTTTCTCCTATTCTCTTTCTCTTTTTTGCTAGTTGAGTGGCAGGTACCGCCTGTGACAAACAGGGCTTGTAACATGCTCCAAATCTGTCAGGGCTGATTGCAGTGGCCTCATTTGTCTAACGGCTACGTTGGAAGAGAAAAAAAAAAAAAAAAAAGCATTCAGACACCACGCCCAGTCGATGATGAGATTATGAGCCAAAATGTGTGATTAAAGATTAAATCTACTTGGCCTTCCGCAGCCATATGGGCTTTCACTGGATTGTACAGTAACCTTCCCATAGGATCCTAATCCTGTGGCGGATTACAAACACTATATGGGCAGTATAGATACTGCAGGGCACACCGTTATACTGACGGTGTACAAAGTTCCAAACATGATGGATTCATCATCTGGCAATATCTGCTAAAGCTTCCTGTCCTATGTTTGACAGCTACACAAAGTGATTCACTGTGATGAATTGTATTTCGTCGATAGCCCAGTGAAAACATTTGATCTTTTCACATATTTACTTTCACTGTATCATGCTCACATCTATCCTAAGACATGTTTACAGCATCTGTGTCATGCTGCTTATGAGCAAGAAACTTTCTGCATTGGAACAATATCACTAGAGAATAAAATGAAGGCAGCAATACTATTCCTGCTAAACTTTGTACATGCAAACTGATTGTATCTGAATATAATTACATTTGCTTATTAATCCTGTAGTTTTCTGTAGAATTATGCAAGCTGCTCATTTAATAGGATAAAGTTACTAAAAGGAGCAGTCAATGCAAAGATAGTTGATGCTGGCGTTAGCAGTGGTACTTCAAATCTATGCAAGTTTCTTGAGCTACACCAATCAGCCATAACATTAAAACCATATCATGTAGATCCCTTTATGATGACAAAACAGCTCTGATCCCTTGGTTAATGAACAAAGGACCTGTGAAGGTGTCTAAGGCACCAAGTTATTAGTAGCAGATCCTTTAAGTCCTGTGGGTTGCAGGGTGAATTGGACATGGGTTTCCAGGACATTACACAAATGCTCAATCGTATTGAGATTGAGGAATTATATGGATTTTATATAATCGTTTGTATGGGTTTGATTTCTTAATATTTACATTACTTCGGTAAATTCACACCATAAATAGCACAGAAGGGTGTCGATATTTAAACTTGTTAGGGTAATTCATGGCACCAGTTTCATTGTTTTACTGGAAAGCACTTTTGCGCTATGGGTAAATGTGCTCTATAAATAATGCTGACTTGACTGACTCCAACAATTTTTGCAGTGTGGTAGGGCGCATTATCCTGCTGACAGAGGCCACTCCCATTAGGGAATACCATTGCAATGAAAGGGTGTACGTGGCCTGCAGCAATGTTTAGGTAGGTTGTACGTGTCAAAGTAACATCTACATAAATGCCAGGACCAAAGGTTTCCCAGCAGAACATTGCCCAGAGCATCGCACTGCCTCTGCCAGCTTGTCTTCTTCCCACAGTGCATCCTGCTGCCATCTCTTTGAAAAATGCACACACACACGGCTGGCCACGTGAAGCCAAAGAAAACATGATTCATCAGGCGAGGCCACCATCTTCCTTTGCTCCACGGTCCAGTTGTGACAGGCATGTGCCAATTGCAGGTGCTTTTGGCATTGGACAGGAGGTCAGAGGGGGCAGTCTGACTGGTCTACGGCTACAAAGCCCCATACGCAGCTCCTCTGGATGCACTCTGACACGTCTCTATCACGCTTTCAGCAGTTATTGCTAAAGTAGTGCTTCAATACGATTGGTCCAGGCTTCACTAACCACCTGCATCAATAAGCCCTGAAGGCCCATGACCCTGTTGCCCTCCCTTGGACCACTTTTGGTGGGTACGAAGCGCTGTATACCAGAAACACTCCACAAAACTTGCCATTTTGGAGAAGCTCTGACCTCGTCATCTAACCCTCACAGTCTGACCCAAACTGTCAAAGTCTCTCAAATCCTTCCGGTTGCCCATTTTTCCTGCTTACAACACGTCAACTTGAAGAACTGACTGTTCACATGCTGCCTAATATACCTCGCCCCTAACAAGAGTCACTGTAATAACATAATCAGTGTTATTCACGTTACCTGCCAGTGGTTTTAATATTTTGACAGATCAGTGCATGATCTGGATGTAAAAAAAAAAAAAAAGTAGATTATTACTAAGTAACTAAGAATTCAGACTTGTCAAATTTGTATCATTAAAAAAAAGTTTAAATATCAAATCCTTATCCCTGAATCAAATCATATCCAATCAGCAGAAAGACCTGATTCAGAGACAAAGGAGATAAGAATAAGATAATGAAATGTGGTTGAAATAAAACTCATGTCGAAGGAAATTATAATTAATGGAGCCAGTCTTGCCACTTTATAGAGACAGTGCCACATATCATCTTTCCTGGAAGTAGCTTAACCAGCTAAACATTTTCACAAGCTAGCTGTCACTTCACTCAGCAAAAATAATCCTCTCCAGACCCCAGCCAACCAAAACTCCCTGCCAAAGCATTTTACTCTCAGTGCTATTAGAGGATTTAAGTTATGTGACTGTTTCACTGAATTTTTCGGGGCACATTTTCTTTTATTTTACCTTTGTCTTTTCTGTCAAACGCCATCTCAAGTCATGTTTTACTCAGATTTAATCAAACTTGGGTAGTTTGAAGAACTATAACGGCAGCTGTAATGGGATTATGAATAGACCCGATGAGATTTGACCAGAAATTCAGTTCAGCGCGATGAAGGAGTGAAAGACAATGCAGAGTACATTACATGGTCTGTCCATTTACTCGATGTTTATTGTTTTACTTGGCTTCCCAATTCCGTTTTATATTCACGGTGTTTTGTCCTTATTTTCTGCTTCATTGGGAATTGCAGGTAAGGTGAGTAGGGTTCTGCTTTCAAATGATACGATGGTCACATGGAGACGATGATGATGATGGATGAGATTGTGTCCCCTTCCACCCGTAGCATTTGATGGTTTTTAGGAAAGAATAAAGAGAGTAAGTAGCATCCAGCAGACACGCGGGACCTCTCATAACAAGACAAAGTGGGAAATGTGGGGATTTATATAAAAAGGATTAGTCTTGGCTGATAATACATTTGGTCATTTTGCTTCATGAGGATTCTAAAATTAAAGCTTCATATGACATCTCATGGATTCAGAATTCATTTTGAAGCATGTATTTCTGTCTCTGCCTTTCTCTCCCTCTCTCTCTCTCTCTCTATCCCTCCCTCTCTTCCTCTCTTAGAGCCAAAGGGTCAGTGATTAAATGATGTAGTCTGTACAATGTATCAGCCAGGTGGTGTACAACGCATCTGTTGTGTTAGTCTTCCAGACACAACCTCACCCATGGCAAGCCTCCGATGCAGAAACGGCCTCAGCTGCTGTGTTCCCATTTATTTATTGTCATCTATTGGACATCTATTTGTACAGTTTTCCACAAAACACAAACTGGTTTAATTGCTACAACCACCACCAGCTTTCCAGACTCCTCTTTTTGACATCCATCCCTGGTAATAGCATCGTCGTGTGCACATTCGGTGCCAGTTTTTAAACAAGACTTTACACTGCAACACCCATTACATGGCATAAGTTAATTCATTTCTAGTATGAGCGCCCTAATATTTTATATGTGCCACAAGGCTGCTTTCACTATTTATTATGAAGAAATACAAGTCACAAAATTGTATTTAACAATGTCAACAGCAAAACAATGCCGAGCAGACCACTCTGAAATGTAATACATATGCTATTATTAAATTAGAATAGTGTACTTAATTACTTACATTGCACATTGCAGAGTGAGAAATACACCAATCAGCTACATCATTTACAACAATGACAGGTTAAGTGAATTACATTGATCATCTCGCTACAATGCAGCCCTTGGTCCTGATGTTAATGTGGATGTTACATTGACCTGGTCAGGACACGTCTACAGGTCCCGTGTTAATGACCCAAGACCAGAGCGGTTTTGGTGACCTACATAATATTAGGCAGATGGTTTTAATACTGTGGCTCATCGGTGTATTTCTCACTTTCCTGTCGATTCAAAACCTGCAATGTGAGTAATGTACTCGTTTTGCCTAAAAGAGCTATAAGCTTGCTCAGTTGAGTAACATGGACTTGAAACTTTGTGTTCCCAGTTTGAATGAAGAGCTCAGCAGCACGTAGAGCAAAACACGAGATGTGTCCAGAGTCTGTGTGGACGGGAAACTTGGCAGAAGCACAATGTTATTCTGAATAATCTCCAGGTAAGCTATTTAACTTCACTTAGTATTCACATGACTTAGCTATTATTTAATCATTCACAACTCACTTTTGGCAGGCCGTCTTTTTTTTTTTTTTAGTGCATAAAGTTACAACTAATGAAATCAGCTGGGTTTAAATAGGCAGCTAACCAAAAGCACCATGTCATTCACACGAGAGCCTGTAACATCGGCTACATCCACGATGAATCCTGGCCAAACTCACAATGAAGGAATAAATGCTGATTTGCTGCAGCTTTACAAATTTCAAGAGTCTTGGCAAATGAAGAATGCAAATATGGTGTGTGCATCACATGCAAGTGGTGTGAAAAATTAAAAGATCTGATGTACAACATTTTCAAAAGATGCACACGCAGCAGGTGCACACACATCTCACAGTCAATAGCAAGATGTAGGACGAGATAGGGGGATGTGACATGCAACACTGATCCCTGGCTGAGATGTAACCAGGGACGCCACGGTTCTGCTTTAACTCGACTGAGACACTCCTCAGATACATTACAGAAATACAATGTTAAATGCAAGATTTCTACTTGTAACAATGCGTTTTTACATCAGTATATTGACATTTTTACATTTGTGAAAGATCTGAATCCCTCCCTCACCCTTTTCCAAATGTAAACTCTAACAAAGATTTGAAAAACAGAACCAAGCCTACCATGACGGGTGGGGCGGTGGTTTTATTCCACTCACTGATGCCTGACACAACACATTATAACGGCCAGTACCTGTGACTTCCTTGCTCATGCTGTACAGATCAATCAATCAACTGCCATGTGCAGCTCATACCGAACATACAAAATCAAGCCCCCTCTGGCTGTATCGAGTGACAAATCCTATCAAGTTTGTCTTCTGTCCTCTGTGTTGTTAAAACAAGAGAAAGGTAACACTACGGAGGGCAGTTCTGAACCTGAAATTTCACGGCTGGCTTCAGTGATGAATTGTAGTGAATTATTAACATGCTGTACTTGTTTTAGTGGACATTTTTTGATTTACTTTATGAGTGAGAATATGCAGGTCACAGTTTTTTCTATAGTAATAATTATAGCCAGTGCAACATAAATGAATGATTGCATTTTTCAAAACAAATGCTTATCACGTTAGATGTAAACTTTAACCATTAGTACTTCCCTTACTAGCATCAGAAAACATTATTATTTAGCACAATTTGCAGTGCAACCCCTTCAAAAAGACATTTTTATTTTAAAATTCTGAACACCATTCCTCTGCATAAAAAAAAAAAAAATTATGCAAAGGACACAATATGAGCAGATAGTGTCCATTAATCTACTATTATGATAGCATTTTAACATTCTGCAAGTGTACCATTCTGTCTCAATCTAATTTCAGCACTTAAACTGTGCTTTAAAACATCTTCACTGTGTATCATGTTCACAGTCATACTAGTAACTCATTTGAACTCTCCCATCCTGACACTGCCCTGACAGTTCAGTTGAAAAACCTTTGATTTACAGTGAAACATGCATCCTCTCGAGCCTTATTTTTATGGTTTAGGTGCATGTATGTCAGGAGGTATTTTTATACATCATGATTTTTTTTTTCTCTTTTGCTCCCCCCCCCAACTGCCAGTCCTTGCCTCACGAGATTGCGACAGGATGAGTTTCACGTTCATCACATGCATCTGTGTTTATGAAGATGTTAAAGAGTGGGATGTGTGAATGATTCATGTCACATTCTATTCTTAAAACACTTCTGCATCACCTGGATTGGTAATATGTGATGGGAAAACACAGAGAACAGGAAACATTAGCACTTCTTTTTTTTCTCTTTTTTTCTTTTTTTTTTTTTCAATCAGAAAATATTGTGCATCAAAGTCTCTTTAAAGTGGACATGATACAACTGATTTTAGCTCTTGAACATCTGAAATATACCAAAATATAGGACAGTACAACATGAATGCATATAAAATACGTCTGTGCAAAGAAAGTCTATGCAGGTATTATTCAAATGCAATACCCAAAAAGACAAAAGACATTTTTCTGCTATTATGCAATGCTTTGATCGATTCGAGACAGACTCATGGGGCAACATGTAATTAGCTCAGTATGACAAAAAGCTATAGTTAACCTACAAATACATCCCTCGACATTTTTTTGCCAAATTAATTCTACTAATAAGATCAGATTTTTATTTGGATGTATTTCTTACAATTTCCTCCTGCTGCTTTTGATCTGTAACTCATCAGGCGGAAGAAAGAAGAAGAAAAAAACACAACTTTTCTTTATCTCTCTCTCTCTCTCTTTTTTTTAAGATTTAGTGGAAAATAGAGGTGGGAAAGTCCCAAAATGTACCACATAAAAGCAAAAAAACAAATCTTTGTAGCTGCAGTACTTTGTGTAAAAGTTACTTTTTAAAGTCTTAGACTGTGTCATTATTTCACAGCAGTTGTTAAATGAGAAATCCCTGGTGTTTTTTTAAGTGTAAAACTGTTGCTTTTCTAAATACTATATGTGGTAGGAGGCCAAAAGACATTTCTTTTTGCATGTAGTATAACCTACAATTTTCTTTCTTGTTTCCATAACTGGCAACATAATGGTGGAGATGCTCCCTGTTCCCTGTTCTGTGTATCTCTAAGTGTGCAGCTGCCGCCGCCCTGCAAGCTCCAAATAATCCTGCATTCTGGCAGAGCACTATAGCCTAAAATAATGGGCAGCACATTATCTTAGCTAACAACATATTTCTGTGTCAAGGGCAATTTGGCAATAGGCTTGATGTTTAAGGACTCATAATCATTCGAATAGCATTAGCTAAACACCCCTTTAAGAATGGGCAAGCATGAACACACGCGCGCACACACACATGTACGCATACCGCACACAGCGTGGTCTTTGATTGATTAGCGCAGTGGCACTGGTACAATAGCTCGGAGGGGGTGCAATCCTTAAATAGAAGATTTGAAGGAAGAGAAAAGCAAGCCAAGAATTCTGATCAGCTGCAAGAAAACTGTTCTGGATGGTATTCAAGTACGAACACACAATCCTCAGAAGTTTAAAAAAAAAAAAAGAGAGAGAGAGAGAGAGAGAGAGAGAGAGAGAGATTTTTCCCTCTCTGCACATATGCCAAAATCTTACCTGACAATGTCTGTACAATCAACAAGTCTTTTTGGATAGGGATGGGATTCATTGATACTAATATCAATGCTGCACTGCTCACAGATGCTTAATACTCTCCTCAATTATTACTCATTCTTTTGTAAATAAGGAGGGTGCATGCTGTACAACTAATTAGCAGTTATTTTTATGTTGGATGACAGAGTAAAATTCAAAATGTCTGGAAGATTTACAGTTGCTCACCACAACTAAATTCCCCCTGTGTAGGAAAGCAAACTGTTGTCAAAAGGAACACAAAGGGCAAAGGTACCCGTTCCTCCAGAGCACATAAATGTAAACAATCGTATGTAGGTTTGGCATCTCTCCCACAATGCTGGTGAAAATACATATTTCATCCTTAAGAACAACTGCAGCATTAGTAAGAAGATAAATCACAAGTATAAACCAATGTTGGCACCACTGAGGATAATAACTATGGCGCTGTTCTATATAATGATAGTTGCATTGACTTGAAGTTAACACAGTTGTATTATTATGGGGATCAGTGGAGTCATCACCACTCCAGTGATGGAAGCACACTAATGGTTTTCCATAAGCAATCCAATATGCAGTCTAATCTATCAGATCAGTTTAGGACTACTTCTTCCTCTGGGCTATTAACAATGCATATAAAAGCAAAAGCAACCTTCAAATCGGGCTCCAATTAACAATTGTTTTCACTGTTGATTATTCTGTTGATTAATTTCATGATTAATAGATTAGTTGTATGATCTGTCAAAAGATCAGAAATGATGAAAAATGTCAATAGTGTGTTTCCTAAAAGCTCCCAATGACATCTTTACATGTCTTGTTTTATCTACAATCAAAAAAAATGTAGGCTGCCGCTATAGTAGTTTAATTAAACTTTTTTTTTTCTGTTAAAAAAAACCAAAACATTCACACTGATTAATCAAATATCTAAATAGCTGATAATTAATATAATAGTTGACAACTAATTGAGTGACTGTTGCAGCTCTACCTTTAAATGGGATTATTACTGTGCATTTATTCTGGCTTGATGTGTAAAATTAGACAGAATGCTGGGGAGGACTTTCAGGGCTTTGAGGTATTCTGTCTTTTTTTGTTTTTTGGGTTTGTTTTTTTTTAAAACACTGAATGTAAATATAACTTTGAACTGTTCACAAAAAATCTCCACAGAGCACTTTTAAATATTAACCAGTCTCAATTCCCTCACACACAATCAGAGATCTTTTTTTTTCACATTTACTGTTGGAAAATATTACCTTTTCAAGTGCCCCTGAATAACGACATTTATTCAGTTGGCAGGCAGCATCATTTTGTTTTCAATCTTAACATTGTACACATGTTCTATTTCTGCCTTTCTATTAACCCCTACAAGACACATTCCCAATCCCTACAGGTTTACGGTATAAAAACACCACAAATTAAAGGGGCACTACTGTAAAAACTTGTCAAGTGTACAAGCTTTATTGTCACGCAGTCTCCCACATTAATATTTTGGCATTTGACAGATGATACGTGTTTCAAAATCTAGACTGTGCAATACATTCTTTGAAAAAAGGGCAAGGCGACTCATACGTGATTTCACAGAAAACTGCTTGGACAAGTGGAAAATCGCATCTCTTCTACCAGCGACTCCCTCTCCTCCCCTCAGTCATCCACCATTAGGCTTGCACAGTAGCAAAACCTGTTGGCAGTCTAAGCCATGCTGCTACCTGCTGAAATGTAACTAAGACAAAGCTCCTTTATCTGCCCTGCTAGTCTGCTGTCCTCAGCACACAATTTACTATTCAGTCATTTAACAGATGCTCTTATCCAGACAGAGACATAATAAGTGCATTCAAAAATGGAGGTGGCTGAGACAGCCTCATATTTCCAGCATGTCCTCCCAACTATGTCAGATGTGAAGGACGCAGGGCATTGGTGCTGGAGGTCACGGGAGACCTGTCTGGATGGCAGACTGTAGAGATGACTTACTTTATGACTCCCACTTTGGATTTCTCTCCCTCCCTGTCTCTCTCCCTCTCTCTGCCTCTCCCTCACGCTCCTCCTCGGTGGATTTCTCATTTCCTATGTTTTTTCTACCTGCATGCCACATTACATTTTGAAGGTGAATCCCATAAATACTGAAATTACTTTGGAGGATAAATTACACAGAGGGCTTTTTTTGGCCTGATTACCATTGCATGGAGTCCCTAGCTTCATTTTCCATTGACAATGTCTACCATTGGAAATTCTTGCAGCAACTTTATACATTCTGACAACGCTCACAGTCTATTTTCCTTAAAAAAAAATATATGCCTGAAACAAAGGACAAATGAAGGAACTGAGAAATGTGCTGATTTAGTTAATCCCTTTGAAATGTATATCATTTTCAGATTTGCTCCCCTGTCTCACGTTTCTAATTCCGTCTCAAATTTTATCTAAGAAAACAGGCCTGGAAAATTAATCTCCTGAAGACTCCTGACAGGGTCATGTCCAGACCCACAGACATTCCCAGCAGGTGCTCAGTCTGTGCCTGTATGCGGCTGTGTGTGCAGTGTAGGTGTTAGCAAGAACAGTTTGTGTGCCTTTAAATATGTATGAATGTGTTAGTCTTCAGTCTTGCATTTCACAGTGTGTATTTCACTTCACACTGCTTTAATCTTAACCTCAACTTTTAATTTGCCAGGTGGAAGTTGAGTTATTGACTGCAGACAGGACAGTTTAATACCAGGGATGGGGCTAAGCATTGAATGTAACATGATGTTAATTACAAGATAAAAATCTATGTGAATATGTTAACCAGCAAAACTCGCAGATTTTCCTAATGTACTCTGGACTTTAACCAGCAGACAAACTTCACAGATCCACAGTTTACATAAGCTCACACTTACATATGCTCTCAAACGTCAGATGCAGAGTCTTACTTTCTGTCCTGTACGACTGAAAACATCACTATTTGAACAGCGATTACGTCGTAATATAACAGAGTAATCACAGGCTACTGGCCTTAACTGAGGCAGATGCCAAGTCAAACAATTACGAAGGCTGTCCTCTGAATGAAGCTCAGAGACACTGCAAATGTTAGACAATCTGTGACTGGTTGCTAAAAAGATTCAGCATTTACATAGTCTCTGCCTTCCTGCTACCAATGCACACTTCCATGATAAGATGTCAACAGGCGCCCACACATGACAAACATGTGTGGGTGTGTTAAAGTGTCAGGAGAAAAATATTAAGCTACCCCCCCTACCCACCTCGATCCATCCCCTTGAGTGACATTGTCCTTGTGATTCGAGCAAACAAATTTCCTATTTTACACCGTGGTTCAGTCAGCAAGCAAGCTGGAGCAGACGTTCAGAAGGAAGTGGCAAAAAGGTAACATAATGTCACATCCGATAGCAATGTTGCTGTGTCATGTCTCGTTTTAGCTTCAGAACAAGGCTTAACAGCTCTGGTAACTGATGTGTCTAGCAATGTTGGTTGCTGCTCATTATGCCATCCTCCATTGTTGAGTTGAAAATGTGAGTGGGTGCACATATTGATAGAATTAAAAAATTCAATTGATTTTTTTTTTACAGTCAACAAACAAAACACAAAAAAGCAATGTCCAACAAGAGATTTTTTTTCAGGAAAATATCTTTCAATTGCTGATATGGATTAACAACTACATTAAGCACTGATAGGTGGTTATGTTGCATCTTATAATGACCATATTTCACTTACTATGGTGTCATCAGCATAATATCATGACATGTTTTATACGAGGTTCCAGGACTGGTGTCACAGAATATATATTTCAAACCCAAACTACAAACTAGGAGTTTTCCCCTTCAGGCCATCAACCACAACTTCTCCAAAGAGATCCTGCAGCGTTTGCTTCATTCAGTGCGTGAGAAAAGGTGAGAGTTGTTGCAGGACAAGTCGTGGCTGCTTCACCACGACAACGCGCCTGCTCACAACGCCCTGATCATCCGTCAGTTCCTGGATGAGGAGAACATCGCCGTGCTGAAGCAACCTCCCTACTCACCCCACCTGGCTCTGTGGGATGTTTTCCTCTTCCCCAAGCTCAAGGGGGTCATCAAGGGGACCCGTTTTGACGACATCAAAATGGCTGTGATGAAGGAGCTGCAGAGGATCTCGGAAGAATCCCTCCAGGAGTGCATGGCGGCATGGCAGAGAAGGCTGTGGAAGTGTGTTAGACTCCACGGGGATTACTGTGAAGGGGAAAACTTGTAGTTTGTAGTTTGGATTGGAAATCTATCTTTTGTGATACCAGTCCTGAAGCTTTTCTGACACACCTCATAGGGATCAGCAAATGAATCTGTTCTAAAAACAGATGGAGTTGAAGCAGTATGAACATTTCTCTCCCTTCTTGCCTGTCGTCAGACAAAATAAAAGGAAACTATATTAACTGTGAAAATCACAAGTGCTATTTGAGGGGTTTTTAGCCAAACCCTCCCAACCAACCCACAACACACATAACCACCACCAGCCTCCCACACCCCCCACACACAGCCTCTCCGCAGGCATGCCAGTACTGAGTGGTGCTTTCACCAAACAGAGCAAAGGAGGGCCAAGCGGCAACTAGGGCAGCGGGGGCACAACCTGTCAGGGAACTCTGCTGCCAAGCTTCAAATAACATTTGGAGGTAGCCTTGACTGAAAGTGACTTTCAAACTTTACCTTAGTACTGCTAAGACCCATATCTACATGAACTGTGTGTGCACAAAAAACAACTTTCAAGCAGCTTCCTCTGTTTTTTTGCAGATGTTTGCGAAATGTAATGGACTTAGTCACTTAATTTCATCTAAACCTGTTGTGCAATGTGTCTAGATAAATAGTAAATTAGTAAATAGTAAAATAGCATATAGATTTTGGCATTAGTGTAATCTCAAGCTATTGACTAAGTGTCTGCAGCCATCCTAGCATCTCTGAGAGGCTGCAGTTAGGATCACCGGTGCTTTCAGCTAAATAATAATGCCAGAGCACTGACATGAAACAATTATGAATGAATTATATTGAATATTTTAATGGTTTAATTTGTACTTAAAATGGCTTTCTCTATTTACAGTGTGATGCACGCTACCTCCACACTATCCTGTCATCTCAACTGGAGAATGGGAAGAGAGCCTCTGTGATTTCACTTGTAAATGCAACGGCCAGGAAACCACCACAAAGCCAACCTCAGTTCGTCGGAGGTTTTGATTGAATTTCGTCATTTCCTTCAGTGTGAGAGGTTCTGGAGGTCGATAAGTCTGATATTTGTGTGACAGTGTTAGTCAAATGAGTGGTACAAGAATGATATAAAGGAGGAGAATGAACACAAATCCTATTTTCTTCCACACTTTCACATGCTGTTTACAATTATCTCAAAATATAAACCTTATGAACTTGCGCAAACTTGCCTTGTTCTCAATGTTATGAAAGAACAATACGAGCGAAGAAACAATATGTTTAAAGTAAGAAGTAACATTTGGAAGAGAACAATGGCTGTAGGTGCTATGCAATTATGGAATCAAACTGTCCACAGTTACATAGTGTCTCAGAGATACATTTTGAATATCAAGTCATCAACATGCCGTGCAAAATCAAATAATGTTTACATAAAGTCACAGCGGAATATATTTTCACCTCTTTGCAAAGCTGGCATTAAAATAAATGCAGGCGGTGTTTCCTGTAAACCTGATTTTCGTCTCAGATGATTCTTTTTTTACTGCTAATGTTCTCACCCTCCACACATATAGAAAGGAGGCGTTCGTGATTATAGTCTTACTGTTCCAATGTCGGTGTTGCCTTTATGTAATTACGTTGACAATGCAGACCAGGTATATCTTTTTTTAAATCATGGCTTTATATACAATGGCCCCAGTGAATTTCACTGCATTTAAAAAAAAAAAAAAGAATATATTAAACAAAACTCAATATCTTTTACACAAATATGTTTAAATGATAAAACAATGGGTATACATTATTAAATGAAGTAAAATATATTATTTAAAGACCCAGTGAGGGTTGCACTACAGACTACAATTTTTAACACTCAGTTTTCTTCCGTCTTTTACCTGCAGAACTTCTTAGTAACGAGTGGACATTGAATCAACCAGTTTCTGTACAATCCGTGGTGATAATTTCACAACATCCACAGACATATGTTCAGTCACAGCATTGTAAGAAAACCCTGACCCCAGACTTTGAGATTCCCTTGGATATGCTTCACAAGAATCTAGTCTGGTCACAGTTCTTCTGCTAGCTTTTTAAAAAATACAACGTGTTCTATCATCTGATCCCTGTCGTGTTTTCTGTGCATGTTTTTTTTTTAGCCAATTTAATCCTAGCTGACTAATTCTGTGAGCTCATGAATGGTTTCTGCCATATCGCTCTTCCTCTGTACCCGTACTCCCTGATCCTATTTCAAATGGTCTGTGAACTGAGTTGTATCTGGCAAGTCTCCTTGATCTCTAAAGCAATCCTTGGTGCTGTTCCTCATCTGTTTTTCTTGATTTAACTCACAGTTATCCAGCACAGGTCCAATCTGCTGCTGGTTTTTTCTGAATCTGCCTGTGCACTCCTTTTGGTCTCACAAGTCCATTGTTTTTTGCTTTTTGACCATATACACAACTGTGGAGGATGTGAGATTGGGTTGGGTTTTTTTTTTTTTACTAATCACACTGCTGTCTTTGTGCAAACAAACGATGCTCAACCTTTTCACCAAGCTAACGCCACTTGTGTTTACCGTTTTTTGCAGTTGCTTTAAATTCACCAGTTCTGTATGCACTTATGGTGGATGAATGAAATCAATCAGCTTTCAGTTCAAACAGCTTCACCTAGTAGAATAATCACAATCATGGTTATAATGAACAATAGACATGTTTCACTAACTCTGACAATCTGAACTTGTGTAAATATTTTTTTGTTGCATTTCAAGTGGTACAAAGCAAATACCAGTTTGTCTAATGTTATCTAAAATAACCTTATGAAAGTCTATTTAGCATGCTGATAGTTTACCTCTCCAAATACTCTTTCAGGCCACTGTATTGCGTGCAATTAGAAAGAAGCAATAAGCTTTACAAAAACAAATATTTGTAATGTCCTCGTTTCTTCTTTCAATGAACTTGTGCAATTGTGTAAGATAAGACTGACGTGTGAAGCAAGAGCAAAATAAAATTATATTAATAGAAACATAATCTCCTCTTTCATCTTTAATTTTTCAACCATCACATCGGAGCAATGTAGCACTCATCATCCTCTTAATTAGCTGTCATAATATGGCCAAGAGGAGTTCCAGAAAAGACGCTTCCCTTGACACAGGACAATAAAGAAAATGGGAAGGGTGGTTTCTAGGATATTTCGCCACTGTTTTTTTTCTTTCTTTATAGTCTCTTTTAAGGCTGCAGTCCTCCTGAGTGTTGGCTGTATCTATCCTTAGTGGAAATGGAAGAGGTGAAAAGGTGAGGCTTCACTGGACACACAATACATCATACATGACAGATGTCTGGTCGTGTCCCAGTGCCAATAGTCTCGTCTGCAGTTATTAGGTGTTCCTGCAGCAATGCTCAACGCAGAGAGAGGAAGACTTACATATCATCACATGTTTAATACTTCATTCAGAGTAATTTAGTAATAGATGTAATTTAACCAAATCTCAACATGCTCTATCGACAGGTATGTAATTAAAAACATTTTGTTGCTCGGCTAAATTAGCCCATATATGCAGAGCAAGTGCCTTGCATTGCACATGAATGCATTTCTCATTATGTATCCCTACTTCTGGTTGATTTTTAATGTCTAGTTTTGAATGTTATAGTGCAATTTTCACCGTGAAGGGTATAATCAACTCCACGTACAACAAATTCAAGGTACTGGCTTTCAGAGTTTCCAGATCAGACCCATATCTGGGCATCCAGACATATGTTACAGAACAAGAGAGTTTCAGTGCCTCCGACACCCAATAAAACCATTCCAACAGTTTAAAGACTACAGAATTTATAGATGTAAAAAATATTCATCCCCATTTAGCATTTTTAACTTTTAAAGTGATGGCATGTTCAATTTATCATTTTAAGGACTCTGGACTTCACTATATGTGGACATTTGCGAAAGTATTTTTAAATTAATTAATTAATTAATCAGCCATGTCATAAATTCACAATGAATTCTAAATTTAGCATGTGTGTATCAGTGTCGTATCAAAGAGTCATAAATTTACTATATTAACAGTAGATTCCTAATTAAATGTATGAATCAAACACAGCAATAAGCACAAGTTATAACAGACACTAGATTAGAACGTTTGATCAAATGTGGTGCATTAAACTGTAATGCCGGTTTAAAAGTATGTGTTTAGTGGGGTTGCACAACTTTACATTTGCGGTAAGTACATGAGAAGCAGGTTCCTTGGTCCTAAGCTGTTTTCTGTACCGAACTATGTGATGAGTTCTCGATGTACAGGCATTAGAGTTCACATGTCTCAAGAGTCTGTCCATTCCTGGGTTCAGCCCATTTTTTTTCTGCCTCATTTACAGTCTGATTGGAGTTTGGGCAGCAGCAGAGGCCAGACTGTAATTCTCTCTCATAATGAATTAGTGTCATAATTAGTAACAGGGTTAACCTTCTTATGGCACAAAGCAGGAATATGTCTGTCTGCGCTTTTAGAGGCTTTTGCAGTTTAGGTGTGTGCAAGCTGAAAGTGTATTGTGCATAATTTTCTGTTTCATCAGTAACTGTTACTAATAAGATTTCTAGTACTCTATGTGCCAGTGGACTGAATGTTTCAATGTAATTTC
>NW_007577733.1:1575784-1669689 GCF_000690725.1 Stegastes partitus | reverse complement strand
CTCCAGCCCCCCGCCACCCTAGTGAGGATTAAGCGGTGTATAGATGAAGGATGGATGGATGGATGGATGGATGGATGGATGGATGCATGGCCAATTGTTGCTGGGATAGAAAGGAAACATTTGAAGTTCCTTTATACTGCAAGCAGTGACTTTTAAGTAATGAGCCGTCACACCTCAAACTCAACTTAACGACTCATTAGACTGTTTAAAAAAAAAAAAAAAGTTCTCTTGTTATAGCGATTATTAAGTTGATAAAAGGCAAATAGCTAACTACGTTTCTGATTGAAAGGTAAGCTTTTTTTTTTTTTTTTCTACTGTATTCCCAATTAGCATTTAGCTGTAAAACATATACTCTAAGTCATGCTGGAGAGGTTTTTTTGATCATGGAGGGAACACAATCTTCATCTTCCTGCAATCTGATCTGATGTTATGCTCCATTTTTGCACAAGGATTAATACTAACAACAACATTCTCTTGCATACATTTGAATGAGAACTGAACAGTGCAATTGATGTTTTGAGTGACTATGAAGGCACTCATAACCCGTGAAATAATGAAAAAAAAAGAAAATAATTGAAACAGTTTAAACGACAAGACGTAAATCTGAAGGTCAGTGCTCTCGCCTGTTTGACAAATCAACAGTAGATAATATATCATAATGTGATAATTGTGCTGTAAGTAAAATACAACAAACAGTCTTAGTTCATTTTTTTTTCACTTTTTATCTCAGAATCAGAAAAATGTATTTTGATACATAATTAAAATATTTCCACTTTTTTTTGTTACCCAGAACTAAAATATGAGAAGCAAATGTTCACATTTGTAGCATAATAGTTGTAAAAGAAACAAAGTGAATAACTTCTGCTGTATTAAAAACACAGAATCACGTTAGTTCTTGTGTCTGTGAGACTCTTTCTTTACACATGCCACTATTAACATATAATCACCTGATCACAACTATTTGAACTGAATATTTTGCATAGTCATTAGAATCGTTATATTCGCCAGTCTTAAAACAGCCACTTGAAACTATTTCCTCATCTTATTCCACCATTTGCGCCCAGTTCTTCTGTGATGGCTTAATGACACCAACTATTTATCTCAAAGGGCTTAACTTCTAATATTCAGCCGACTGCATTTCAATGAGCATTTATTGACATTAACGTCTTAGATTTAGTTGCAAAGCCAAACACCACTGCACTGCTGTGGACACATTTTATTTTTAAACCAAATAAAAAAAGGAGAACCCAATAGACATGCGGCAAAAAGTTGGTGCTCAATTACCAATAATGTAAACCAAATACAGGCACAAAAATGAACAGAAATCATAATTGTATTTATTTGTATGACAATTCGTGGTCAACTAAAATTCAATGATCGTGACAGCTCCACAGCCGGCTCACTTCACCAGTGACCTGCAGCATATGCAATGACTTAACCTGCAAGTGGAAATACGAATATTTTATAAATTGCCACTAACCCATGCAAAAACATCTGTTACAGTTAACTGAGGCGCCTTGTTTTGTGTAAGCAATCCACCCTGAGTACAGTATCACACTGGTTCACTGAATCTAAACCTTTTAAAGTCTATTTAGGTTTAGCTGTAAAAGAAAGTAAAAATTATGCCACATTTAAGAGCTAACACTAATACAAGACTGGCATCTAAGAACCAAAATTGTGGTGGTATATTTCACGAATTTGCTCTATATGTTAATAGCACAACTGATTTTGTATTTTACTACTACTACTGAATCTTGTTTTAGTTTTTGGGGGGGGGGGTTGGGGTTTTTCTTTGCTCCGTGCATTGTAAAAAAGAGAGAAATTTGTTAGACTGACAGCTTAATGAATCCTAAAATTTTACTACACACAGAAAAAAATTCCTTTGTATTTTAATATTGAAACTTCAATTTATAAAGAGGCTTTATGCAGAAGCTGTACTATAACTACAGATTTGAACTGAGCCGGCACAAAAAAAAAAAGATAATTTTCTATGTTAAAAATTGTATATTTTTCATTTTTGTCATTTATCTTAGCCTGATTAAAAAATTAAATAGGACGTCATGCTAAGGAAAAGCAACAGAACTGTACGCTGTGAGTGTGAGTTTAGGTTTAAATATTTGCAATATTTTTCTAATGAACTGACACCTGACTATCTTTATTTAAAAAATGAAATGCAATAGTGAGGTTGCACAAAAAATGGTTCTTCTACAAATGCACATTTCACTGCACACAGCCAGTTTATAAGGTGTACTGTAGTTAACAGAAGGCTGAAAAAAACTATCTCCATGAAGGTTATAAAGTTCAGTCTTTTTTAAGACCTTGTAGATGAGTGCTAATTCAATTTTACGGTCATCCTGTAAGTTGCAATTTGCAATGGTGTTGAACTGTATTGTGTAACACAAAGAGCCATTTCTATTACTTTGTTGACTGCATTTATGTCAGCAAGTTTAAGCTAAATAATAGAAATACACTCTATAGTGCGATGCAATTCAAAAGCAAAAGCACCACACACACCGCAGCTTCATTCAGTTGAATCAACATCTCTTTAAAACTGTTTAAAGAAAACAACCCTGAAAATAACAACCTTCATGAAGGCAGGATTTATTGTACGACAATTACATTAGACTGGAAAGGTGAACCTTATAAACTAGCAGCTAAACAACCTCTCACAAAATTGCAGAAATAGATGAATATGAGAAAATCTGCAACATTCAAATCACCTCTACTCATTTTTGTTTTTCAATTAGATGACACCATGCAGGCTTGCTGTGTGTTGACACATTGGCCAATGTCACGCAGTAGGAACTGTAGGAAATTGTATACTGTGCAATTACTCTTCGCTAGAATTTCGGCAGGCTGTCTATTCAATCACATTCTTGTTATGCTCATATTATACAGTACATTCATGCTAACTCGGAACAATACATCGTCACTGAATTTCGATAAGGGGAAAACATGCCTAAATGGAAATGTTACTGAATGACTGATATAACCCTGCCTGGAGTATTTGAATCGCATGTTTTGGTAAATGAAAATAGGCAGAGTAAAATTAAGGGGAGGTCTAACAGGTAGTTGTGACAGTTTATTTGTTGCATAAATGCCTGAATATTTGTTGATACAGTGAAGGTGAGAACATCATCTCCCTATGCTGAAGTTACATCTGTCTCCAATACAAATTGAATAAAACCCCATTTGACACAGGAATTAATTCACAAATTGACAAGATGATAATTAATTCCATGCCACACATACTAGGGACTGGCACAACTGTATGGATGCTGCTACAATAAACTACTTTATTTATACATATGATAAAAACAATAATGCTGCCTTGGTGAAGCTTCTGATGTTCATTTTTTGTTCTGATTACAGGAGGTGTTGGCTCAAAATTAAACTTTGACACTTTTTATATAAAAACAAATTACTGCAGCATGTTTATTCTTATTAATTTCACGAGGCACTTATTTAAAATGGATGTGTGGGGTCATAGCACACATCTTCCAGTATATGATATTACAGGATACTCAAAGGAATAATTTGTCCTAATGTAAGAAGGCAGTGCAAATGTCTGTAATGATGGGGTATAGCTTGAGTCGAGCAATAATCCATATAATAGTGTCAAGCTGCTCAGATGAACAGTCCGTGATCGTTACTCGCCAGACTTCATCTGAGATATTCTGTGTCTTTAATTGGCTTCTCCCATACAGATACTGCAGAACACTCTAAGTGCATATCTACAGTGATCTAATTAACATAACAGTATCACATAAGACTCTCTTCGAACAAATTCTCTTTTGTTATCATATAATAATTTAAGAAAATGAGGGTAACTGCCAATTGGGGGCATCAGCAGTAATAAGTTAAATCAGGATAACTTTAATAATCCCCGCCGGGAGATTGCTTAAAGTAACAGTGAATCAGGCCTTGTACGTACGCTGTTTATCTGGCACGGATTGTGCTTTTTTAGATGCAGATGCTGCCTGACTACTATAGCCCAATGTGTGCGATTGAATCTTTTTTATTTGTCTCGACTTCATTATCTTAGTTTCAAATATGGTCCTTTTTTTTTGTGTGTGTGATGGCGCAGCGCATCAGATGTTTGCTTTGTTTTTACCTCGCTTCTGCATTGCTGCAAAGTTTAATGAATTTGTGGTTCTTTTAACGCTCTCATCTTTTCACTTTTCTTACAGTGCTCCTGCGCCATTTTACAATGAAGACAGTCCAAACATAGACTCAGCCCCAGAGAACAACCGGCAGTTCAATTTTTTTTACTCCACCTACGATTGCAACTAAACTTTAGCTTCCTGATAAAGATTCAACACATGGACATAGTTTGACTCAGGCCTGTGAGCCATAGAGCAATGCTCTTTATTAGCTGGCCAGTCTTTCTCTGAACTCTGAACCTCACCTCCAGACAAGACTTTTGCTTTGAGACCTAAATAAATAGTCTGTGGCTATAAATGGGTGATATGATGGTCCTCCGCAGGGTGGCTAGTCTCAGTCTGCATAATAAGCGCTGGAGTTTAACGAGTCAGGAGGGCCTCTGTATTGAACTGTTGCTCCTCCGCAGAAACAGCAGCCAGAATGAGAAGTGGCTCAAGCACCTGGTACGATTCCCCTGGATGCCTCCCTTTGGAAGTGCTCCAGGCACAGCTAACTTGGGGTTTTTCCACAGTGCAAGCTGGAGGAATTAGTAGTCAAAAGGATACCTGGCTGTTCTGTTCGCAGTGTTGCACTGTGAGCAGAGCAGAACTCTGACAGTTTAAAGTTGATTGGATGCATGCTGTAATATTAGAGGCAACAGGGTTAAAAAGGAAAGAAAAAAAGTTTTCCGATGAAGTATCTCAAATGAAATTCAAAATGGCGTACAGACGTTTTCTTTGAGATGAACAGCAGCGAGTGAACCATCTGTTCTGTCTGATTGTTCTCCTATGTATCAAGTTATTCTCCCATTGATGACATTTTGGTCTTCTGCCAGTCACATCCATCCAATTAATTATGTTGAATTACAAGCAACAATAGAATGAATTTTACACTGTAATAGCATCAGTGTATAACACAATGCCATTTGTTTTAATTCCAGAAGAGCAAGTATAATTGAAATAAATAAATCAAAACTACAGTGTATCACCTGATAGCATTATGAATGATGGATTTGAAAAGTGTTGTATTTTCCCCTTTGCATTTTGGAAATGCGTCAGGTCAAAAATAAAAATAAACCTGCAGATCATACTTTCTAAACTACATAGTTGATAATATTAGCACTTAATCACTAAAAATCTTTATTTTGTATATGCTAAGCTACAGTGTCCTTGATTCAGTTAGAGATCAATTGAGAGATCTAAAATGTGGTTTAGGTCAGTAACAATTAGAGGATATGTTTTTAAGATCTGAGAAAGCATCAGTCATTAGAAAAAAGTCTGAACTCTTAAAAGGTTCTGTAAGTGTGATCTAGGGATGTCTGATAATATCAGCCCCCGATATTGACATAAAAATGTAATATGGGTCAATATTGTGATCGTTTTTTTGTGCCTATAATGAAAACCAATAAAATAATGCTTGCATTTCGTCGGCATTTACCAGCGTGCAAATGAGGACGTCATCAAACTGCATTGTGAAGCATTCAAACAACTGTGGCTAGAGTAACAAGCTTGCTCGCGCTCTGCCTGACGAAAAGGAGATATGTGATGTGACTAGGGCTGGACCCAAATATCCAAATATTCAGTCGTTGTGATGACATCTGGATATTAATTTTGAGGTCCAAATTCACCAGACCAGCAGCACGTTGTTCGGGAGGCGGAAAAGGAGCCAACAGAAAGGAGCAGTATTTGGTGGACTCTATTAGAGTCCAGTCTGGCCCACCTGGATGCTGGAAACAGAAACGGACCACAGTTAAATAACCCACATATACATCGGTATTGGTATCATTTGATATCGGAATCGGAAATTGAGAGTTGGAAAACATCGGCATATTGGATTTTGGAAAAACAGCCAACATTGGACATCCCCAGTGTGATCCTGTCTACACAGTTCCATTTCTATACAACTAAATTGCATTCTCAATCACATTTTTAAGGGGACCATAGTTTCGTTCTGAAATAAAGAGAATTTGTGTAATGTGACATCGTAGGGAAGCTGGCCAATTAAAAAAAACAATAAAGGCCACACTAGGAGGAAGGAAGTGTTGGTGTCATAAACCAGAGACAGAGCTTTGACCCAGAAGATGAGGGTTCACACTCTGTAATATTAATAGTTTTCTGCCAACATTTCCTTTTGGTTTTCCCTTGCCTTCTGATTAGCTTTAGGCACCAAAAGTACCGGGTTAGGTTTAGGATAATTCATGCTTTGTTGGACACTTTAACTTGGTTAAAATTATACACAAACATTTCTCAGTTAGGGTTGCGAAAAATCATGGTTAAGGTTAAAATACAACCTTTTCACAACATGTTTAAGGCCTCTCCTCCATTTTCTGGGTTTCCAGGGTGACAAGTTCCACCTCCTTCTGATATATGATTGGTTGGCTGAAAAAGAGCGACTGTAAAATACATCTCTGATTGAGGATGCAGTTTAGTTGTATTGGAACAAATTATGTGGACACTGGGTTGTTATGTGACATTCAGAAGCATTAGATGTTGCTCGAGCACCAGTATTCTGACCAAAACAAACAGACACATCTGCCAAACTTCCCCCCTCCTTTTACTTTGATTTACAACCAGAGAGGTTGTGTACACGAGAGCCAAGTGGGTGGACATAAATTAGGTAAATACCATAAATAAAAGCTTTGTTTTAAAATTCTTTTTGTGGCAGCAGCTGAACATTTGCACTCAACTTTTACAGTGTGGCGGTCACTCTGTTCATGAACACGAGGTGGACCAATGGTTTCGAATGGAGGGACTCACATGCACTAATGTGGACCAACATGCACACCGGAGACTGGATACCAGAACAGAGAAGCTCAGATTACAGCACACACAGAGGAAGTGAAACTTCATTATCTACTAAGGATGTCAATACTCTACCGTATCTTTACATAGCAGGTCATTCTTACTGCTATATTCATTATATATTTATGCTCAAAATCTTGCATATTGCACCTCTAATAAACAAACGTGCCTCCTGTCCAGAAGCCTGTTCTTTTGTGGCTGAGCTGATTCATGTATTTCCCACTATGCCAAGTTTACCATCACAACAACAAAAAGACTACCACCATAGCTATTTTGTAATTCCTTGAGATAATGGCTTTACAGGAAGGAAGCTTTGCCAAGGCCAGCAACAGAGAACAAGGCAACCCTTCAGACCTGGATCCACCGTGGATAATGTCATACAAAGATCTAGATGATAAAACCAGCTGTGATAACAGATGTTCATGTGGAATCCTGTCTCTCAAGCAGCGCCGTACAGTATCGGCATACCAGAGGGAATCTGTTTGTGTGTGAGGGTAATTTGTGCATCCTCCTGGCCTGCTCTTTTAGGTCTGCGCTGCTGTCAACGCTTTAATCAATTCCATTAATTATTTAATAAATATGTATTAGTAATATAACAATTATCTTAGATTACAAAAAGATGTACCCAGTCTATTAAGTACAACTTGTTTCCATTGTGTATTGGCAGGAAGACCGGCAAAAAGCTGCATTTAGTGTTAATTTGGAATAAATTGCATGATTTATTGTTTTCAAAGAATTACTCACGATCCTGTCTGCAGTATAATTTCTTCATATCTGAAGTTGCTGATATGATTTGTACAGAAATTGCTTGCTTATGTAATTATATGCACTTAATTGTTGTACTGCTAATCTGCATCTTCACTGGTGTAGATGATCAGAGGAAATCAAAATAGCTCCATCTGGGCTAACAGGGTTAGGCCTATTCTTTACATCTGGCAGAAAAAAACATGCATCCAGACAGGAATCTACAAACACAAGCTGGCTGAACAGAGGCTATTCCCAAGGTGTGTTGTTTACTTGAGGTTGAGCTGCAGCAGCTGAGCTTTGTTCATAAAATTACTCAAAATAACCAATTATCCATCTTTGGCAGTGTATAGAACCATTTCCAAACCCCAAAGGATGCCTGTAGTCCTGACACTGACAGAAACAACTCATGTCACACAGTCTAAATATAGCTTCTTTTTTTTAATTCTTCCTTTCTCTTCTTACTTTCAGTGTTCTGATTTGTCCTATGTGCCATTACGTCTGTCTGCTTCAACATCTGTCAGTCCATTTTTACGGCTGTCAAATCAAAGGCCACCATGTAATGTAACGTATGCCTCTAATAGATGGGAGACGTGGAGCAAAAACGTTGAAGTGATAAAGCAATGCAACAATGACATAATAACGCTTTTGAGGTGCGGAATACAGTAATTCACAAATGAAAGAAAAACAGAAAAACATCGTGCCTGAATGAACCCTCGGGTGTGATTACTACCAGTGCTCTGTTTAATGTTTTTAATTTTACATGTGACTAACTGAAACAGTAATTCATCATGTACAGTTGAAGGATGGTTGGGCCCCAGCGTGGGGGTGGATCAAACATTGATCAAGATACATGTGCAGGTGTATTGTAGCTTGTGTGCCCGTTTCGGAGAGAGTGTATGTGAAAGAAAGGGAGGGCATCTGTTTACAAATGTGTGGGCCATCTGTAACAACCAGTATAACGTCTTTATTTAAATGAGAGAAGACAATGCAACAAAAGCAGATTCAGACTTTCAAAGAGTTGTGTAGCATGTATAGGAAATGTATTCATATTAAGCATTAATTGTATTATAATTATGCACATGCACATTAAGACTTCTTTTTTTCCAAGACATAGAATAAGGTACATGAAAAAACCTTCATATGTATCCTGTAGCTCTTTCTATAAATGCCTCGGTATATGGACCTGACATTTAACTGATACTGAAAGCATTACCTTACATGTGTGTTTCATTGAATAATAGACATGCTCCACCGTATCAGAACACACTCACCTAGAACAAAAATCTTCATAAATATTTTAATAAATAATACTCACACAAAGTGTGACTAAATGCTCTACTGCAGTGTACACAGAGGTAATATATTAGCATATCTCCAAGCACTTAATTGTATCATTTATTGAATTTTAATGACTTAGAGAATGGTTTTCTAAAACCTTTGGTCTCGAGGTTTGCATGTGATTATACTTCTGACAGCCTCTGTTGGTTTAGATTGTCTGATATTGTAATAGAGGTGGGTTATGAAACAGTTAAAAGAGCCGAAACAATCAGTCAATTAATCTATGAATCTGTTGACAGAAATTTAATTACCAACTATTATGATAATCAAACCATATTTATCAAGCAACTAGTCAGAACAGTTTATGTGGGGGGAAAAAATGAGGATTTGATGTTTTTTTCTGTTCTGTACAATTGCAAATGTATTACTCTTTGGACTGTTAACTGAACAAAAATGCATGATGAACATTTCTCCCTAATTCCTGTGATTTAATACACTGATTAACTGCTTAACCAAATAGTCAACAAATTAACATACTGTGAAAATAAGTGTTTTGAACTTTAGTTAAATCATTTGAAAAGAAATGTATTTTATTTTTCTTCCTTGATGGCATTACAAATATTTCTCATATTTTGAGATGTCAAGTTATTTTTGTGTGTGTGTGTGAGTGAATTTTGATTTATGCAAGCATGGAAAACGATCTTAAATGGTATTTTCAATAGCAGTGGGGAATTTTTTTATTTAACTGATAAAAAAGATTTCTCTCAATGGTAGAAATGAAACATTTTTGTCATATCCAGGAATCCATGTGAGAATAGCATGAAATCACAAACTTCACTTCTAATGCTCCCAGTTGACTTGTACGGTGGCATCGCATTTTTCAGTCTACGCATCAAGTAAATGTGATGGATGGCCCTGGAGAGGGAGGTGGGGGAATTAAGAGAAACAGAGACATACAGAATGTTGAAATTAAGATAAAAATTGGGATGAAAAGCAGAAATGGGCTGGGTGGATTGCACACGGTGGTGATAGAATTCCACTGGGCAACCTTCTAATTAGTTCTGCTAGCCTGAGGCACTGCATTGCCACTGGCCTTGTAGCATACAGAGTTCCTGCAAGGCCTCTAATAGAATGACTGACCGCTCTGGCAAAGAAACTGATGATAGCTATCATACACATAGCACTTTCATTTAATTACCCTGGGGTTTACAATGTATGATAAATATCCACATGCATAAAGATTGATAATTGGCAATCACAGTTTGGTATATTAACTATCAGACCTCCTTGAGAGCTTTTCAAAGGGTCGCCACAGCTAGCACACTGAGTTCGAGCACTTCCAGGAAATTTCTTTCATTATGAATCAATCTGTCTGTTTCACCGCTGTTTATCAGAGAATATATCTCTCCACCTTTACAACTATATTAACGTTAGCAGATTCATAATGTCACAGAAGCAGACCGTTTTGGAGAATGCAGTCATTTTGTTTTATGAGCTTGTGAGTGATTATTTCATTCCACTATGGGAGACAGGACTGTGACTACAACTTACTTCTTTTGTGCTGCTACTTAATTGGCCAGCAAGGGAAATCAAGGGAAATGGTGTCACAGTGAATGTGTGCTATCCCAATGGGCGAACGGTACAGCAAACTTGTCAGGGGCCAGCGTTAGCAACATGTTTAAAGAGCTGCTGTTTCTTACTTCAGGAAAGACACGACAATTTAATGAATGGCAGGAAGAGAGAAGGTGAAAGAATATCGCACCTAACATCTAATTATCACAGACTAATCATCAAGGATAATGATATAATGAACATAATGGTATGATGGGCGGTGCACATTTTCTTCCTGTCACCAGTTTCTCTCCCTTTCCAATCAATACCAAAATTAGAGCATGAGAGTAGAAGTAAAGTAGTACAATCATTTGATCATAAACACAATCAGAGGGGCCAGCCTTTGTGTCAGTTATCATTAGTGTGAATCTCAAAAACGTGTGGTAGATGTCAACGTAAGTTGCTATAATTATCCAAATGATGCGAGTTCACCCTCAGTCACACCAGACTCTTCCTCTCGTATGATATAGCCTCATTAATTCCGATTATATTCACACCTCTCTGAGTTGTTTTCACACATTTTAGTTCAGGATTTTTTTTTCTTTTTTGTTCTGACAGGTCACACAAATGGACAAAGAAACTCCAAGGGATTGCATGCGGAACTGTGCCAGCGTTGAATGTAGTTTTATATATTTCTAGTGGTGTAGATGGTGGTTACAGTAGATGGTCACATCACTTTCTTACAGAAATAGTGGAACAAAAGGGTTTGGTGATCCCTGAATTTATATTGCTATGTAGGATCCAAAACACAACCACTTTTTCTGCTACGGCTCTTTGTTGCAAACTGATGAATGACAATGCTGTAACGCCATCAGACTAACATCATGTATTAATACAATTATTAACTGGTACCATGGAAAACAATAAGTAATTATTTGGTGTTTTATTCACCTTTACTTTATTCAAAATTCACCTTTTGCCACCTAAAAGCTAAATTAAAAAGGTCAATATCAAGGTAACTTTGACTTTAACACAGATGTAGGTGTACACATTTCCTCTAACTAAATAACTTTTAACATGTTGATTGCTTGACTGACCAACAGATTGATTGATTTTTTGACAAAATATCAAATATGGCATCAAGAATTGTGAAATTTTAGTGGAATTGGTATCTACTACGGGCTGCTAGCTGGAGCGGTGGTTAGCATCATTGCCTCGTAGCAAGAAAGTCGCCGGTTCACGTCAAGGTGAGGACACCCAGGATCTTTCTGCGTGGAGTTTACATGATCTCCCCGTGCAGCGTGGGTTCTCTCCAGGTTCTCCGACTTCCTCCCACAAGGTCCAAAAACATGTTGAGGCTAATCGGTGATTCTAAATTGTCCGTAGGTGTGAATGTGAGTGTGCTTGGTTGTCTGTCTCTAAGTGTGGCCCTGTGATAGACTGGCGACCTGTCCAGGGTTAGGATAGGCTCCAGCCCCCCACGACCCTAGTGAGGATTAAGCGGTGTATAGACAATGGATGGATGGATGGTATCTACTACCAAATTTCTGGTGGTGATGTTGGACACCAGAAATGAATGAAATCCCCGTGAATTCTGTGTACAAATTCAGATGCCAGTCTTTGAAGTACTTTGACAAGTTTGCCGTGTGTTCCCGTCCCCGACCTGTCGCAGCAGATCTGTTCCACGTGCTGTTGTTGCTGTCCAGCATCTCCAGCACCAACACCATCCCTACTCTCTGGTACCGTGACATCCCCAGTAGAGAAAAACCACAAACACCGGGAGCCGCATGATGTGCTATCAATTAGCAAGCAACCACAGTGAAAAAGTGCAGCAAAATAATAAAAGTCCTTAGAACAAATGCAAAGTCAAAACAAATGCCAAAAAAAAATAAAAAATCCTTTATATGCTTCCAAGAAAATATAGAAATAATTCAAAGTCCTATTTTTACATCCTTCACTAACAATAAAACATTCTGCCATCTGGGTAACAGCAGATTTTCTTCCCACAGTGATTGCGACATATCACTTGATCAGAGCTGATACTGAACGCGCTCTGATGCGTTGGGATCCACCGAGGGCTTTGAACATGTTGACACAGAGCTGAGACATGTGAAAATAAAACGAAACCCTATGCGTTTAGACTGAGTTTCATTTGGATCCAGCCCCACTGGATTCTGGGTCACGTCTCAGTTTCACAAAACATGCACCTGTGAAGACCTAACAACGGGCAGTTACACTAAGAAAGTTAGTTCTGCCCTATCGTTTCCCTGCAATTTAAGTAACCTGAAATGTTTTAATGAACTTTTTCCTACGTGTAACATAATTTTAATAAACGTTGAAGTTACAGGAGAGAAAGTCATGCACACTCACACACGATTTTTAATGGCACATCCCACCGGTACACCACATTGCACATCACTTGCAGCAAGTTCGAAGATGTGTGGCCTTCTGTTTCCTCATTCATGGTAATTAAAGCTGCAGTGATAGCTGGGGTAGATGTGGGGAGGTCTGGACAATCTGATTGTCCAGTAGTCTCTCAGTGGATGTGTTGATGATTCCTTTGGACACTGCACTGGATGGAATTGCTGCATAAAACACTAATCAGCTCTGGCCACACTCCCTAACTTTACTCTCATTAACGTTGGCAAGTGACATTTAACTACTACACCAGGGAATTCACAATGCAAATAAATGGCAACTTCAGTGTTAGAATTATAATGGGCTTCTTACTCTACTTTTAATGACCCAATCTAGTTTTCAAAGTCACCTCCTCAAGGATAGGTAGCTTTCCCCGCTCCTACAAGCTGCCTTCTTATTGGCTAATAGGGTGCAAAAGATGTCAACTTAACGTGGAAGGATTCTCAGCGGTGAGGAGCAGGAGAGGCTAAAAGCTCAATCATTTACTTTAACTCCTCCACTTTTCCTGCTTCGAAACTGGCTTTATGCAGGCCCATTTGGATATTTTCATGCTACATTTCATACAGGGGTCTCTCTAATCCCCAGGCCCACCTAATGAGGAGGTAATGAAAAGTTAATCCACATAGCTCAACTCCACCTAGCCTTTAGCTAATGCTGCTTTTAACTCCAGCTCTCATTAACTTTTAAAACATGAGCCATTAACAACAGGTTGGTAGACTACCCATCGGCTGGCCTCCCAAGCACTCTGCCATCCAACCGCTCACTGTGTCTGAACTTTAAAGCACAATTAGGCGAGCGAGAGAAATTCTTGGTACACACTGACCTCCTAATTAGGATACAGTTTGGATTTTCTAGGGCTCAGCTGTCACTGTATTGATTCCTCCACAGGATTCTTGTGCTCATGGAGTGGTCAACTGGGGCACTGAACCCAGGTGTTGACATCTAACTTTTTTTTAAGTTCAACTTCTATTAATCTCTGCGCTACGCAGAAATCCCAGAGAGTGCAAGGCTTATTTTCTTTCTTACCTGTGAGTTCATGTCAAATTTTTCACATCAGCTCCACGTATTGATTGAACTCCATTTTCATTAAGGAAATTATGAATAATTGAAGAGGATGATTAAAAATGAATAACAACCAACACACACATCAGAAGCTTTAGGGGGTGGTCTAGTTATATGAAATAGACACCGCCACCCCCCACTTCTCACCAGAGTTCAACGTTGCCTCTAATAAGGACTGCCACTGTTGTCTCCCTGCCTCTATATGACAACACCGGGTCATAAAACATGTCTAACCGAACCAACGATAAATAGTGATTTGATTACAAACAGTTAATGCAAGGGCAAACAAGTGCGTAAATTTTGCATTCCTGGGGCTTTCTTGACAGCTCTCAACTGATTACCAATTCATCATTTTTGTGCTGTGGTGACAGATAGTTCTACAGCACTGTTGCTCTGGAGAATGAGAATGAGGTTAATGAATGTGGATCAGGCTAATTCCTCTGTCCTTGCCAGACCGCAGGCCTATAAAATACCCATATATACAGACCTGCATGGATGAGATGGTTTGTAGCAAAATGGAAATGTTTATAGCCCTCACGGGACGTCGAGCCAGAATAAAAGCACATGCTGCTGTCTCCTATCGCAGTAATTGAGGTAATGTCTTTCAGATGTTGCGAGAGCTGAAAGGTGTCTGTTCCGCGAATGTCATGTTCAAATGTATGGTTTAATGTTTACATGCAAGGGAAGTTGCATAATCTCCAGATACCTTTTATACTTTCTACCAGTAGCTATAGCTTTAGGCGAGCAAGAACAGAAATGTTATAGTGTGCCTGCATTAAACGCTCCGTTTGAATGGGGGTATGAATTTATGCAAAAAGTGAAGCAATAAAGCATATGCATGAGAGTGATCAGAACAGCTCAAAGTGGAGTCCACAAGCTGTTGTGCCCATGGTAAAAAATTTTATCTGACTGTTAACATGTTTATGAGGTTGTCTGAGATCCTGTCTTGATTGAGCTTTGTCACAGCCTGGCCTCTGGAGCACCAGTTTATCTCTCATTTTCATCACAGTGTTTTAACACAATCCAGCAAACACAGACTAAAATCTATACGTTTCAACATTACGGGTCCAAATGGTCAAAATCCAGCTGTAAAATTCTGACGTCTCCGGGCTGTTAAAGAGAGAAAAATCAGTGAAACACTGAAGTTCTGTACGCTTCCACCCCCCCAAAGATTCTTCTTTCTTTCTCCTGTGTTGTCACATTCCCAGCTACAGTATTCCTGTCTCTATTTCAAGGTAGAAACCCTTCTGGAGGAGGAGAGATAGCATTTGATGCATTCCCTCATGATTTAAGACAGATTCAGTGACTAATTTATGGTCTTCCTTTGTAATTGCATGGGCATACACCGCATACAAAATCCACCAATGAGTAATAGTCAGGCTGCACTGCCATGCTGCTACTGCCAGACAGTCAATTTTACATAGTTAGAAATCAATTTATGGATCTTTACCTTGAGTGCGTCTATGGTGATGACTCGTGTGCCTGGAGGATCATTTTAATCTCAGTATATCAACCGGTTCTAATGTGAACAAAATACAAAAATCTGGCGCTTATGTATTTTTAAACAGTGAGTTTTCATTTTAATTGGCTGGGCTCTACAGTTACACTTTACATTGAGTTGTTAATTACAGTGATTAATTGGATTCATTAATCATTAATTGTAACTATTATTCATCATGATATCAGAGTCAATACTAGATCTTGTCTAACAGACGCTAATGTTTGTTGGAGTGACAACTGCAGCCGGGGACTGTGTTCAGCTCTAATATAATCTGAACTGTGAGCTTACGTACTGTATTTAGGCTTTATCTGTTTTAATGAAGAAATTATAGTGTAATCCTAAACTAACAAATAGCAATGCTATGCAATTAATGCAACAGTATGCAGTGATCAAATCTGCACTGATAAGATGATTTTCCTTATTCTTAGCCCCCCAAAAATGAGAAAAAGCAACCACTCGGCCTGTGAATCTATATCTGCTGAATCTCGGTCTCACACTTGTGAAATTAGCTGAGCTTTAAGAGACGAAGGAGATATAATTCAGCCGAGTCCAGCTTTGATGACTGGGAAAGGAGTTGGACGTCACCCAAAAGCAGGACAGCCACTTGCAATATGTGGACCACGTTTAAACCAAGTCCTGAAACAGAATAATATATAGACACAGTGTTGGCAGGACCGCCTCAAGAGAGGATAGAATTCAAACCTCACAGGACCTTAAAGGATGATATCACTCCTAAAGCAAACGAGCTATTGTTTCTTTTCAAGAGGAAGCAGGAAAGTGTTCTTATGTTGCAAGACAAAAGCATTCACTATATATACAAGCTACAGGCAAACCTTCAGATTGTTTAGTTTTGTGGCAAAAAAAATGTAAATGTTAGGGGTCATGAACATTTTCCAACCAGCCATCACTGCAGTGACCAAAGTGCTGCCGAGTAAACAGGCCTTATTAGAGAGGCATGATCTCTATGGTTAGTGTAGAGGCCGAGGGGAAGGAATTACCAAAGGGCTAATAGCACCGAGTTTGCCTCACACTCCATGATTAATTAATTATCATTTTCTGCTTGATGGCTCTCTGAGGGCCATGGTGCTTTGCTGCTGATGCACTGTCAGCATTTGAGGCTTATTACTGTGCCAACCCATGTAAACCATATAGTACACTCTCGCAGCTACTTCAAATTACAGAGTCATAATTTCATAGTGAAAATGTAATTGGCACATTCATTACACTCTAAATTAAAACAATTCATAGAACATATGCAATTACAGCAACCGTGGACATGTTATGGTGAGCAAGTTACTTAATGATAATAGTCCTGCACTTGAGTTCTATTTGATGGTTTCTTAGCCTTTTCCATATACGAACTCCATCATTTATTGTTCACGACTTGACGGTGTCTCTCCAAAGGCAGGGCTTAAGGGTATTCCCATAACTGTGCTTTGACTGGAGCAATTAATTTAGTGAAAAATAATTTTGAGTTAGAATAGATAAAACATCAACTGGGATTTAACTTTCAAAACTGTAATTGCAAAAAGAAAAAAAGAAAAAAACAATAGAGGTTAAAATGTTTTGTGCTTTGACTCTTGGATCATGTTAGTATGGGATGACTTGGGCACAGCATTTGTTTTAAATGAATAATTAACATAGTGCTGAAATTGCTAATGCACAGAAGATTTATATATAGTATGCTTATAGTTTCATTTGTCCACACTTTTCTTTGTAACGGAGCACTGAAATGAAACGCTATCTAAGCCTTTGGCACATCGAGCACACCAGATGAAATATTGGAAAATTTTCTTGTGCCCAGATTGAAAGCTGTGCATGCACATTCGCTCATGCATACCCGTTGGGGGCACTTTGGCACAAACACTATTCTTCTAACAACCTAATTTGGGTCATTTCACTGGACCAGTCATCTAAATAAGCTAACAGGCCCACTGAGGTCCGGATAGAACAGCTTCACTGTTGCACATGCAATGTAAACCTTCCTCTAACTAAATATGAGCAGCTTTTCTTTAGCCACATATTTCACCATTACTACACTATTACTACTGTTTACATTTTATGGCACACTGGTTTGATAAGTTCTTGATCAAAACTCTAAGTATATTGAGACATGGTTTTCGGAAGTAACAGGTAGACAAACGAAACTGTATCTTTCACAGTCCTCCATACTGTGACTTCAGATCTATAGAAACAAAGTCAATGTTACTCAAACAATGGCAATAATAAGACTTAAAATCATTTTGGTCAATATTGAGATCACAAATATTTATCAGAATTACTCACTGATTTGAAAAACATCCTGCATTTATTCTACTTTAAAAATAAATTAAAAATAATAATAATAATGATAATAATAATAAATATATATATATTGTTTGTTTGTTTGTTTGTTTGTTTTTTATTTTTATTTTTTTTTAAACAGTGGATTTTCTTAAACTTTAAATGTATGTAAACAGAAAACCAAATAAAATAGCTGTGCTGTAATGTTCCATGTGGAACTGCTCCACAATCTCTGTACTGGATGTACAAGTAAGTATACCTACATGAATAAAATACTTGATATTAACTGCTTCAGGATGAATGCATGTACCATGTCCTTGATATTATTTCACATAATATTATTAATGTTAAATGCCCACAAAAATACTGACCGCACCATTAAATGTCAGACAAAGACAGCAAAAAATTTCAACATATGAAGACATGCTAATGATGCAAAAGTAATGAGAGAAGGTAAAGGTGGTGCGGAGGTTCCACTTTAGAGAATCAAGGCAGCAGGTGAGGCTGTTCTAATTGACTGCTGAATAAAAAAAGAAAAAACGCTATAATGAGTGCAATATAACACCTGCTGACATAAGCAAAGAGTGAGAGGGTGAAAATGCAGTTGGGTTGTATTAAGAATGCCAATCTCATAGGATATGAGGCATATGAAGAGGTAGGCATTTTGCACTGCTGGAGGACTATTGAAGCAGCATGGCTTCCAGTGCCAGATGAGTGTTACTTTGCTATATGCCAACATAATTAGCAATATCTCAATGCTATGACTCTCAATGATAGAACAACTCAGCTGTGCTACTAATTGTGAAATAAAATGGATAATTTAAAGCACATCTCATTCTCACGTTTGACTGAGAAAGACCTTGCTGAATAACTTCTTCAACAAATGTCTCTGTGCTGCTTTTAGCAAGTCGAGGCATCCATCCATCCATTATCTATACACCGCTTAATCCTCACTAGGGGTCGCGGGGGGCTGGAGTCTATCCCAGCTGACTTAGGGTGAAGGCAGGGGACACCCTGGACAGGTCACCAGTCTATCACAGGGCTACACTTAGAGACAGACAACCAAGCACACTCACATTCACACCTACGGACAATTTAGAAACACCAATTAACCTCAACATGTTTTTGGACTGTGTGGGAGGAAGCCGGAGAACCCGGAGAGAACCCACGCTGCACGGGGAGAACATGCAAACTCCACGCAGAAAGATTCCAGTGCCCCCACCGGGATGCAAACCAGCGACCTTCTTGCTTCGAGGCAACAGTGCTAACCACCAAGCCACCTAGCAGCCCCCATAGAATATTAATTACTTTATTTTTCCCATTTTTCCCCTATTTGTTCAACAATGCCGATTATCTAGAAATCAGCCAGACACATCCAAAAATAGCATCACATAATCACAAGTACAGTCAAACAGTAACCCTGTAGGCTCACCACATTACTGATTCCAAAATCCAGAGAATAAAATTTCAAGCTCTTCATATTTCAGTGCAGTGCCTCTGTACAGATAAGTGATTATTGACTGGATGGATGTTGTATTCTGCATAAAACTAATGCGATGTCAATTAGCCATTAATACAAATGTCTTGCCCTTTTCTGTAAATGTCTGATTTGACTCAGCAGTTAATATGCAGCCACAATGTGCTTGCACACAGGGAGGGTGCTGAGGACCCTTGGTCGTTCTGCATGAAATTAACAGCAAGCTAATGGCCAAGCTGGAGGGATACCAGTCAAGAAGTGTAAAACTGCCTATTTTCGGAGTAAATCTGCTGTAATTTCAGACTTCCCCTACTACGGATATTTAAAATATAACAGCACCTTCCCTCTACTAATGCCATACATAAGCTGAGTCCATCTTATAAAATGGTGTTGTGTGTTGTCAGAGTGGTGTTTCGAATAGCTTGTCAAACGCTTGTCATTTGCAGTTCTAACAGTGTAAAAATGCCATTCCCATGCTGGATAACACTGTATGGAGGACAGGTGGCAGCTGTGCCCATAAAGAGCTGCACAATGGCGTGGAACAATGATGAAGCAGAGTCATTGACCATTGGGGAGTGCCATGAAATAGCTACCATGTCATTGCACAAAGCCACTGGTCCATTCAGCCTTTATGACACCTGGAAGGGCGATCAGCCTTCACTCACAAACACAAGCTGGACTCAAGAAACAAGTCCTCGTAAAAGGACCGATCCTTTCTTTGGACATTCTGCTAAGTAATCTAGTGTGGTGTCATTGTTTTCTAATCATGCTGTGTGGTATTCTCGCATCTTAATCCATCGCCTTTTCAAACTATTTCCAACTTTCATGGCAAATATTTACCAACATAAGGTCATGTTTGGGATGGTTGCAGCCAGGACATGGTAATGTGCCAGTTCGAATAAAGGTCAAGATTTTGAATGAATGAATGTATTAGCACCTCCATTATCTCCTTCTTGCAAGCTGTGTGTAAGATAACGCTGCATCCGAAAGGCTTTTGGGTCCCTTTATTTTCAAAGACATTTTGCTAGACACCAATATTAGTGTTTACTGATATATGCGGCATTTATTCCTGATAAATTAGCCCTCATTTAGGTCAATTAACCTTCATTATACATGTAAATAATTACTAATTGACTTTTTGCTGCAGCAGCAAGCTGTCAACATCTGTACAATGATTCAGACGTAGACAGCAATTACAAAACTATCTTGTTTTCATGAGAACACAGTGGAAGTTAGGTAACTGTGAGACCAACCCAAGGATCACAGTGCTTGTCCAGCTGAAATGCTATAAAGTGGTGGAACTGGAAGAAAACACAGCTTGTGTAAGCTGAACTTACATCCCACAGGGCTCGGCTCATGTCAACCAGTGAAGTGTTTACATCCACAAAACTTGAGAAGCTTGTATCATCTTCTTAGCCCTATCAGGGACCTAGCACAACAAACCACAGTTTGACAATAATCAGAGGCATGAACAGTCTTGGCAACCAAAGGAAACAATGTTCAGTGTTCTCAAGCATCCAGTCCACTGAAAGAAAGAAAGGAGTATGCTCTGCTGTTGCAGTAATTACACTGAGATGCTATAATGTACAACAAAGCATGATATTTATGAAGTCAGTAAGTCATGGATGCACTAACAAAAGCAATTGTCAGAAGATAAGACCAAGTAAGGGCACAGGTCCTCATCCTTCCTCATTACTCATACTCTTTTTCTGTACAGACTGAGGTATTATGAAGGCCTATCTTCAGGGAAAATGCTGTTTTACATCAATGCATCAGTAACTCCAAATTGCAAGTGAATTGGTCATATCCCCCTTGGCAGTCTACTTAGAGGGTGAACAACCTCAAATCACATGACTCAATCTGACTAGAGGACAAATTCACTGTCAGAAGCCTCATATCATATTTTTTCTCCAATTTATCCCTTTGTCGCTTTACCCTGGTCATTGTTGTGTTTCTGCTGCTGTGGCTACTTTGTTATTCACTGTGTCCATCATGCTATCTTACATGCAAAATGTAGACCAAGCCCTTATATATATATGACTGTGACCATTATTTTTTTTTCGCCTCTGGTTTATAAGGAGTTACTGGAACACTTTGCAAAATGCCTAAGGCATGTTGTTATATTCATATAGTCTTCAGACGTACTTTATTTAGACACATAGATTTCTTTTTTCCCCCAAACAGATTCATATTGTTTTTAGGTCAGTCAGTGTGCAAACTGATGTTAGTGTCCTTGCTCAGTTTGCAGTTCTACAAATCCAGAACTAGGTTTCTACATAATTCAGAAAATAACATTTTTTAAAATGTGTTTGGATTGCTGTTAGGAATTTTATTCTTTAATTTGAAAAATGTCATTTTGAATAGAAAAAAAAAAACAATTATTCTAAAATTAAAGCATGGTTTTAGTTCAGTTTAGCTTTCCAGCAGTAAATTGAGCAGCTGTAGCAGCATACATTTAGACATGTATAAACACACACACATTAGGTGCTACACAGCAGAGGACATACTGTTACAAGTGCATTCTGTTATAAGTAGCTAATCCCAAATTTCCTGTTTGAGAAGTCTATGACACTGATTAGGTGGCAGTCTGGCTTGTTTGTGTCTGTCTTTTGACCAACAGCCAGTCTACAGCTTAAAAAAATTGTGAAATGAGCAATAACTCAGCTCAAAATGGAACATTTCACTAAAAAGCAAAATGTTTTTCATCACGCAAAATTACAGATTGTGAAATATACTGCATTTTTATGTTATATACTGAGCATTCGTGTAGCAGATGTAAACTATACTAGCAACATGTTTACTGAGACAGATTATACATTTATTAAGTTTCCATAAAAAAAGGCTTGTGCCAGGTTCTGTGGAAACGTGGACATCCTTTCTCCTGTTGTGCTTGCCTACTGGAGCTATATTGACACATATTTTTATGCAAAATCACTTGTAGCTCTGAAACGCAACTTCTAAATCTGTAAGTTTCTCCTTTAGAATTTTGAGCCTCGTCTTCCGAAATCATACGAGCATGACAGCTTGAACAGAAATATGGATAAAAACTAAATGACAACTACAGTTAACAGCGAAGTTTGACACAGTGTCACAAAAATTAAAGGTGGAGAGGGAAGAGCAGTGAATGGGTGGCAAATGTAGGCGAGGGAGAAATATTACAACATAATGTAACATAATACACCACCAACACAACCTTTACTGTAGCTTAAAAACTTCAGGGTTGAATAAACAGCTCTATGACTCAGTGTCAGTAGTTTCTGAATATTAGAATCCTTACAGAGAGTTTGTTTCAGGGCTGTTTCGTTAGATAACATTACAATACACTGAGGGTGCTTTCATTTAACCACCCCCAGTATTTTGCATAACTACAACTGTTAAGAGGTTAAATTCCTATCTCCTGCAACAAAAAAAAAGAGTTAAACTAAGTTGGACTTTTAGTTATTATTGCCGTTGTATAACCATGGTCAAAGTCTTACTTTAACGCAACTTAACATATCAGTGACTATAAGATATAATTTACTAACTCAAAAAATAGATTTAGTGTAAGATTACTATTCAACGTAAAAATAGAATTGCATAAACCTAACCTAAGCCATAAGCACAAGGGATAAAAAATGTATTTTACGCGTTAGAAATGAACATAAAACCGACTGTGGCTTTGTTCATCTGATAAACAATAGGCCAAGTTGTGCTTTTCTTTCTCGGTTCTTTCGAGGTAAAGGAACAAAACCTTCCCACTGTGGGGAGTTTTTGCTCATCTGGACAAACTGTATGCGACTGTGTTGAGAGATGCATAAGGCGTCGGTCAAACTATATGTTAACAATAGAAAGTATTCTCATTCTTGTCAGGTCTGGGTGTAATTGCATTCTTTTTAGTGATCTGAATTTGACACCCTATTTTCAAAATGACAGTAGAGTAATTGCTTTGAGAAGTCACGGCTGAGCTTTTGAATGATATCAAAATACCACCACCCTCCCCACCCACCTCACTCCACTCAGCATCCTGTCTATCTACAATGAAGTGCTATTACCAACGCCTTTCGTTCACTCAAGCATGAGGCCTATTTGGAATTGTTCCACCACTGTCAGACCCACTGCCGTTTCTTTCCAGCATGGTTCCAGATGAACAAAGTCTTCTTTTTTAATTGTGTAATCAAAGAGACACATATTGAGTGTGGTTAGATGCACATCAATTTAATAAATACCATGCTTCATCTGTAAAAGCTGGGATAATTTCATTTTTCAGTAGGGTTGGGCTTCAATGGCATTTTATTGTATCCAAATCCAGTATCAAATCCACTCATCAAATCCGAATCCTTTGGAGTCCATTACAGAATCTCATTAATTTTAGCTTTCATCATTTACAAGTATGCTTAACTCATAAATAACAACAACTCAAAGACTAAGTTTGAGTCTGTGATCACCCGTTGTTGAGCGAGAAATACAATCGCTTTTAGTTGTATCTACCAAATCAATCAACATAAACATTAATAAAGCTGGCTGAAACCTTTTTCACAACCTGTTGATGTTCAGTGTTTTTTCACACACCATGACTAATTGATCCTGATTCAGGTCAATATAGTAATTTAGTCTATAAAAAAAGAAACAACTGGAACCAATATTTTTCTGCTGAATATTTTGAGATCATTTCTCTGGAGAAAAATTGCAACTCTGCTGAACTTTAAAACACACTTAACTCACAGTCATAGAGTGATGATCTCTGCCAGAGTGCAGTCAACTGCCTGTAGAGAGCACATTAACCAAGAGACAAAGGTTTCAGAGTAGCCATAACAGAATTAAAATCAATTAGCTACAGCTGAAATAATCAATGGCTGGGGAAAGAAAAAGTCAGCAGCAACTATAAATATTAAACTGCTAACATTACCTGATATTTCAATATTGGTTATTCAAGATGAAATATGTTTTATGAGATCTTTTAGCATCAGAGCTAAACAAATCTGGGGGACTTTGCAGACCAGGGACCCTGTCCCATTTGGAGGACCCAGCTATTAGAACTCAACCCTAGCTTTTCGAGATGTAGAAATTATTAGCTGAAAACTGATATATTAACTGGCACAGCAACAAATTGAAACCTCTCTTAACCTACAGTATGTTTAGTTTGATGAACAAGTTTAGGCACTCCAGGGAGAAACTATACGTTTAGTTTATGCAAAGAAAATAAATGAATACTACTTGCAGTTAAACAAAATTAAAGTTAGCCTTTTATTAAATGTTAATGCACTTTTATTGTTTATATTATGAAATCACACTTTATGTACATTGAAACAGTAACTGTGGTATTACCAAGAGCTTGGGAGCACCTCTGTTTGTAAAACTGAAGCCTCTGACTTTTCAAAATATCGATGAACCAGTAAACAACTAGAAACCTCTACGTAACCAACTGAGGATTGAAAAACGAAGCAAAGTGATGACTACAAAATAGGGGAAGGTTACAAAACAGATATTAAGGCCATTCCAGCTTTCGATTTCCACTATCTCAAATGTCGTTAAAAATGACAATGAGGAGACAAATGCTGCATGTAAATGTGATACAGTCAGTCCAGTAAGTAACACTTAAAAAAAAAAAAAGGCTGGCTTCGACAACGGGACAATAATCCAAAGCATACTGCAACATCCACCATTAATTGCTTCAAAAAGTACAGCTTTTGGATGGCCTTTTGTTTTGTTTTTGAATATATTAAATTTCTCAACGACTGGCCAGACAAAACAAGTCATCTGATCATCTTGAGCTTTAGCTTTTTATCTATCTAAGATTCTACGAAATTACTTGAATAATCTATGCAGAGAAATTGCTTTGTAAACAGCTGCTCAGATATATGAAAGCTGTACAATTTTACAAGGATACAAGAAATACTATTCAAGAATACAATAAAATACTAGGGTGCAAATTTGGTATCTTGGGGCAACAGTGTGGGTGAGCCCACAGCAGTTTCCAGGTTAGCAGGGGGAGGGTTAGACAAACAGTGTTAGACAATGTAGCTGGAAAGTCAGACATGATAAAATGTGTTAGTTCAGTCGATATAATCGATAACTACTGATCATTTTTTAATGACCTGCTTTTAATAAAGGCCAAAAGAAAAAAGGTTTGCTTTGAATTTAACCGCTTTAGTCTATTTTGTAAGGGAAACAGGTAATCATTTTATTGCTAACAAAACGATGAAAAACAAACCTATAAAAGTGTACACTTAAAAAAAACAAGGATAAAGGAATGATTTCACCTTCATACATATAAAATAAAGAAAGCAATTAAAACCTGGAGGTGCACGGAGGGCGATCAGGGTGAAGCACTGCATCACATTGAGGTTAGAGTCCAAGTGTCTCGCCTTAACCAGGTAATATCAGGCAGCGATCAGCCTTCATGTGCATCCTGACATAAAGTCCGTCAGCCCTCGGAGCAGGTGGGTTGCTTATGTAGGGGTGGTGAGGTACACAGGGCTTTTTTTTAAACCACAAAGACCAGCTCACAAGTCTGCTGGCCAAACTCCACCAGGGACAGGGGTGAGGAAAGGCCTGGGAGGCCACAGAATAGCACACCTCGGGAGACCTGCACAGCCGCTACTCGCCAACGGCAAAGTGGCTCAATTATCAAAGTATGACCGGCTGTTTTATGTTTTTTCATGACGGTCTGCATCTAATGCATTTAAGTGAAACTATCCAACATTCTATCTAGCCATTTTCTTATTGCTACTGACAAATGGTGTGCACTTCTATAGCTCTTTTCTACCTTAGTGGTACTCAAAGCGCTCTCATTCACCCATTCACACACACATTCATACACCGGCGGTGACAGACCTGCCATGCAAGGCGCTGCCTGCAAATGGCAGCAACTCCGGGTTCAGTGTCTTGCCCAAGGAGGGGCCGGGGATCGAACCGCCAACCTTGCAATTAGATAACACCTGAGCCATATACAAAGTGTATATCATCGTTTTATCACAAACATGCAAACGACCAAATGGTAGATGAAAACTCTCGCAAAGAATGGACCTAACCCTACAACTAACAATTCAATATGTATCATTATTCGTTCTGCTAAATGTCTAGCAGACAAATCAACAATAACAAAAATCCTTAGATGAGTGCATTACTGCAGAGTATTTATTTATAATGTGTGTAATTTTTATTGCATGTATTTATTATCATATTTGTATTTATATTATTTTTATGAGTGATTGTTGGGTAAAGTTCATTAACAGAATATGTGTTAGAAAACAGTGAATGATGCATACGCTGTGCTTTTACAGCAATTTATCACAAAACATATAAAAATGAACTTAACTTGACATTGTCTGTTTTTTTTTTTTTCTAAAATGTCATATGGGTAACAGTCCCTGTTTTCACTGAAGGGCTGGCGATGGCAAATGTAATTAGATGGAGAGAATTCCTCCAGGTGTTTAATGGCTGCTCGCAAGGTCAGCACAGCCATGTTTAGGATGCCATTCAGGCGTGAAGAGGAGGAGCTGTGCCTGGTTGACTGGTGGTGTGAGCACTGCCGTCCCCTCAGGTGACTCACCCGTACCCCTCCTCATTTTTGTAAAGTTTGACAGCAAATCACAGGAGAATGTTGTCTGTCCAAATGCATTATAAGCCCACACTCTCAAGTTATTGAGAAAGGCTGCATTCCTGCTTCCCGTCACATTCTCTGTGTGATATATGGTCAATTCCATAAGATTGCAGGTGCATCCGGGCATATACAACCAAGCCGACTGATTACCCTTGAAGACCCGGGGCTCAGCGCAGCAAGTGAGCATGAAGAACACCAGCGTCAAAACATAAATGAAAAAGGCCTGTTGGAGCGGCCAGAAGAGGGCCATGCCTGCAAGATGGGAATGGAAGGAATCTAAAGTGAATCCTTAAGCAGTTTGTTTGGTTCTGCTTTGTGGGAGATACTCTGGAGAGAGGCTTCCCATCTGTCCTGCTCTCACCTTGGCCACTGTCTGCCAGCTTGGTCTGCTTGTCACATTTGAGTAGTTGCTGTAGGACTAGTCCACTGAGGCCCTGTCGGAGACCACAGAGAGCAAGGCCCTATCATCAATCACTCAGATGAGCAACACACACCACAGGACCCTCCCTCCAATGACGGCCAAAGATGTAAATTCTTTTGACACAGATTTTTATGCAGGGATGGCAGTGTGATTGTAATCACTTCACAAAGAGGCAACCTGATTGCTCGTTGGTGACTGCCATACTGAGCGAGGGCTTTTGGTTAAACTTCAGTTAAAACATACTGTATGTTTAAAACCTAGTCAGGGAAAAAGGAGAAAAAAAAAAACACACAATGCCTCGAGAATATGCAATGACATGACATTTTAAAATCATCATGTGCAATGCCTCATAGCTAGATTAAATGAGAGCCATAATGTTACAGTTGCCAATCTGGTATCCTGATCCAGTTCCCATGAATAGCAATCACACCCACTTATAGGAATTATGTGGTGATTTATGGGAACTAGGGATATTTCAAAATACAGTTTTCACGCAGCCTTATTTCTTGCACAACCTATAAGGAAACACTCCACTAAAACACACAGAGACAGAGACAGAGAGTGATGAACAGTACACATAAGATTAGTTCAACAAATCTTACGAATGCAAAACATGACATCTGTGCGCATTCACAACGGGGACTATGATCATTTTGCAGGGTTGCTCATTATTTGTTTCTGTGACTGGTTTGACATTGCCCAGTCTGTAGGAGCACTCAGGGACTCACAGCCTTTATGTCACTGAAACTGGCCTGCCAATCATGTTGATAATAATAATAAAAAAAAGTCATGTAATTACGTGTCTATATCTCACAAAATCATGAAACACTGCACTCTATTATAGCTCTACCTAGAATAAAATGTTTATTGAAAATGACATGTTTCTTTTTTTTCGTAGAAACTTGATTCAGAGTCTGCTCCAATTTGTCATTACTGTGGCCTGGAAACTAACAAGAGACCAGAGGCCATGACTTAATGTAACAGCATTCTACCAAGAGACTAATGGAACTCATGCTGAATCACCTGTGAACATGGCGAGATAATTGCCATTTGGGAGACCCAAAGAGCATGTAGTGATAATAAAGTCTGGGGAGCAGGAGGTCTGCCTCTGTCTGGTAATTGCAGACTGAAATTCCATGTGACTTGGCCACGCATCAGGTAAAGAACCTAAAGGTTTATTCACAGGAACCATTATGGGAAAGTGTGAGCTTGCTTGGTTTAACAGGAGGTCAATTATAATGGAGTCGTGCTTAGGTTGTCACCACAAAGTGCATAATCAAGGAGTACTGCTGGGCTAACCGCTAATCCATAGCTGTGCACTTAAGCGTGCCAGGCTTGTAGCCATGTAGCTCCATTCAATGTGCACCCATGGTCTGGGCTTACACTATGTACCTCTGGGTCTTAACACTGTGTCCTCGGAGGTGGATATGTATCTGTGCATGTGCAAGTTTTTAAGTACGATCCCTCACATAGAAAGACCAGCTGTCAGTCAGGCAGGCAGCTTATCCATATAGTATTAGCCTTCTATGCAGGTGAATGTCAGCAAAGGATTGCCTTAAAAGCTACCTGTAATCAGTAAGTCATCCACTTGGAGATAAGTCGGATTTAATGATATTAACTTCACTCAGCCTATCAAAAACAAGTCAAGCCTCTTGAATACTTTAATTATATCAGCACTGTACCTTTTTTGAGATAGTAATATACAGGATCCACTTACTGTCCAAAACAACACGAGACGAGTAAATCCGTGGAAAACGTGGAATAATTCAGAGCATGCTTTCTTAATGGCACATGCAAGTGAGAGACAATTATAATAAATGGAGTCACAGGCAGGATGTCTGATCGCATGGGGCGATATAAAATCTGATTATCAATTGCAATTTATGAATTAACTTAGATGAAAAAGTTTTCAAAAAGTAACCACACAGAACATTAAAACTTGACATTTTGCCAGTTATTAAAAGATGATTTAGGAATAAATTGAACCTCAAGTACTGAATTGCAACTCATTTGTAGGAGGGATAAACTGTCAGTCTGAGAATATTTAAATAAAAATCCTATACAACCTCTAATCACCTCTTTTAGTAATCAACTATTGCTGAAGTTTCAGAATCTGTAATCACTTCACTGCGTTGTCATACTTTATATGGATCCAAGTATCTGTATGATCTACACAGAGAGATCTCTGATGTGCTTCCATGTTCAATCTCCACCCTGCAACTGGATTACCACTATGAGCCTACAGCTAAATCAGAGCAGCACATCTGCCCACACAGGTCCACGGCAAGGTCTAGTACAGTGCCAAATTGCCAACTGTGATACACAACTTTCCACTTCTGACTTAAACCTAGAAAAAGCTAGATGTTTTACTTGTCATTCTATTTTGGGAGATATTTGGCCTGTCAGCCTATGCTCAACCACCTACTGATGTGCATCATGTCTCCCCTTAAATTTGCCTTACATGGAAACGGTCTAAATGGGTCAGAACCCTGCTGGAGATGAGGTTTGAACAGCTTGAACAGGGAAAGGAAAAGATAAATCATTCATAGAACCAACAACCTGATAGTCCCAGAGAATATAAAAACAAATGAGAACACAAAGAAAAGCACTTTAGAGACTTGCAATGTGTCCAAAAACAAATGAAATTGAGCAATTGATACATGATGTTTGAATACTGAACAGTTGTGCAACAAACGCTCCAGACTGACTTTCCAAGGTTACTTTCCCACAACTGTTTATGTTGTATGTGTGCGCTTCCACACGTGTGTGCGTGTACACAGATGTGGGCTTGTGTGTGGTAAAGCGCCTCTGGTGAGGCCTGAAAAAATAATAACCAGAAACAGCCGATGTGGGTTACCAAACATTACTAACACTAGCCAGACATATTGCATTATCCAGGGTTGTGTAGCAAGAGGCTTGTGCCTGTCAACATTTTATTAGTCACTGTTTTATGCTTGGGTTTTGTCCAAACACACTACTTTCAGGGTCCATTTTGCTGCACTGCTGTCGACTCCCATAAGACAGCAGTGTACTGGATATGTTGATTCCCTGCGCTGCTTTGCTTCAGACACATCCTGACCTATTTTCTACCATGTCAACAGTATTGATCTTGCTGCTCACCCCAATGAGGAGGATTTTAGTCTGTTATGAGATGGAATTAGATTCTTGTCACACAGACGTACAATTACTTTGACTTCCCCTCAACATTTAAGACTATCTCACAGGAATAACGCAAAAAAAAAAAAATCCATGTTGCTTGTATTATCAAGAGAAGGCACAAAGAAAGAATGGGACTTCATCAGAACGACATGAAATTCAGTCAACGGTAGACGGCACTGCAATAAAAAATAAAAAAATAAATAAATAAATAAAAAAAGACGTGTGTGTATGTGTAGGTAGGCTTGTATATTTTGCCAGGCAGTATATTTTAGTCATTTCTAAACAGCTCTTCTATCTCCAAAGCACAAGCCAAAGCTTATGTTTGCTTTGTGAATTTCTATACCACCTCCAGCAAATTATTTTTCCACTTCAAATTCAAGACGATTTTGATTATTTGCCCTTCCGTGTCTTCGTTTTTTTTCAGTTCACATGAAGCTTTTTAAATTTTTGGTGCATCTTGGCTAACCAAACACATACATGCAAGTACAATTAAATTCATTAAGCTTGCTCTTAGCCCTCTGTCTCCCCTCTTGAGCTTTCACCCACTGCTGTTAATGTCGCTAACCCATGGATCCAGGAATCATTAGTTTTTACAGGTCTCACTACAGTACCCTATCAGATTAGCTGAACTATCTCTTGACCAATATGGGGTCTCAGTATCTCCAAAACCAATAATGAGAAAACCGAGATTGAATTTGAAACTCAGTATGACCGGAAGGATTAGTGTGCAGCCCGAGATTTTTCTTACCTCAAAGATGTCAGTTGGATTTGAGCTGGAGGGGGGTTGGAGGTGGGTTTTCTACGATGACCTACATTTCTCCTAAACCGGTTGCAATGCGGGGACTTAGGACATGGGTGATGTCTAATAACGTTGCTGCCTCCAGAAATGGAGCTGGGAGGATTCAGTCAGCACTAATTTATTAGGGCTATGGGAGGCGAAACAGTTCAAGTCTGTTTGTTTCGGTCAACTGCAACAACAACTTTAATGGCTTAGTGACTGACTTTCTCTACCGTTTAAGCATGTTTATTAGTTGCTTTTACGAGACTACACTATTAGCCTTAAAGACAAACTATGCATACATGGACATACGCACACACACACACACACACTGATACACAGCCATACAGATTCATACACACACAAACTCATTCAATACTTCTCAGTCTGGCCTTGAGCTCTGTCAGCACTGCAGCGCATCGTGTTGACAAGTAGAAAATGTTGCCATCACATGGCCTCTCTCCTCTTGAGAAAGAATTGCCAAAATGTTTTTTAAAAAATAACTAATTTTCATGGATAATAGACATTCCCCCATACACACGCATCAGCATACCTCCTTCCATTCAATAAATAATCAAGTAGTTAGTGTTGCCTAGCAACCACATCATCAGTACCTGCATTGTTTTATCACGCTGAATGACAGACTACCGGGCTCAAGTCCCACAGTCCTTGTACAATGTGAAGGTTGATGTTCAAGTGATTTCCTGTGGTCCTCATCAGGTACATCTGCCTGTAGCCAAGTGAATATTTTAAAAAATGCAGCAAAACATAACAAAAATGTAGACGTTCTACATATTCTACATCAACAAAAACTCCTAAGTGAATATAGGAATATTAAATATCTAAAGTAATTAATGGGTCGAAATGTATAAATATTTAAGAGACAGCGATTTAAAAAATGCAGACTTTTTTTTTTGCTTTAATAGCGCATCCTGTTGTCATCCTGCACTTAAGCATTACTGATGAATAATAGCTGCAAGATTAGGATGCATTAATCTGGTGATAGGTATTTAATTCGATAAGCACATCTAATTTAATGCCTGATTTTCGCCTCCTTTGCGCAATACTCCTGCATTAGTGTTCGACAAAATGATTGAAAGAGTCATTTTGCAGTTCGTTCTCAGTATCGTTCCCCTATTGGTTGTTTTCAGCGAGAACAGCAGCATGAAGGCGGACCTTTGGCAGTCTCTCAAATGCATCCTGTGTCCTTGAAAATCAAGAATGGCCTGTTCACACAGCAACTTATCTCCCAAAGTGAAGCTGACGTCTAATCAACACCTGCAACCCTTTCCTTTGCCGCGTGTCCAAGTGAGACTTCAAAAGTTGTGCCAAGCCACACGCTTCCCGCTGTGTGCGAGACAGTAGTGGTGGAAAGGAGAAAGGAGAGAGATTTCTTATCAAAGCCCCCCAGAAGCTGATGTTATTTTTCGCCATATGCATTGGATAGTACCTGTGATGTGTTGTTGAAGCCTCATGTCCTTTTGAATTGTGCGGTGGCTCGTCTCATGCCTGTTCTCCTACGGTGATTGTGTCCCACACTGTTAGATTGCACAGTTTAGCGGCAAAGTTAGAGAGCCTTTTTCTCGCTGTTGCCTTTTATACAGCTGCAGAGGAGAAGTGTGGCCGTTTGTAAGAGTGATCTAGCACGTCACTCTTTCCTAATGACCCCTGTGGCATCTGATTCACCTCTTCCTAGACCTGCTAAATGCACACACACTTAGTGCCATATAATTCTCAATTGACCCTTCTGAACCGCTGATGTGTAATGCATTGTTGTCTTACGGGCAAAAATGCCTGTGCAGTTACGTCAGTATGCTCCATTATATGTGACTTGAGATTGTATCGTAGATGTCGCTCGTCATCTTGCTTGGGCCTAGGCTATTAATGGGCCATACCTCCTTTGTCGGCAGTCAACAGTGGAGATGAATACAGTCTTTGTCAAATAGGCTCAGCGTTAAGATGGTGAAAGGAGCTTATCAGTCTGGTGCTGCTTGCTTGTAATAATCAATTACAGGTGACTATGAGTGACCTTGAAACATACTGAATCTGCAGAAATACAATGAGAGGATTTGAATTGCACACACTCATGTAATACTGCCAAGGATTCTTGACACACTGCACTGGAAACAGACTGAATGAGGCTGTGTGGATGTATTTTTCTCCTACCCAAACCTAATATCTTCCTGAAATGCATCGTCTCCCCTGGCCTTATCTCTCTCTCTCTCTCTCTGCTCTCTCTGCTGTAATTGTCGATGAGATGCTTTTGGTGTTGCTGTTCCACCAGCAATAGCATGCAGAACGTGTATCCATCAATCTGTTCAGTTCTCCCTGAGCAGTTCCCTCACTGAAATCCGTTTAGGGCTTTTCTTATTGAGTGGAGTGTAGTGGAGTCCTTGTGGGGCTTCAGCTCTCTAACCTAGTTCCCCCCTCTGTCTTTTCAATGAACCCATTCCCACTTGTGAATACATGCGCTCCCTACATAGTAACGGCAGAAAGGCCAACGATGGAAGAGATTAATTAAGTGTGAATGTCTGTTCATATTCTGTTACATGCAGGAGATTCTACACCTCACCTATATCTAGTAGCTGTGAATTGCTGTGAATGTTTCTTCACAAATTAAGGAACTGACTGGCATATACAATTAAATATATATGAAGATTTGGTGTTACTCGAGCAGTCCTTGCCATACACTCCTGTAAGTAATGAGCTGTTCTGTCACAGAAAATGTGTTCCAAAACTGAAGAATTTGTTTGTGCACTTCAAGACTCTCATACCACTCTTGAAAGAGTTGTTTACTCACTTTAGTGTACCTCCGACAGATGAAGGTAGCTGTAATTGGGAAGCAATGTTTGTTGACATGGTTGTAGTCATAATACATTTTACATAACAAATGCATTTTGAAAAAGAAGGAGACATAGCTGGTTGTTCAGTCTTGTTCTTAGTGTTTTGCCATAATTGCTGTGTCAGTGACTATCATAGCTTTACACATGGAGCACGCTGACACGACAGAGTAGAATTCACAGATTTGATTTTACATTACCATCAAAATGTGCAATCCGCCCTCAAAAAAACTAAATATGTTCGTATGAAACGTACAGAAAGGTACTTTAATGTGTTGCTCACACTTGAACAACCTACTCACAGCCCTTTATGTAACCAATATGCTCTGTCTTGTCAGTCGGGTGTAGTACTTTTATTTCAATTATTCATTTCAATTGTTCCCCAGCAACTTGTTCTGTGTGGCTACAGTCATTAAAAATGAATGTTCCAAACTTTAGCACAGATTTTAAATGTATGTAAAGGTGCGCGGGCCTTTATGAGCACTCAGAAGAACGATGAACTTGAATTAACGCAGCGGAGAGAAAAAAATGTTATTGCAAGTAATTGCATTGCGAGATGTTCAGCGTGTGCTTTGATTTTAGAAAATTAGCTAATTTATATGAAGCTTTGGTTTTCTAGGCTCTACTTATGTACAACAAAAAAACTGCAGTGATGTAGATTAGTTATTTGCAAGGTAAGAATATTTGAAAAAGAGCTCAATAAAAAAAAATGTAGAAAAAAAAAGCTCCAGCACTGAGGAAGAATAATTGTAAGTCTTGTTGCAATACAAGACTTTGATGAAATTAAGCGTGATATCAGCAGTCCAAGGTAGAGTTGTGTGCCGTGTCTGAAAATCCAGTCTCCCTCTTAAATTGAAGAAAATGAAAAAATGGGTCCCACCATCTGTATTTGTCCCAGACTCCAAGATCAAAGGAAATTTTACATATACAGTCTCAGTGTCTGAATACAGTGTAATGCTTTTTCCATCACGATAAATGCTTTGAAAAAGGTACACCAATAAAGCCACACACAAGAAAAAACTAATTTGCCTGGCTAAAACACATTTCTCTTTTAAGTCAAAGGGACATTAAAAAGGGGAGTTGTCTGCATGTTATGACCGCTCATTGTTACTAATGCTTGAACATTAGCATCAACATCAGCTCATGCTATAGGTCCCTTACTGTAGATTAAGAGGTGTCCAAGTCAGCTGGTAGCAAACCCTATGAAGGGGTCATGGACAACGACAGCCGTGACCAGAAAGACAAAATTTACCAGAAGTATGTCCTCATTGCCTAAAAGCAAACTCACTTTTCAGCTTGACACGCCGACACGACTGATTGTGCTCTTTCAGACGCCCTGGGGTTGAGTTCTAAGTGCAAAATAAAACACTGAAAATACAAAATTCACCTTTCTTCTGTTGTGAATTGTCAAAAATGTTTGTTATCATCCTGTTCATGTTTTTGTCCGGCCAGAGGATGTGCAATTATGGGTTGTTTCGCGGCATGGAAAAGGGACCTTGTTGTATCAACTTACCTTGTTGCACCTTCAAAGAACTCTTGTATTGCAGAGTCAAGGGATTTTGTCAATCAGAAAAGCACCAGTCTTGCAGCAGCCCCTACCGCTTGACTTTTCTTCCCTGTCTGTGAGTTTGTGTTCCTCTGTGAGCAGTGGGCCCTATAGTGCTTGCTGCTTCCTTGCTGTCTCTCCATTAGGCGCCTAACAGAGCGTTGGGCTGCGGCTGCTCTCTCCCTCAATGCCTCCATCTCCCTGTCGCCCTTCAGGTCTCATCGCCTTCGCAATGGAGGATCCATCCGCCATGATCCCAGGACACATACTGTCCTCCATTACCCATCCTCACAGCCCAGTGCATTCGGAGCCCACTCCCAGGGCCCACATATGTACACGAGCTCTTTTTTTTGCATGTGTGTGAATTGTTGTGTGTGTGAATGACTCTGCTTGGCCCAACCAAGGACAGTAAGTCATATCCAGTTACACCACCCCAACAGGGGGTAGGGGAGTGAGGGGTTGGAGGGGGAGGGCTGAGTAAAAGATCAATAGGCCATTTCAAAGGGTTTTGTTTTTAGCTTGGATGAAGTCCATCTGTAGATTCCTTACACATTGACTGAATGAAAGACCTTCAGCAGTGACAACTCATACCCCTGAGCCATCACATAAACATTGAACATCTGCCATAAGCACTCCCAAGTCAACTATTAGCGTTGTTGAATGGTTTGTAATGAGCATGTTTTTGAAGAAAAAAAAGTGAAAAAACGATGGCTGAAAGGCAAAATATGTAATTTAGTAGTTTGAGGAACTTTTTTTCCTGCTATTTCACAAAACTTCAGAACCACTGAATTTACTCGTTGCTGTTTGCCTGAAGGTTTAAAAAGAATAATACATCAGAAGTCCTACACTGGCCACAAAGCCAGTCAAAAAGGTTTTAATGATTCCATGCAATTTAGACAAACTTTTATTTGCGCAGCATTTAAAAAGTAAATACGGTTTCAGAGTACTTATGATTATTTTTAAGCTGAGGCTTTAATAATTTAGGTTCACTTCAATTTTCAGTTCACAAATGCTTCACATTGGATATCTTAAATGTTCTATGTTGTAGTACTGTTCGTGCATCAGCATATCAGATAGCAACCAAAAAGAAACCTAACTTTTTATTTTTTGCTGCATATTGCCTCACGTTCTCTTTTTCTGTCTTTCATGCTGAAAACTAAACTGAACTGAAGGAGTTTTTTCTTTGTTGTCGTAAGTCTTTTCAGGTGAATGTAATTTTATTATTATTATTATTTTAGTTTGCTCGCTGTGTATGGAAACATCAGTCTTAATTTTGCAAAAAAAAAGGGAAAATGTGCCAACTCTGCACTGCTCCTCTTATTCAAATCAGATCACTCAGTCTTTGCCTAGAGTCACAAACACCCCCAACACTGAGATAACAAATTGTTTTATCCATAGGATCCAATTAAAAACTGTGAAATCACTGAAAGTCATTTGGTGTCTTGGATGCTTATCTCCACTGAGTGCACAAGCGATTATACTTGCCAGTGAACTCCAGGAAATCATAGTGACGAGAGGAGCTGCAGACATAACATACTTCTAGTTAAAGAGCGTAATGAGGAATAGCATATTCTGATCAAATCAAAAGTGGAAGCTGTAAATTAATGTTCAGTTGGTCCCATTCATACTAAATTCATTTTGCTGCAGTCATGCAAAGAAATAGTGTTCCGTGGGTATGGCAGAATGGATAAAGGAATCCTGACAGAGCTGGGGTTTTGTTTTTAACCATGCCAGCAGTGCAAGGGATGGTAATGTGGGTCTGTCGGTTGGTTGGTCAACCATAGTGGTTCCAAATATGGATCTGTGTTGTGGAAACACTGAGCTATTAGTGCTAAGCATTTTCCGTGTGAGCAGGGAATGCTCTTTATTTTTGTGCACACAGCAGGTTATCAGAAACAACATTCAACAGCACGGCTTGTACTGAATTGACTGGCTCTATGGATTTCTAGTCCTCCCCCGACACAGGCCCGAGCACCAAGTTTTTACCACACCACACAATCATGAATAATAAAAATCCATTATGAAATCCATTATGAAATGTTGAAGGATGAGAGTAAAGTTTGAGAGGTGCTCCTTACTAGTGTATTCCCACCAATAAATGTGACATCCTTTCTGACTGAATTATGTAACGAAGGCAGATAATCAACACAAGCATAGGTAATGAGAACCGCAATAAAAATAAAGAGCAAGAAAATTAAAGCTGCAACAGATAACACAACCCAAATAAAAAATAAAAACAAAAGTACAAAGCTAAGAGAAGGGATGGCGTTCATCTTTCTATGGGGAACATTGTGTTTTAAGAATAAATTTTCTCACCACTTCCATTATAATTAGTTGACAAATGCTTGTCCTGAGTCAATATTCATATTAACACTTAGAAATTGAAACAGATAGACGGCTAGACAAATAGATGTCATTGGAAAAAAACCAAAACATTTTAGACATATTAAAATACTTATTAAGTAAATACTAGAGTTTTTTTGTTTGTTTTCAACATTTTCCAAATAGCACCGATGTCTACCTGGAAAGCCAACAATCCAGCAATGGCCCTGAGACCAACTTTATCTAATACAACTGGTGTTGCTGTAGACTTAATATCCTGTTCCTCCAGGTAACCGAGGATGTGAAAATTGTGTCTAATTCTGACACAGAGCTGAGATATTCCAGGTTCATAAGTGCTGAAAATTCATTCTACTGTTGTAATGAAGAGTTGTGCAACTTATGTGGTGCTATTGTATTTAATGCTGGTAGGCTGACTAAATCTTTATAAACTTGCTACCTTCAAAATCAATTGCTTTTGAAAGTTACTCACCATATTTTCCTAAAACGTTTCTGTGAACACGCAAACTAGCTGCAGATATGACTGAGTATAAGCAGGTCACGACTCAGGTGTCCTCTAGACTATCTCTGACTTTTTCAGATTTGAGAGATACTTTCACTGTTAAAATGCTCTGTGAATTACTCTGTGACCAAAAACTTAAGAGTCCTCAAGTTAGGAGTGGCATAGTCCTTACTCAGCCAGTTGGGACCTGCTTTTTGCCTTAAAGTCCTGCTCTGTTAATTGCTTTTTTTTACCTTGTTGACATGCCCATATGGTGTTTCTTAGATGCTGTAAAATGCATCACGAGCAAAATAAGCAGTTGACATCAAGTCTGAGCATTACCACTGTGAAACTGCACTGCACCAATGATAGTCTCAAAAACAAAAAATCGCACTTCCAAAGTCTCATACCTACCAAACCTAACTTAACTTGTAGGGTGGGGCTTTCTATGTCATTACGCTTTTCCAAAGTCACTTTTTGAGTCAAATATGTACGAGGTGTGTCAGAAAAGCTTCAGGACTGGTGTCACAAAAGATAGATTTCAAATCCAAACTACAAGTTTCTCCCTTCCAAGTAATCCCCCTGGAGTCTAACACACTTTCCCAGCCTTCTCTGCCACTCCGCCATGCACTCTTGGAAGGATTCTTCCAGGATCCTCCGCAGCGCCGTCATCACAGCCATCTTGATGTCGTCCACGTCTTCAAAACGAGTCCCCTTGATGACCCCTTTGAGCTTGGAGAAGAGGAAAACATCCCACGGACGGAGGTGGGGTGAGTAGGGAGGTTGCTCCAGCACGGCGATGTTCTCCTCATCCAGGAACTGTTGGATGCTCAGGGCGTTGTGAGCAGGTGTGTTGTCATGGTGAAGCAGCCACGACTTGTCCTGCAACAACTCTCACCTCTTCTCGTACACTGAACAAAGCAAACGCCACAGGATCTCTTCGTAGACGTGCTGGTTGATGGTCTGAAGGGGAAAACTTGTAGTTTGTAGTTTGGGTTTGAAATATATCTTTTGTGCCACCAGTCCTGGAACTTTTCCGACACACCTCATATCTCAGATTTATTTCAGTATTAAAACTTGCAGCTGTGTAACACAGAGCAGTTTTAGTATAAGTGCACAGTAGTAGCTGAGCTGGTTTGCTTGAGCTGCAGCAAGAGGTGATGGTGGGTGTGCATGAAGATAGAGGTGGGACTACATCGGCCCGTACAGGAAGTAATGGTGTAAAGTGACATCCCATTCATTTTCACAGAGAAAAGCTTCGAAATGTGCGACTCTAATACACAGAGGTGCGTCTTTATGGGTTCAATCAATGACAGGAGAGGGAATGTAAGGTGTTTTGTGAATAAGGCTCTTTTCATATACCTCTGAATCACACCACCTACAATACTGCATTTGCATCTTCATACACCTGCATGAAACAATTAAAGTGAGTCATTAATTATGGGCTGACCAGTCAAACATATAATTTGGCTTTAATACAGGGGAGGGAAAGAAAACGACACATATGTGATCAGAAAAACACTAAAAAATTGCTAACAATTGCAATCTTCAAATCACTCTGACTGCTGCACAGAATCAAATCTTTTGACTTTGAACCGCACTCAAATATACAAAGAATTAGAAAACAACTTTAGAAAAGAATTTGGAGATGACATCTAAAACGCTGATAGGTTTTCTAATTGAATAACACACTTTGAAAATTGCAAGGTTATGAATTATTGAATTTTGTACCTGATAAGTCATGTTGTGCACAGCATTTGTCAGGAAAAAAGAATGACAAAAACGAGAAACGCAAAAATATTCAGTGAATGAATAGAAGTCTTGCAGGCAGGCATATATTAGGTTAATAGTTTGGCTTGCTAGGTAGTAAAGAAAGTCAGCTTGTTGTGTCATTGTGGTGAATGCAAAGGAAAACAATGGTATGCCTCGCGATTCTATGGGCTGAACATTGCAAGGTGCACGTGACGCCGTAGCCGTGTTGTGTTACTGTTTCCTTCCTCCCTTCCTCCCCTTGTCTGTTTCCACTGTGGATTCATTAAGTCAAATAAATAATGCTTTAAACGCAAACTCTTATTTTTAAATCGCGTGTCACTGGTGCATTTCATTCAATCTAAGCTCGATAAATTTTAACTGATGGACCTGGTTTAAACATGATACGATCACAAGGGTCCAGCACACTAAAAAGCTCTTCAGGAGGACTCTAAATTACTCCAACATCCTTTTCCTGTTTAAAATCACCTATTATAACCAGCTGTAAAATCAGTCAACATACTGGGTTTTCAGAGGCGGTGTCCTGTTTTCGACAACTATATAAAACGCTATTTAAGGCCGATGAAAAATGCGAGCTAAAGTTACCAGTTGATTAATTCAACGGCTTTCTAAAATGTGACCTTGCTGCACCACATCTGTTGTCTCACACTGGGATATTTTTCATGTTGATGAATCAAACACACTTTTGAGGAGCAAAAAGTATATCTCCATCTTCCCCCAGCATGCAGCCACTTTTATAGTTATTCAAAGCTTAGTAATGATGCATACATAACCTTAATGTATTGGTGAGAATATCATATCACCCTGTTAACATCACTTAGTGAAAAAAATAGATCATTCAAATGTGTCACGCAGCTAATTTGATGATGAAACATAAAATCAAATTCTGGCAGCTCTGTTACTGTAAATATCCGTGCTTGTGCTTAGACGCTGAGACAAATGGAGACATAAATGGAAAAGTAAGAGTAGCTGTGGGGAGAGGAGGCGGCTGGAGATGAAAATGTGAGTGGCAGATAGGAGGGGAGGTAGACTGGCAGACAGGTGGGTGTGGAGAAGAGTCACACAACCATGAGGAATTGCATAATGGCTGGGGACGGGGAGGAGAAGGCCTCAGCAGGTGGGGGTGCTTCCTGTGAATTACCAGCTACATTTATGAGGCACTCCGGCAGCCGCATGCTAATGAAAGACTTGATAAGACAACAGAGCAGGAGTCAAGTACAAGTCCTCTGCTAAAGCATAATTTCTGCAAACCTATCCCTTTTCTTTCTGTTTAAAAGTGATGACAGAAGACCTCCATCAGGACTTTGTAAGCCTTAGCTCCTATAAAGGCAGAGCTACATATAAAGTGAGTAGAGTTTAATAAAGTCTGCTCAAGCATAATATGAAATATGGACTAAAAGGTTCCATCGGGGAAAGAATAGGTCCTTCGCTGCAAGTGTGCCTTTCTTCTTTTACTACATGCTTAGTGCCTGTAAGTGCAGCTTGCATTATGTGTGAGTGGCTACAATGTTGGTAGATGATCGTGGACATAAAACGTAGACCAAGGCTAAGAAAAATCAATACCAGTGATGGAGACCATTTACTGTTTCATTATTCCAGATTCATGACCTACCACAGCCCCATGCTGTTGTTACCCCCCAGGCTAAAGCTCACTGTCACTCACATTTGCTCATTAAGTGCCAATCACACAGTACTCCAGGCTATAATTTTGCCAGCACTTGGTGGCACTGCAGATGTCACATAATGATCCCCTGCCTACTTCCTGCATAATTCAATGTAGGTGCAGCTGACAGAGTTTACCCTTGACAATGAACTCTGTCAGTGTGTAAACTCATGGTCAATTGGGTCAAGCTCAGTTTTTACTGTTCTGCACAGAGAGTAGGATGGTTTTTGTTGTGGCTCTGACTGAACAGGTAAAACGATGCATCTCTTGTATCTCTGCTTGCAAAAAATTCTGCCTAAAAGAAAATGAACTGTTTGCTAGTTACATTTCATTTGCAATGATGAACAGTTACATGTCCAGAAGAAATACCAGCATAAACCTTCTGCTTTGATGATATACAATCTGGTTAGAGGCCTGCATCTCACATTGTGCATTACATAAAAGACTCAGGTTTAATATGCATTTATTATCCTCTTATGTGGATGCTGTAGGAGCAAACATATGCTTAGCTCTGATATCACTTGAAGAGGACAGTGAGAAGTGAGCAGTAAATGGTTGATATTGCTTCCTCTTGGTGTAGCATTTTCAGCATTAAAAATCTTAAAACAGTCAGCTGTAAGAAGAAAAAAAAACCTATATAAAGTTTAATTCAAGGGATAAATGTGGTTTTGGGCCCCAAGGAATGGTCAAACTGTGGCTTCAAAAGGAGCGTTGGAAGGAAAAAGGCAAAATGGCATACAATGTAACATCACAGTACAATTAAAAAAACATTTCAAGGTGCCCATGGTCGACCGATTAAATATAAAGAGGTGCCCCAGCATGGCAGTGAATAAAATACAAAGTGTCATGTGTCAGTAGCCATGATCCTGACTTTAATTGACAAGTTGTCATAGCTCAGGCATTTGGGAGGCAAATAAATCATTCACAGCCCAGAGAGACAGAGACCTGAGACAATTCATGCTTCTGTTCCACCGTTCAAATAAAAATACACACATTTCAGAGTGAAGGCCATGTGAACATGCAGAAAGCACAATGACCAACGTGTGATTCCACCAGCAGAACATTGTATGAGTTAAGATAGAAGGCCGAAACCTATGAAAGCTGCTACTGCAGGTTACATTTACTGCAGCTAAAAATCATAATTGGTGAAGGGAATGAACAAAGAAATCATACTCAGAAAGAATTTATTATTTTTGATTCCGACTAATCAAAGCGACCTCAAGGAAGAGTCCAACTCTTGCTGTGTGAAATCATTCGCAATCTACTTTACAAACTTAACCCTCACAACCTCCAAACCTGCAGCCAAGTTTAAAAGGTTATTTCCACACAGTCGCCCAAATTACACCATTTGTCATAACAAGAAACTGTAAAGACAGAAAGAAACGTCAAAGTTTCAACTTTCTGATGGTCCATCAAGGGATCATGTGTGACTCTTGGTTTTGTCAATCAAATCAAAGCTAAACATCCAATTTCATCGAAATGACTTTATTCAAGTCAAGTCACTATTATTTATCTATCATATTTAAAACAGCAACCAATAAACTAAAGCGCTTTCCAGTAGAGAAATAAGACTGGCTTTACAGATTTACCTAACAAGTTTAAATATTGAGGTTAAGACCCCATAGTGTTGTTTATGATGTGAATTTATCTCAGGAATTTAAATAGAACCCAACAAAATTGTATAACAGAGAAGCTTACTTGAATCACGAAAGAATAAAGGCTAAGGTGCTACAGCATAAGTAATTAATACATGAAAAAGCCAAAAATCTAAGGATTCCCTATGATTACATTGTGAAAGCGAAGAACAAAGACTCCTCTTTAATACATACAGACCTCCAGCAGAACGAGGCTCGTCTACGTGTCTCTTTGATTTGCTGAAAATAAACAGCTTGCAATAACCTGATTCTGTAAAAATAAAATGAAATAAAATAAAAACTTGCCCTCCTCAGCAAGAAACTCAGAAGCCACTACCGACTAAGCTGCAACAAACAGTTACATGACATAACTGAGCTGAACTGGGCTGAACTGCAGGCTGTGTTTACTCAGAACAAAGGAGACAAGGATGGAAGAAAATTAAAATCCAAGTTTGTAAACTTCGTATAGTATGTCGAGACACTATTCTTTTTTTTTCCAGTGTTGGCAACACTCATGGGAACTTGTAATAATATTGTATGTGTTGAGTTCATGGTTTACAATTTCTGTAAAATGGATATCAAAGAAATATAACTTTCCTTTTTGCTTTCTTTCTGTTCTGGTTTAGTACATTCTAACTTTGTTAGACAGCAAAAAAGTGATTTCTGATCCCCTCCCCCTGCTTCTAGCCATGCTTATGCTGTTTCTATAAAGGTGCAGGACTTTATATTGCAGTGAACAATGAGCGAGTAGAACTGTAGAGCAGGAGCAAAACATTCAGAAAAACTGCTTGGGGTTCAAAGGGTTATAATGTATCCCTAACTTGAAGGACAAATTGAAAAATGGTATATGCAGCTATCCTTGGTCAAGTGTTCTGGTATGAGGAAATGGATAGGGTACGAGCTGAAATGGGCAGGAAAGAGGGTAAACCACATCGCTTAAATGTTGACATTCTATTGATGTTTTGTTTCGTATGAACTGGACGGATACTGAGTTATATCCGACCACTTTAAGATGCAGTACAGCAGAATTGTGTCTGCTTGTTATGCATCCTTGTGCCGGTAGAGAAAGATTTAATCAAGCTACCTACAATGTATCATTTCGAATAATGACCATAATTTGGCAGCATTTTTCAAATTAGAGCGTGTAGGTGAAGAAGCCATCTCTATCCAGTTGTCCAATACATACTGGTAAGAAACATGTTTTAATCTTCTTTGCCGGTAATCTGCTATTATAACAATAAACACAGAGTTTCTACTTTGAAAAAGTACATGCTCTTTTCTTACATGTTATTGACAAAACAATTAATCAATCAATAGAATAAATTACAGGTTGTTTAATAATAGAAATAATTACTGCTGCCCCATTGAGCTCATACTGATAATAGTTTCTATTATCACTGAAATGTAACCTATTATTCTATTTTAAAAAATCAATATGAAACTATTCGCGTGTGGTTTGATTTTCCCTGTGCATAAAGTTGAACATTTGACCTGAGACCGGCTCTAAATTGAACTTCATGAGGAGTCTAACAGTGTTACTAAGTGATTCACACAAAGGACAGCTATCAGGCTTCTCCCTCTGTCAACACAACCTCATTAAAGTGATATCTGTTGTGTGAAATAGAACAACCATTATGTATTATAACCCTAGTTCGACATACACCTTAACTAGCTTTTCTCCCTTTGCATTGCTTGCTGCAGAAATATCAGATGAATAGCACAGAATCCCATAAGAGATTACATCTAACTCTGACCGGCTAAGCTTATGACTGAAAACATACATTTCGAAAATATGAGCCTCAAAGACCTATGAGATAGAATTCCAGTTACAATTGAAATTTTGAATTAGCCTGGCAGTACTTAACCCAGAGGTCGCAGGGGGTCATGGTAAAGGTGTTAAAAGTTGAAATGTGAAATAGAATCCTGCAGCGCGTGCTGTGGAATAACAATGTAATTTACACATTTCAGTGGCGATTGCTGCTTCTTGCTCCACTCAGCCTAGCTGAGCTACTCTTTCACCACAGTTGGGCTTGTCACTTAAAAAAAAAAACACAATTTCTGACTTATTGCTCTTTTAAAAGGTGAAAAAAATGATTATATTTCTTACTTACTTTCTTTCTGCAAACAACAATTTGCTATACTAGTCGCTACATCACTTACTAAATTCAGACCTGCACGTGTGGCTCTGTGTGAACAGGTAATTGCAGCTAAGGCTGACAGAGCAGACAGTTTTTTTGCCTGCAGTCTATGATTCCATCTGGCTAGCTCTATCTGGTGATACAACACAATCTTTGAAACAACGTCTGATATTTAATGAAGACCCCAGTAAAATCTGCAACTGGGCTCCAACAGGTAGACCCAAACAATACAAAAAAAAGAGGCCAACAAGTGCAAAAATATTTCTACCAATACTGAAAAATACATGTTTGCGTAACAAGTCTGACACATTCTCTACCTCCTTCAATGATTTTTTCAGCTCACCCTCCATTAACGTCTATTCCTTGTCTAAATATCTCATAACTTCTATGTTTTACCTTTGGGGTTTTTTATTGCCTGTGACCAGTATTTTTCCAAGGATCTGTCTGAAACAAAGAGTCATTTGTGGCGATAGTCAAAACTTTATCCAACACATATCCAGCCACCAGCTTATTTGTAGCAGGTAGTCTGCTGTCCATGATCAAAATCCAATTTTGGTTGTTTAGCCACTGCAAGGCTACAGTCATCCCTCCTCAGCTGCAGAGGGCTTATCTTTAGTGGTAAGTATTTCCACGAGCCGAAAACAGCGTGGTCTTGGTAGCTGTTTCAGGAGGTCTGATGTTGTGCTTTTTGCAGTAGAAAGAGTCTTAGTACCAAAGTAACGCATTACTTCCCAACACACAAATGCACGCCCCACGACCGGATTAAACCAGCACACTCCTTACTATGGGTAAGCGTGAGTGGTCCCATATTTAGAGCTGAGGCCCACCCTGTCGCAGGGCTTCGAAAACATCACATCATAGCTGAATCAATGAATATCAATCATCATTTCTGCATGTTCTCTAGATTATGAGACATCAAAAATATTTAGCGAGTTTGGGTGTTGTTTACAACTTAATAAAAATTCTGGCAGCAGTATTTATCAAAAGTAAATCTGTCAGGATGGCACCTGTCAATCATCCTCCTCTGTCCCTCGCAGCAGCACCGTGCTCAGAGCAGAGCAACGAGGAGACAACACGCTAGCTGCTTGTTGTTAGCCTTAAGTTTAAATAACAGGGAAACAAAGCATATTACTTGAGGTTGTCACATGACAATGCTGTGAGAAAGACAAAAGATTAATATCCACCTGTCATTCTCAAAGCTGGGCCATGACAGCTGCTACTTTCCCTATTATAGGGTAAGTAATCAGATGTACAGTCATCTAAAAAATAAATAAATAAATATGTACATCTCAAGCATCCATCCATCCATTATCTATACACCGCTTTACCCTCATTCAGGTCTCAGGGGGGCTGGAGTCTATCCCAGCTGACTCAGGGTGAAGGCAGGGGACACCCTGGACAGGTAACCAGTCTGTCGCAGGGCTACACTTAGAGACAGACAACCAAGCACACTCACATTCACACCTACGGACAATTTAGAATCACCAGTTAACCTCAACATGTTTTTGGACTGTGGGAGGAAACCGGAGAACCCGGAGAGAACCCACGCTGCACGGAGAGAACATGCAAACTCCACGCAGAAAGATCCCGGTGCCCCCACCAGGATGCGAATCGGCAACCTTCTCACTGCGAGGCAACAGTGCTAGCCAACAGTGCTACCAACTGCACCACCCTGCAGCCCACATCTCAAGCATCTCAAGGAAATTGTTTTCTACATACTTGAACAAGCAAACACTTGACCTTCTTTAAAACAGTGACTACAGATAAGGTCATATCCTTAGTAGCTTCATGAGACAAATGATGTAAAATTGACATTTGGTAGTCATTGTAGAAATTTTAATAAATTAAACCATCATGTGGGGAAAAAATATCCCATTATTATGGATTTATCACACCTTCAAATCCATAAAATTAAAATTAGGGGATCCAAATTAGGTGACAATGATCAGAACCTCCTTAGGGAGTGACAGGTGGAACCTGTCATATTTAAAGATCCAAAGAGCTCTCTCAAGCCTTCAGCAAAAGGGCTGTGGATGCCAAGGTTGAGTCTGGCAAAGAATTTATAATGATATCCAAATTATTTGAAATAAATCATTCGACTGTAAGGAAAATCATGTACAAGTGGCATAGATTTCAAATGATTGGCAATTTGTCCAGGACTGGCCGCCCCAGCAAATTTAGCACAGAATAGACCATCTGATGAAAAAATTTGTCTCCAAGAGCCCCAAAATTTCCTCACAGGGTCTGCAGGGACGTCTTGTAACTCTTGGTGTCACAGTGCATGTGTCTACAGTGAGAAATAGAGGTACACCTGTAAAAAGCACTCGCTCTCCATCAAGAATATTAGAGCAAACTTACAGTTTGCCAATTAACAAACAGGCAAAGACAGATCTTTTGGAATAATGTGCTCTTGACATTTAAATCTAAATTTGGCCACAGAAACAGGAGACATGTTTGGCACAGAGACAGCTTTTCAAAAGACGAACCTTATACGAACTATGAAGCTTGATGGTAAAAATGTTTTGGTTTAAGGTTGTTTTGGTGCCTCAGGGACTGGGCAGCATTGATTCACCTACGAATCCTGCCTCATATCAAAGAGTGCTTGAAGATAATGTGAGGCCATCTGTCTGAAAGTTGAGGCTGAACCGGACGTGGACCTTTCAGTAGGATAATGATCCAAAGCATACAAGCAAACCCACCAAGGAATGCCTCAAAAAGAAGCAATGGTGGATTATTGAGTGGCCTACTGAGGAGAAAAAAAAAAAACAGATTTGAATCCACTGAAAATGTTGTGGGGGGATTTGAAACAGGCAGTACATGCAAATAAATCCTCAAACATTTTGCAACTGAAGGAATTTTGCATGAAAGGGTAGTCAAACATTTCAGCAAGCTGATGTCCAAGTCTGGTGCACAATTATGCAAACGCCTCCAAGAAGCTGTTTCTGCTAAAGGGGGCAACACTTGAGACTAATGATGTATTTACTTTAGAAGAATATAACCTATTTTTACATCTTTGCTGAACAAATGACTGAAAAAGCCACCATTTCCTTGTTGTGTTGTTGAAGTGTGTCACCTTTATTTGTAGGTACAGTTTCAAAGAGAATCAAATGTTTGTCACCGAATCTGTCCAAAAGCAATTGCCATGGGATGTACTTATTTTTTCACAACTGTAAATGCTAATTGAGCCCAAATCAAATTGCCATCACTTACTTTTATTTCGTAGTTGAAGTAAGATGAGTTATGTCCTACACACCCTGGTACGTTACATGACAAACTGCACAGTAATATCATCCTTTTTAACTGTCTGCTGACAGAAACCTGATATCAGGGCATCAGCAGTAGGCACACAGACTGAACTTTGTCCATGGTTTCACTGGAACTCCACTGACCACGTTGTTTGTTAGTACAATCATTTTAACCGGTCAAATATTTGCATCTTTGTTGACGCTGAGTTGCTTGTTCTAGTTTATTATACATATAGGCACAGAAATTATGCTGCTGTCTGTGGCCCTGCAGGGTTTAATGTGCTTCTGCAGATGTGTCACTGTATGTGGTGATTTGGCCTTTTTGCCAGCCTGTCGGTACTGCCTGGACAGTATGTTTTACATATTTGTTTTACTGCATATTTGTGTGAGTACTTTAACTTTAATGTCACTGCAGTTGTGTAGATTGCATATAGCAGCACACGTGTGCCAGTCATCAGGGAGGGTAGGATCCTCTGCTGGTTATTTTAACTTATTTTTCTTAGACTGTGACCACATTAGCCCCAACAAAGATGATGGCCAACAAAGTTTTGTTGTATTTTTTGTACAATGACAGTAATGCTTCTTCTTCTATTTAACACATGCTTTTATGCAATTTAACCCCATTAGTTTCCTTATTTTTATTTTTTTTAATACTAAACCTAAGCGGGGCTGCAGGGTGGCGCAGTTGGTAGCACTGTTGCCTCGCAGCAAGAAGGTCGCCGGTTCGCGTCCCGGTGGGGACACCGGAATCTTTCTGCGTGGAGTTTGCATGTTCTCCCCGTGCAGCGTGGGTTCTCTCCGGGTTCTCCGGCACAGTCCAAAAACATGTTTAAGTTAATTGGTGATTCTAAATTGTCCGTAGGAACGTGAATGTGAGTGTGCTTGGTTGTCTGTCTCTAAGTGTGGCCCTGCGATGGACTGGCGACCTGTCCAGTGTGTCTCCTGCCTTCACCCTAAGTCGGCTGGGATATGCTCCAGCCCCCCCGCGACCCTAGTGAGGATTAAGCGGTGTATAGATAATGGATGAACTAAACCTAAGCATCTTGGAGGAAAGCTCATCTAAATTCCTCTATAGCCACCCACAACATGATTTCTATGATATATGTTCCTGTAAACAAGCACACATACATATAATCACTGCAGTAAGAATTTTAACCACAACGATGCTCATTAGACAAACATGCAACAAATCACTACAGCACTGGAGACAGTATGAGCAATTTATCAACACACATTTGAAGTTTGCAGAGCACAAACTCGCCATGTCTTGTGCAATTTCACGGCTCTGCCCACAGCAGAATTGCTGCAAACAATGTAAAAACAAATGCCAACTGTATGTAACAGTTGAATCTAATTAACCTCATATATAAACATAAGTGGATTTGTTAACTTGGAGTATGAGTAGTCTGCTTCCTCTCTATCAGCAGCAGTGAACCTGTAGAGCGGATCAGTCTCACATCAGCAGCAGGGGGAGGACAGAGAAGAGAATGAATGCTGCCACTGACTGTTTTTACATTAAACTGTTATCCAGTGTAATGCAAAAGTGTGGACCTTTTTAAATTAAAGCTTTAAATCGCTCAAAATGGCACTGTGCCCTCATAAACTCTGCTGTTTGAGTTGGGAGGGGTTGTTTTCACCCTGAAAGGGAGGTTGTGCTTCCAAAAAAGCTAAGAAGCCCTGTCTTAACCCATGCCACCCAGGTGTAGTTTCTCAAAGACGGATCCCAAAATAGTGCTGGGAAATCACCTGCCCTGAGGGGTCAATAGTCTGCAGCTTTTTAGTACAACCAACATCAGGGTGCTGTGATTTGTTTGGACCATTTTTTTATTTGTTTTTTTTATTGAAAAATGTCTTTCGAGTTTAAGTTCATGCCTTCTCAATCGATTTAACACATTCCATTATAGTGCTGGAGCTATAGAATGTGGCCCAGGTGAATTCACTGATTTGTTTGTCTGCAAGTACAGAGTCATACGTACTTTAACGTACTAAATGGCTGTTTAGAATAGAAACTCACAGACTTCCACTGTACACCAATGCCTGTACGCAGTCTGAGGTCGTTACAGTTAATGACAATTTTGCAGATAGCTTTCTATTTGAATTACAAATAAACACTGCAATTTCACATGTTTTGCTGTGATAGTTGTGAGGCAATGTGGACAATAATGCTGCTTGGGAAAAAAGCTTACAGACAAGATCATACAGTATCAACATGATATTTTCTACAGTTGTCAACAGTGTGCTACAACTAAATGGAAAATACAAGGTTGTTGTTAATATCTACACTTTTACTGGGGTATTTTATAATTTAATTGCATTTCAGAGGGAGATGTAGTGCATATGATTTTACAATGACATCATGACAGTCTTTAGAGAATGAACTTTATACATAAAATCATCCATAATCCATTTATCATTCTAGTTAAATAACAAACAGTATAACACATATATCAGTAGTAATACAACTTGTTTTTTTTATATGTTTTTGGTTGGGTTTTTTTGGTTACCTTTTTGTGGTTTCAAACTTAGTGTCCATTAATCTTGTAAACAAACATTTAATTACAGGTAGACAAATCACCCAAAACTGTAGTTCTGGATGATAGTCTGTGGCTGAGCAAGGTAAATTTCTTTCCATACAGATCTATTCTGAGGCAAAGGAATAATATATGAGGACTAAAATACAATGGTAATCTCCTGCTAGCTACAAAAGTGCTGTGAAAAGCCTTTTCCAGGTTGCTGCCTAAGAGGCAGTCAAATGTGAAGAGTTAAAGCTGCTCAGAGTGGCTAACAGCACTGAAGGCTAAAAATCCCATTTCCATCTGGATTTGATTTAAAATGTAAACACACTTTGTTGCACAAGAGAAATGCAGCAGTGTTGCAACTCGTGACATGTCTACAGGCATTGACTAATCCCAAAATACATTCAACTAGTTCCTCAATTCTTTTTTTCTCTGTCTTCCTCAGTCTTTCTAACGCCTCCTTCACTCTCTCTCAACTATTTTTTTCCAACTCACATTAAACTTGAAAAATTGAATTTGAGTGTAATATCTTTTGATATAAGTCATGCGGGCAAATAAATAAAAGTTACTAATGAAGGGGTTACAGAAATCCTTCTATCTGCCCATTCTTTGCTCCTCTGGGATCTGGCTCAATATCAAGGCTGTTTTTAGTGATTAGGTCCTTGGTGTTCTCAGCTGAATGGCTCTTTTATCAGTCACCACGGCTTTTTTCTCCTTCTCGCCTCCCAGCTCAGTGTGAGTAGGGCATGGATGCACCCCTGCACCCCTCTCGTCCACCCTTTTCCCATGCTCCATTTCTTCCCCTTTCCCTCTCCTCTGCTCTTCGCTACTGGAGGCACTGCCATCCAGCCTGTGTGTACAGATGACCTGTCTTATCATCAGCACCACAGCAAATGAATCTACTCCCCTCCGAGTCTCCTGAGATGGCCACCAACTCCTTCTTGTCTTTGCAGTGACACATGGCTATTTCAGCTCTTCTCACTTCCACTAATGCATGCCACGGGGCCAATGACAAATGGAGAGACACGACTAAATGACGGCATGTGTGGCAGATATGGAGGAAGACTAATTAGAGCTAAATGTCATGTGTTTGCTGTAGCACTAACATGCTGGAAAATATCACAACACACTGTACAGGCTGGTAACTGTATCTCTCATGTATTTAAATGACACAGCAAGAAATATGACACGTCTGTTTATGTACTCACATGCAAATCCACACAAACAGAAATAGAGAGAGACACATGAACATTCACACCAACTGCAATGCGTGGGGGAAATTAGCCTATTAATATGCATTCTCAATAGTGCAATGGTTTAGAAGAGGAGTGTACTTGTTAAGATTCCAATTATCAATTCAGTCTCATCTATGCACTCCTATGCATTTTGGCAAAACCTGTAAACACTGAGGATGGTAATTTCAACCAGTAAGTAGCTCAACATCACAGTGTGAGATTCAAGCACTTTTTTTTCATGAGTACTTTGAATTATTGATTAAATGGAATTTCCATTTGAAGAGGGAGTGAGGGAATGTAGCTAACACTTAATTTACTGCATTGACTATGTACAGTGCAATGTACTGTACTATACCTCATCCTGGGTAAACATGTTTTATTTGGCAGATTGTTTTGATTTGGGAACATGTTGATAAAGGTAATCCAATATGCGAGCTATTTTAAGGACCACCTGATTAGCATTTTTTCCTTCTAGGGCTGAAAACAGCTTGAAGAGAAAGATAATTAAGTGTTCTATTTTGCCCTCCTATTTGTAGCTCGTTCCAAACTTAATTGTGGCTAATTAGGCAGTGATGTGAGTATTGATAAGTAGTGAGGTGACACACCTTTTCAAGGCACCCACAAGAAGCTTTCAAACACATCTGACTGTGTAGAACGTCTCCCCAGCAAAATGAACTACTCGTGGGGTGCCCCGGTAGCTCAACCAGTTAAGACGGCAACCAATAAACAGGGGCTATAGTCCCCACCGCAGCGGTCGTGGGATCGACTCCTGACCACGGCCATTTGCTGCAGCCCATCTTTCCACCCTCTTCTCCCCCCTTCCCCGTCTCTCTCTACTGCTCTGATAAATAAAGCCAAAATGAAAATTAAGAAAAATAAAATGAACAACTCGTTATGTATTACCTGGGTTAAATAACAGCCTTAATGCATTTTCCTGTTTATTCTGACCATTTGATATTAAAAAGTATGTACAAATATGTGTATGTATATAAATGGAACCATAACTAACAAAATTTGTTTAAAAAATAATACTTTCATTACACCATTGGAAGGGGAAAGAGTTTAAGGGAGAGGGGTGTGTGGCTGGGAGAATGGATTCTGACATTACTTTATACTTCATATAATTAATTTATAAATTATAAACAAGCTAAATTTCATTCATGCACGCCTGATGAGACGATGCGCATCTGAGATGGGGGTGATTTTGGTACTTCTACAGTGATCGGCAATCTGGAATAAAATATGTATATGTGTGTAAAATTGTATTAAAGTTCCACTGCATGCAGTCACCTACTGCTTCACTAGCTGTATGGAGATGCCAGAGGAGATGGCGTCTAACGTGGCTAAACAGTCTAAGCAGCTGGAAAGACAATGTGCGGATGGCAAAACTGTGATTAAATACTGCCATTAAAACCATCTGGAGAGTATGGCGCCTGACTGAAATCACATCAATGCTAGCTTTAACAGCCTAAGATTCTATACAAAAGATGGACATCGGTTTGTGGATTACCCTCTCCAGTTTGGAACCAGATGTAAAAAGCAAGGAGTGGACTGAAAACTCAAGGACATCACTGTACAGTAGTGACCTGTCAGTCAAAACGGAGCTCCACCTTAAAACACATTCTGCTTTATGGTCTATTTTACTCTAAATGGGACCATAATTTACCAAATGAACATCATTGTGTATCATAAAAGTCTTGAAACTGGCAACTGAGACGATGAACTCCTTGGGAAAATTTTTACTGAGGTAACAAATTAGATGAGAAGGAGGGTCATTTCTTCATCAGCTTCTATACAATCAGACTTCTTTTTGGATCCAAACAAGTCGCCCCCTGTTGGCAATTAGAAAGAATGCAGATTTAAGGCACTCCTGAGTTGGCTTCCTTTTCAGACCTGGAGGCTACGTCCAGATTGTATATACAGTTTATGTTCACAGCTAAGTGCTCAAAACAAACGGCACTGCCTCGTGTAAACTAAAGTGCCTGTGGATAAGGCGGGAGTTGACTGCTTCAAGGCAAAAATGTCATATTTAAATTTATTTTCTGCTTGTTCTACAGTTCTTTTATAAATTGCTATTAAAAAAATCTGAATTGCTAGTTTCTTCTTATCATTTTGGCTTTAGTGAGTTCCTTTTTTTGCAGCCTGAAGCCTCTTTGGGAGGCACCAAAATTCCTTTATGCAGGAAAAACTCTGAATGAGCATGTAGCATTTATCCATGAGAGTGGTCACAGCACGAATGTGCCCATTTGTCCAAGCAGGAGAATAAACAATTCTGTAGAGTTTTTAAACCAAGTAATATTAATGGGCATGAGAATGCTTCATATACATATGATCCTCAGTGTATAATATGTATTTCTGTGATGACAGCTCACTGTGTACAGTGAACTAAACCAGTTAACAGCTCACAGTGATATGGCTGTCACATGTAACTCAAGATTACGTTTTCATCCTTTTAATACTGACACTCAAAAGTTGAATGACATTTAGTGCTGAAACAGTTCTGATAATTATTTACAATGTGCTAGCTTCAGCTTTGACTAGAACAGTACTTGATAAGCTGCAGCATAACAAGATGGATTATGACGCAAACAATCACCAAAAGCAGTATAGTTTTCCAAACTCATCACTCTGTTGGTCTTTTTTTGAACACTGTAAGTCAAACTTCTAAACAAGTTCTAGATGATACAGGGCAGGCTTTTCTCACTCGAATAACCATCTTCGACCAAGCATACAAATACTGGTGAGTGCACATTTAACTTGAAAGCTAATGGTTCATTTCATAGTTGAGCTAACCCTCAAAGTGAATGTTGATACAGCTTATAAAATCTATAAATGATAAACCTGTGAACAGCTTTAACTCTGCCCTTGATTTTATGAGGGACAATTGGGTACAGGGAGGTTATGGAGTGATAGAACTTTTTATATCACACGTTGTTGCAATGGTGTACTCTGGCACAAACCCTGGGTACATTCACACAATTAATTGCTCACAATTAAGGCAAAAGTCTTATCTGTGTATGCCAAAAAAAGCCAAACTAATGAAAATCCCCAAAGTATATTTTACAGAAATTAAATTAGTGTACTGGGACTTGACTACTGGGTGAGGCTACAGGTTCAGTGGAGGGTGCTGCTGATGCCACTGTTCAGTGTTTCTTGGTGTGGGCAACAGTCATGACACTTTAAACCAGACAGGGCAGTGAAACATCGCCTTTAAACCTGTTAGCTTGTGTGACAGTTTTTCATCTGTTTAAAGACAGTTATTTTGTTATACTGCCACACAAGAGTAACCACAATGTCCATCTTTGAAAAGTAGGACAAGGTGTAAAGCCCACATTATGTTTTGCATCCAGCACAGCTCCTCTGTTTACTTGTTTATAATTACCAACCTAGCCCTGCAGCCTGCTGACTTCTCTTCGCTTGAAGTGCCACAAGCGTATTTCATGCAATTTACCTCCTGAATAATTTCTAATTGATTGGGACTGAGGGACAACACACCTTGATGTATTGACGGAATATGGGATACTTTTAGGCAGTATATTTCAGTTGGGGAGTAAATATCCTCCGCATTTCATTTCTTTTCGGTTGATGCTATTGGCAGTGCATTTGTGCACATTCTCCCAGTCAGAAGGTTAGCATAATGCCAGTGCTATCTGTCACTTAAGACCCTGGCTGAAAATGGGAGGATGGAGGAGCAAGGGATCAGTGTTTACCCACCTGGCCAATTAGAAGACAGAGAAACCTACAAGATGGAGTCTGCCTCCAGGAGCAGGTACTAGTCGCTGTTATGGCACTCAGCAGTTGCTAGGCAACACCATCTATCTGTTATTGAGCTAACTTGTTGTGGGTATGGCTATTATATGTATAAATCACTGGTAATCACTGCACTTCAGATAAGGCGGCGCTCTTGTTTTGGGGGGAAAAAAACACGAGAATGTGAGGCTGTATTTATTCTTGCAAGAATGTCTGAAATGGATCACCTTAGATTTACTAAGATCCAGTAATGTAAATAGATTTCCAATAAGAAGAAGCATGATAGTATGAATCCTCTATATAAAAGTGAAAGCTATGGGGAAGCAGCACATTTTACAGGAGCACAGATTTATCAGCACCTTCTAAGTTGTCCGGCACTCCTGATTTAAGAGATTAATCTTATGTGAAATTCCACGTAAGAGTGCATAGTGTGTTGTAGTTTGCTCAAGGAAAGATGAGCTATGGGTTTCTGTAAGGATTTGATATATGCACCACTTGGCAGGGGATGCGGCGTAAGCAGAAATGATGAGAGCATTGACACGTTGGCATACATCACATGGACAGTTGTAACAGCACAAAGGATCTATTTCAAATTAAATGCAGACTTTATCTCTATTATAACACATATTCTAAATGATGAACATAAAACTATGAAATAATATTTTCTATGTTCACATTTCTTCATGTATTTTTAAATATGCTGGGGATATCTACATTAACATATAAGCAGTAAGGCATTTTATAGAAATTAGGATTGTTTCTTTACACTTTAAAAGGAGTGTTTTTGGACTATTACCATGGAAACAGAATATGCACAGACCAAAATTAACAGAAAATGAGATAAAGCACTTAATGCTTCAATATCTCAGCTTTAGCCTATTAGCAAAACAGGGCTTTCAAATAGAAATGGTGGGGTTTTATCATGTTTATTTTACTTATGCTACGGTACCAACTTTTAAAGGGAATATATTAGAGTCCTCCATAGTACAAATGTGAACGCAAACACACTGAATTTAATGATGTGCCAGTAAGACTGCTGACAATGAAACTTTGCCTACAGAAACAAATAAAATTAATGCAGTCATATATTACGAACATTTAAAATTCTAACTTTATGCACAAATTTTAATATCAGAGTTGGGCTGCGTGATGCATTATACAGAGAGGGGGGGAGAGAGACAGAGGGATGGGGCAACAAGCCAAATCATCTTTATTAGTACTGCATCCTCCCAGATCCCCAGCATTAAAGGTACACTGCCTAACCAATGCATTTTTTTCTCTGTATATGTAATTATTTCATTAAATATGATATCAGTCTTGCAGCCCACAGCTGCTTGGTTCAAAGGAAGTTTGGTATCATGGCCTAGAGCCCAACTCACATACACACACCAACATCTCTCTCTCCTCTCACTCTCTCCTTTCCTTTTTCTCACTCTGTCTCTTTCTCTCTCACTCAGGCACAGTCCAGCAGTGCCAGCTTTGCCCCGGGCTGACTGATCACAGGAAGGAGCAACATTTTTGAATTCCAGGGAGGATTGAGTCACACAGTCCCAGCATCAGGCTCTATGTGTTACCCAGCTTTGCTGTTTTTCACAATTGCAGACTGCTATGATTCAAATGGAATTTTAATGGCCTGCTCTGCTAAAACCGTGTCATTGTCTTTTCCTATTTGTCTCTGGATTTGTCTCCTGCCTGATAATGCTCTTTGTGCTCATCCTGTTATTTGCGTAGTCGTTTCATGCCAGGTATGTCGGTGGTCCACTTACAAAATTTACTTAGGATCTTTATGGAAGTCCCAGAAATCACACTGTGCTTTTTTGAGCCATTAAAATGGCAAGCGGTATATACTGTATTTGCAAACTCCACAAACTAAGCAGCACATGCAGAGAGATGGACTACTCAATTCAAAAGAAGATTTTTCTGTTTCTAGATGTTTGATTGATTATCATCATTCTTAGACTAAAAGGAATTCTGGTTTTCCTCTGAATACATTTTTAACCCACAGAAAAAAACAGCAACACTACAGGCATGTTAATGCACGATGAAAGGACATGTCTTTTTCAAATCTCATAAACAATGCCATGTGAAAATATCTTAACATTCCCCAGTAAATGGTGCAGTACAATGTTCAGGAAGTAAATCTTCCTTACAACATAGTCCAACCTTTAGAAATTGAGGGAAATTACAATTCCTGTATTATGCAAGTATTGACATTCTCAACCAGCTGCCAAGCATGGATGAGTTGTAATACCTTGAGGAGCTCACCTATTTATATTCATAGTTGTTCCCATACAGGAGGGGGCAGTGCAGCGAACCTCTCTGACTTCAGCCAGCGGAGGGATTCAGAGAGAGAACAGTAGATGGATAAAGTGAAAGTTTAAACCCAGGGCTTATGCACACAGAGACCATAATCCTAACAAAATCTCCTTCCACTATCCTTCACATTCAACTTAAGAAAATGACCTTTGGTTATACTTTCGGTCACACACTCTATACTCAAAGATGTGTTAAACAAGCAACTCAATCAATAGGTAGAAGTCAATTCCAGAGGTTCAAAACACTGAGAAAAGTCTCGAAACGTGACAGTAGGTAGCAGAGCAAAGTTATACTACCCAATATTTCACACAGCTGCTAGTTCATTCAGTGCATGATTGACTTCTAACTTCTTCTGTCTGCTTGTTTTCCATGATGTTTTCATGCAAAGTTTCAGGGGAACGTTGCAAATGAGTTTCACGCGTGTTATGCAAATTATTTCATTTTGCATGAAAATAAATTCTCCCTTTCTTCCCTTCTGTCCCACCAACACAGACACATGACACCCATAGACTGAAATGGATTTTGATTCCACACAACAATTCCTTCTCTGAGCTGTGAAGGCAAGCTGTTTTGGGGATATCCTTTCTCCTCAAATTGGCCCTCTCTCCCTTCCCCCATGCAGACCAAGAGTATGCAGACAGACAATGACATTATTATACTCTTGACAGAATTCGGCATGCGCAGACCTATCAAACATTTTTTTAAACACCTGACACAAAGTTAATGGAGAGTCATTTAATTGTAGAAACAAACAAATTAACCTTTAAATACCAGTAGAGACAATTCAAGTGCTGGTTGTACTCATTGCACTTCTAGGACTGTGGTCTCTCGCCTTCTCACACACAATCAACCCCCCACTCTAAATACCCCTTTGCTGTTGGCTGCAGCTGGGAAGCGAGGTGAAGCTGTATGTGGGACATCACAGAGCTCATTAATGTGACTGTGCAATCAAATCAGGTCAGATGGATGCATTGGCGCCTAGAGGAAGGATTTGATAGCCAGCACAGAAATGCCTTATAATAAGTTAATTAGACATTCACTTAATGATCCTGCAGCTATCCTATCACTTGATAGTTCCTTGATAGGGTTTGGGCCTTGAAAATTGAGTGTCACAGACTAGTACCTTATCAGTCCAGGGAAGTAATAGGAGAGTCCTCATTAGGATTAGAAACTGCCTGCTTCCTGACTTGGAATTTGACCATCTGAGGACTGAAACACAATAATCGCACATAAAGCATTTTGTCACCAATTTGGCAAAGATGGAGACATTAATTAAGGTTTTAGTATGGGAATTCTTCTGACTCTTGCAATATGTGGCCCATATGGTTGATACTAGAAGTCACACAATGCATAAAAAGTACTTCATACTCATTTTAGTGGTTAGACTGAAAGCAAGTAGAGATTCTTGCATGTTTGTTTTCTATCTAGTTGATGACTGGGTGCAGTAGTAATACAATTTATTGATAACACTTAATAAAATAGCAATCCAAACTTAAGATCAGAAATGCTTTTTTCCCCATTCACTGCCGGAGAAGTAAAAAGGTTAAATATTACTGTAGAAGTTGTTCATGTCACAATCTGTGACAGAACAAAAACAAAAAAGAAACCAAATCACCAAAATTAAGAATTACAAACTGCTACCCTCTTAAATTGATTAGACACTAGATAACCCCTAAATTTAAGAAATATTAGGATATATATATTTAGAATAATAATATTATTATATTTTTGGATTCTTAATGAACCAGTTACACAAAACAGTCCTATAACCTATTTGTAATCATCAAGTGACAAAAACAAAATCATATTCTTCCATATTCTACCACCTGTGGCTCAGGTGGTAGAGCAGGTCAGTCAGTGATCAAAAGGTCGGCAGTTTGATTCCACCCTGTAACCTGTGTCATGGTCGTTGTGTACCTGGGCAAGACATTTCACCCACCTTGCCTGGTGTGTGAATGTATGAATGGATTGTTTGAGGTGATGGTTGGAGGGGCCGTAGCCACAGAATGGCAGCCACGCCTCTGTCAGTCTGCCCCAGGGCAGCTGTGGCTACAATTGTAGCTTACACCAGCGGAATGAATGTGTGTGAATGAATAATTGACGGATGATTGTATGCGCTTTGAGTTACTCCTTAAAAGCGCTATATAAATCTGATCAATTATTATTATTATTATTATTATTATTATTATTATTATTACATTCTTTTATTTGTGTGAATACACTTGTAATTTACAGTTACACAACTGCTAGGTATTTATTTTGCATATTTCCTGTCTTTAGCTGACTACAGCTGAGTCATTTTGGCCCAAGCCACTGGGATGGATAACTTTCTTTCCTTATCTTACACAACATTTGCTTGATACTTGTGTTAAGTGGTGCAAATAAATATAGGTTATCACCAAGTCACATTCTCAGAAGTGCCATAAACTGCAGTTCCTTGAATGGCCACCTGAGTCTGGCTCCAAATTTAGTCAGTCCACATAAAGCCCCATCTTAAAATGCTGAAGTTTATTGCAAAAATAGCCTGGTAAAAGAAGCCGTTGTGGTCTCTATAATTAATGCTCCCCTTTGTGACAACTGTACAAGAGTGACTTTTTTTAGTTGAGTCATCCATTTAAATTGTATTAGGGCTTAAAGTTATGCATAATTAAGGGCATGGTCACTTTGAGTGACAGGTGGGAGCCTTCAGAGGACAGTCTATGGTCTGCCTCATTAGGAGCCATTTACAAATGCTCCGCCTCGCTGCTCATTTTTGGATTAGCCGGTAGTCCGATAGACAGGCATTGCCAAGATGGCGACAGCCGCAGCCACCACTGTGCTTCATAATTGCTTTTCAGGAAACTATGGGTGAAATCCTGGAGGGTTTGTCGATCTTTATATACAGCCAATGGTCATCATATACTGTTGGATTAATTCAAAATGTGGATGCAGTATAGCACCTATAGGTTAGGTGAACCAGAAAGTCTGAATTGTATTCGTCTAAGTGTGTTTGCCTTGTCAGAGATGGAAGATCTGCCAAGGCTTTACCCTGTCTCTCGCCCACTGCATGCTGGGATATGCTCCAGTCCCCCTTTGGTATTGAACAGAATTAGTGGATATAAACAGATGGATGGATATAGTCAATGTAACAGTTACCATCTGCATGTCTCTCTCTCTCCCTCTGTCTCTCTCTCTGTACTTCATCCCATTCAGGATTTTCCAGTATTATCATTCTCAAAGAGCTGTAGTACTGTGACAAAGGTCCTAAACTCTGATACACCGTCAGTTCACAGGGGACCTATTCCTTTCCCCGAGCTTTAGATGCAGTCATCTAGGCCCCATCCCTCATGACTGCAGTCTCAGGGGAAAAGCCCAGACAAAGTGACATATGTGGAATTACAGGAAATCAAGGGTAACAAGATCGCTTTGAAGAAATAAGAGCTGCTGGCTCAGCTATTGCAATGGTAATTATGTAATTCAATACAAAATGACACTAAATGTGGCAGTTAATAATCAATATATCAGCTGAGAAAGCAGAACTTTAGTTGAAAACATACCATGGCTGTGGATTAGGAGGTACAGCGGGTGGTCTGCTCACCACATGGTTGGCAGTACGACTGCCAGTCCCTCTGCATGCCAAAGTGTCATTAAGCAAGACACTGAACCCGAAGTTGCTCCCAGTGGCAAGTGAGCACCTTGAGTGAGCTCTACCTCCAGTGATCTGTGTGTAAATGGGTCAATAAGAAACACATTGTAAAGTGCTTTTATTGCCAGAAAGGTGGGAAAGCGCTATACAAGTATAGACCACTCATGATTGTTGCTCTCAACTGACGATTTGAAATGATAGAAAGATGTTTTTGTCTTAGCTTAAAAAAGACACTGTAGTTTTAACGGGTTGTAAATGAAGGACGACATTACCATCCATCCATTATCTATACACCGCTTTATCCTCTGTAGGGTCGCCAGGGAGCTGGAGCCTATCCCAGCTGACTTAAGTCAAAGGCAGGGGACACTGTGGACAGGTCGCCAGTCTATCGCAGGGCCACATGCAGACAAACAAAAAAGAACACTCACATTCACACCTATGGACAATTTAGAGTCACCAATTAAATTCAGCATGTCTTTGAACTGTGGGAGGAAGCTGGAGCACCAGGCGAGAACCCATGCACAGAGAGAACATGGAAACTCCACGACATTAGCAGCAAACCACCAAAACATTGCTAGGTGATCTTCCTAGATTTGGATAGCTGCTAACGATAGCGTAACTAACTTGCCTACACACAGTTTATTGTAGCAACAGACTAAAACATTGAAATACTGCGCTCACTTATGTCATTCATTACATTTACATTTACATTTTGTCAACACTCAACCCAAGGACACCGCATAGTTCAACAGTTTAAATATATTGATTCACCTCTTTGCGTATCACCAAACAAACAGCAATAACTGACTGATGTGTTAACAAATAAACTTCATAAATAGCAATATCAACAGTAAAAGCAAAGTTTCTTTCACAAACAAAAAACAACTGATGGTTTTCCATTAACCCCAACAACATAAACAAAAGTGGAAAAGCATTGGAAAGAAAGCAGTGGGCCTACATAGTGCTTTGGTTCCAGTAGTCATTTTCCTGAACTGGGATACCATATTGTACTGTATTGCTAAACTTGTAAACTCCAGTAATTATCCAATGAAGTATCCAATTACATTGTTTTTTTAATTAGCTGCAGTTGTACCTATAGACAGCTGATGAAAGGTCTTGTTATCTGCCCTCTCTCCCCACGCCTGCTGCTCACTCAGTGGCAAAAAATGTTCACCTCACCTGAGACCAGTGGCAGGGTCACTGGAGATCAAACGCCCACCTGCTCTACCTTTTTTCATGGTGGGATTGGAGTTATGCTTCTGCTGGAAACTGGCTGAGAACTGCTTTGGTTAGAACAGAGGTGTTCATTGTGGAGAAATGCATTAGAATGTATACTCCACCATTTTTGCAGATAGTCTGAAAAATCTGTCACTGTCAGCTTTCAAGAAATACAGTCACCAAGAACCTCTGAGAAGTTATTAAATCTAGTGATGCAGTTGCCAATTTAGGAACACTGCTGTAAGCAGCTATGTTTTCAGCTTTGCACCACTTCTGTGTTCAGTCTGTGAGCAATCACTTTACTGTGCTGCAGTCAGTGGCTGATTTGAGTTCACTGACTGATAAGCTGCGGTGTCAATCGTTTTGCAACAGAAGGTGGGACACGATGTACAGCAAATCCAGCATGTGATTGGTTGATGATGCATGGTATTGCATGTTGAGTTACAGCTAACATTTCTGTAATGATTTAAAGAAATTATTCGATATTAGCTAATCACTTTTTTAATCATTTTGGGTCAATCAAAGGCCAAATTAACAGTCTGTCATCAAAAGTCATTTATGGGCTATTTTACATAGTGAAATGCTTGTTATGAATTCAAATGCATTTGGCAACATCTTGTTTCGGAAGCAGTGCATTATGGGTCTTAGTTAGCAAATTATCATAAACTTAGTTTATTGTTTGTTTATCATGCACATTTCTGGAATTAATTTAAATGATCAATTGAGGAGTACAGCAAAACAATCCTTTTCTCTTTGGCAATCAACCAATGTAAATTGAGGCACTCATTAAGACTGCCATTGTAATTGCTTGGTGGTGTTACACTTTGATTTACTCTCATCAATAAATAAAATACAATCACTGCTGTTTGATTATACTGCGTTTGTTATTCTCAAGTGATGAGATGAGGCAGTTAGGAAGGTAATGTATGATTTATTTGAAAACATAATTTAGAATAGATGACTATTCTTCACTGTCTGTATAGTATAGTTGCATCCTATTCATTTGCTACATGCCGTACCAAAGGGTGAGCTGCAAGAATTGGCCTGGCTTGGCAGATTTGCTGGCTTCAACAATAGTGAAGTAAAATAATTCTGGAAATGTTTTGCCCAGTGGTGTTTTGAAAAAGGCCATTTCCTGAACATAAAGAGCCAGAGGGAACATTTCTTGGAGGCAGTTTCTTTTGTGTTGTATCAATTTCTTATGGCATGCTGTTGTTAGCCTTCTCTCGTGGTGCATAACACACCCCCCCCCCCAAAAAAAAAAAAAAAAAATGCATTCCTTTAGGAAGTGGCCTCATGGCTTTTTAACACCATGTTGTAGGTCAGCTGCAGTGAGATTGTGCATGACACTCCTTAATGTTAAAAGGGTTTATTTCTTTTTTGCTAATTTAGCGAGTAATTCCTTACTGAGAATATAACTGCATATATTACAAAACAGCAGTTCTCATTTATTTGTTACAGAGACATGAGATGTTAGGGGGGAAACAAAAACATAATAGTGTTCTTTTACAAAAAGAAATAAAATCATTATCAACATTTTCAAGAACACTAAATTGAATATACATGTGGTACAAATAAATAAAGGAGAAATAAACGTCTCTAGACTTTGTTTTTAATCATCTTAAAGTCAGATTTCTCAAGAACATACTTTATATAATTAGCATAGGTAGCTAATGAATGGATTATTGTGTTCTAAAACAAATTTTGTAATCACATGATGTCACTCGCTGACAAGGACACAAACATCTGCATGTAAAGGACAAGAAACGCTTTAGTTCAGAAGAGAATTTAGGTGCCAATTTCTGGGTGAACCAACAACAGTTAATTTGAACAAAATCTCCCCCTGGAGCCATTAGATTTTTTTGCATCAAAAGTTTTATTGAAATCTCATTGTTAAATGAGCATCTAAGCTTTCATTCAATAGCTCCACACTAACTGAAGACATTGCCGGTGTATTTAATTGAGGGTATCAAGCTTTGGTTAACTGGTAATGTAATATTGATGAGGGACAATTAGCCATAATGGCATACAGCACTCTCTAGTCTTTGTCACCTCAGCTTGTAGCAGCAAATCTTGGACGATAGTAAAGATTCACTTCTGGTAGCAGATACAGCTGCAGATACATTCTGTCAGTTCGCAGATTCATAATCTCTATGAAATTATTCTTACGTTCAAGTACTGATAATGCACGATGCTTAAAGCAGAAGATGGCTATGTTTTATTTAAGTCAAGCAGGCCTTTAGGAGTTTGGGTAAAGAACATATAGGAAACATGTCAAACACCTGTTTTTTTTATTTTCTTAACATTTTTCATTCACTTGGACAGAAATGCTACAAGGTCAGAAAAGATACAAAGCAAAATTCATAAGGAGTTAGAAAATGACAAGCACAGTGCTGAGAGAAACCAACTTAACATCCAGCAGGGAATGTAATCATTTGCTGCCTGTCAGAAATGTTTTTTTCTAAAAGCATTTCTGACATTGCTACACTGCAACACCATTCTGACTATTTATTTTGTTCTTATCAAGAACACAGCAAATAACAAAAAACACACTATAAAGCACTACAAAAGACACTGTCTTAATTCTAAGTAGACACAAATCTACATAAAACTACAAGTCAGAATTATACAATTCATAATGTAGAATGGAGCACTTCAGAACAAAATTAGATTAAGTAAAATGACAAGATAATAAAAGAGAGACAGTACTGGTATTTAAGTATACAGAAATTCTGTACTTAATGGTATTCCATTATTTCTAAGAGGGTTATTTTTTTACTTTGCACATGAAAATTGTCACTAAGAAAATATTCATTTATATTTAGTCCTTATCTACAAAACCAGCCAATGTGTTTTTCTCATGCAATACTTAAAATGGGATTAATTCCAGAAGAATCTACATTACAGAATGGACGAAAGAGCTCTTTTGTGGTTTTCAAAATAAAACTCATCTACTGCAGGATTAAAGTATTGTGTATGTAGTCTAGCATAGTTTATCCTCACTGATAAAAATGGGGCAGACAGAGTATGAGAAACATCTCTGAGTTTTAATGGGTGGCGCAGTTGGTTAGCACTGTTGCCTCGCAGCAAGAAGGCTGCCAGTTCGCATCCCGGTGGGGGCACCGGGATCTTTCTGCGTGGAGTTTGCATGTTCTCCCCGTGCAGTGTGGGTTCTTTCCGGGTTCTCCGGCTTCCTCCCACACAGTCCAAAAACATGTTGAGGTTAATTGGTAATTCTAAACTGTCTGTAGGTGTGAATGTGAGTGTGCTTGGTTGTCTGTCTCTAAGTGTAGCCCTGTGATAGACTGGTGACTTGTCCAGGGTGTCCCCTGCCTTCACCCTAAGTCAGCGGGGATAGACTCCAGCCCCCCTGCGACTTAGCCAACTTAGGGCAAAGGCATTGGACACCCTGGACAGGTCGCTAGTCTATCACAGGGCCACACGACCAAGCACACTCACATTCACACCTGTTAGCATGTTTTTGGACTGTGTGGGTGGAAGCAGAGAACCTGGAGAGAACCCACGCTGCACGGAGAGAACATGCAAACTCCACGCAGAAAGATCCCGGTGCCACTTGAGGGACGCGAACCGGCGACCTTCTTGCTGCGAGGCAACAGTGTTACCAACTGCGCCACCTTGCAGCCCTCCATATAGTCTACAAACTAAAACCCCCAAAATTACCATCAAGTTGACTGAACTCCTCTTAAAAACTGTTCGAACAAAAACTGTACATGATAAGCATCCTACTGTGGAATTGAATCAGGTCATGTTTAATTAGACTGCATTCATTTTAGTTGGGTACACCTAATAACCTGAAAACTGATGCTCAGCATTGTACATGTGTTTAAACATCACATGTCCTCTAAAACATCTGCCAGCCAGGTTAAACAAAGCAAAAAAGATAATAATACGGCAATGGGATAACAATAATGACAGTAACAGTTTTAAAACAAATGTGATTCATTCCAGTCTGACATTTACATTTTTGATAACTTTATGTACAATATGCATGCCTGTGTAGATTACAAAATAACACAAGGCATGATGATGTTCAATCACTAAAAATGCCTGACACTGGTAAGCAACCTTCAGATACCACAATGAAATAAAGACCACAAGTTATAATGGATTTCATTCAATAAAGGCAAAAGCACAGGTTTTTGAAAAAGTCATTTATCTGCTTGAATTCCAACATAACGTTCTCATGCACACCCCTAATGACCGGAATACAAATAGGGCTGGTATAGAAACAGGGAAAGACTAGCATATTTTCATTGTCACACAACTCTGGTTCATTAGTGGAGGGATGTTTTGATAGTGAGGTAGCAGACATTTCTGAAGTTGTACTAAACACTGCAATCCAACACAAGCATGTCTGGTTTCCTTGTGAAACTGAAAATGCCTGAAAAAAATCACTTGTTGGTACCACTGTAGCTAGAACCTACTTTGCTGCTGGTGCTAGGTTAAAGCTATCACAAAGAGGTTTGCTGCTGGCTGAGTCACTCTACACAACTGTTTTAGCTGACAGACATGTCTCTCTAGCAGTGAAACAGTATATAACGTTTAATGTATATCAGTTCCAGATATTGGTTATCGGCCCTTTTTTCATAGCCAATAAAAATCTGTATCTGCTCTGAAAAAAATCACATTGGGCGATCACTATGCAATACACGTGCAGAAAACTAAAACTAGCTTTGTGTCCTTACTTAAGCATGTTTTGTGGGCGGCTTCTTCGCTTCATTTCGTGCATCAGGCTGCAATGACGTCTTTACTGTCTTTTGCTGCTATTTAGTTCAGTAAGAAAAAATCAAAGTGTTTGGGAATTTCTTGGGCCTAACACAATCAAGCAGTGGGACATACAGTAAGGGGACATTCTGTCTGAGAATCCCAGACAGATTTCTCATGACCTCTGACCACAAGTTTCGGATAAGTGGGCAGAGCCAGAGAGCACAGAAATAATCTTCTGCTGAGGACGGACAGAGCTGATGACACAAAGAGACAATGTGAGCCAGTAGAAATATGTTATGGCTGTGATGAATAGCTATGTCAGTCTCAATGAGTAACCCTGAACCTCACTCAATAAGAGGTAGACTCTATCATTAGCACATTCAGTTCCCTCCCATTGAAACATGTTGTCCCCTAATCACTCAATTATCTCTGCTTATTCATTAATGTTCCATTCCTTTGTACTATGATTTCTAAAGATATGGCCTTTCAAGCCAGGATTTCACTGGAACACTTCAGTGTCCTTCAGCATTAAGTAATGTTTCAAAATGTGTGATGTGGTGATAACCAGCTGACAAAATGCTTCTTTCTATACTTTTTAAGGAATGTGAGATATATCGGTCTACTGGACAGTATTGGTAAAGGAAAGACAAACTAATTTGCTGTTGTCTGTTGTTAAGTGCTCTGATAGTGTTAGTCAATGGTACTTACAGGCTTAAGGCATATTTCATTTGTTAGCAAGCTCCAAGAACAAAACCTGCACCTGAGCCACAAAACAATTAGATTTAAACTTGACCATGTAAGACAGCATTAAGCTATAAAGAACCGTCACTGTTTGAATTTTATAATGACTACATATCTGCACCTAAACCTATAAAAGCTTTGCTCTGCTTCCACTTTTTGTCACTGTAACTAAATGGAAATTATACAGAGAGAATGTAAAGCTCTTTTTACATAAAAAGCTAACAACAAAACTGACAAAAGAAACAAAACATGCATTAACTCACTTTCTGTGACTTTACTATCCATAAACTACAAACAACAACACAACAAAAAATGGAGTATATGGCATAAGGGACTGGTAGGCTTGTGTGACCAGAGCAGTCCTACTTTTATCTGCTTTGGGGGGCTCAAAGGCACAAGAAAAATATTTACCCATTTATCCATTCATTACAAGGGCTTACATAATTATGCCCATTTGAGAAACAACTCCAAGAAAGCCAAGCAGAGAGGTTAAAAAGTGAACAGTGTAGCCGTGTGGGGAGAGCTCCACTGCCCAATTCTAGGTTGTTATGTAAACTCCATTTTTTTATAGTTTATGGGAGCACTGTAGCAGAAGAAATGTTGTCAATAAAAGGTACACTGCATACCCAAACTGCCACACACATACCAGCAGCACCAGTAACAGCAGTTAACAGGCAATACAGGCTTGCTCATTTACATTTCAGAGGCATGCAGTGAAATGTGTACACACTGGTTAAGGATGAGGACAGGCCCACCAATTCCTCCTAAAATCAACAGTTTGCATATGGTCACTGTACCATAAACCATAATGTGCTTCCTCCACCGAATAAATGTAGCCATATGCAGAGGCGTGTCTAAATAATTTTACAGGGGCGCTGCGCCCTCATCCTCCCGGCTTGCGCCCTCTTACCAAAATGCCGATTGAACTCTGTGTTCACACCAGACGCGAACAAAATCATTTGCATTTGCAATCATTTGAATGATTTACATGTAAAGTCAATGTGAAGACGCGATTAGACGCAAGTAAACGTCCTGCAGCGCGACTCGCGCGATCGACGCGAACTGAACAAGTTATTCGCGCGAATGACGCGATTCTAGCCGCGCTAAAGGCGCGTTACGCACGTATCACGTAACGCGACACCAATCCTGTCCAACAGGTAGTCAAAGTGGGTCCGGATCAGCCGAAAACAGCGCTGGAAGCGGCCGTCATCCAGGTGCAGTTCCTGGAGAAGGTGGGGGAATTCCCCGAGCTGTAGTGTACATGTATGATAGGATCAACTCCCCCCCGCCCGAGTCGCTTTGCTCCCTGGACACGGTGTGCACCCCTCATACAATTGTTTTCTAGAAAAACCCCTGATATGTGGTATGATTGTGGAGTGTCTCATGTAAAAATTTAGCAAGAAACAACAAAACTAATGCATCTCAGTGTAAGGTAAAAATGAAGTTCCCAGTTACTATTACACAGGACAAAGCAATGGACCAACAACAATACGACTTTATCACCGTTTCTGTTGAACTACAATAAGTCACTGTGAAAATGTAGCAAAGCAAAACCACAGGGCACAGTTCAGTCTGATGCATTTGGTTGCACTCCACATAAAAGCAAACAGGTTTTGTATAAACTGTTGCAGGTGAATTTCTTGGGCCAAGGTTTTGAGTGGCTTTTAGCACAATGTAATTTCCTCCAAACTGTCAGCGCAGACATTACAAATGAGTGTCATTCATTTTGATGTCAGAAAACATTTATCCTTTTTTTTCTTTTCAAACTTTAAGGCACAGAATAATGTGCTTGAAAATAGATGGCTATTATAGCTTGTGATCTAGGAGTGGTACGTATCTGTGGCCCAAAAAAAAAGGAATCTGTTACAGATAAACATATGCATTTCCATTTGAACTGGTTGTGTAAGTCTTCTCCCATTTATGAGCAAGTCAGTAGCATCAACAACAAAAAGTCAAACCGATAAAGCGAAACAGTGAACAAGTTCGTCATAGTGTTTACTTGCGATTATTTATGATGTTCACCTTCACTAACTTCAATGTGTTAAAATAGTTGGAAAATTAGTTTGTGTACAAGTACAAAAATTGGTGGCAAGCAACCATCAGACTGTCAGATTTTGTCTTTTCCTAGCGGAAAAAGATCACTATCCCTAACAACCAAGAAGACATAGCCCCTCTTATCACTCATTAAAAGCCATCGATTTGTACCAGCTGCTATGAACAGCTTCAGAAGAAAATTGCCACAGCACTTGATCAATCAACTTGCTGTTTGCTACATACCAACAATCAGGACAATCAAGTACAACTGAGAGATGTGTAGAGATACAGCTTTCTCCCATAGCACTTTACATGCCATTACTCATCAGTGCTTTGGTGTCAACAGGTAACTCTGGTGGGGAAAGTCGAGCAGCCCTCTTTTACACAGAAAATATTGCTGTCCTTATGGGATTACAACTATTTACTTTGATTAAGAATTCATATAATGGTTATTGCATCTCAAATCATCAGGGGCCTTCTGCTTGACAATCTCTGCTTTGCTTCAAACTTTTTACTCATAAACTATGGTTATTTCAAATTGTATCTGTGAAGTTTTAAATTGATATATTAAGTACTTTCCGAGATAGCGTTTGTTAAGAAATTGCCTGTCGGTCCCACTGTGTAGGCTCCAGAAACAGAGTCAATTATCATCTTAACTATTATACTTATATCTTTATAAATATCAATATTTTATGCCAGGAAAATCTCAGTCAAATGAGAGGTGGTTGTGCAGAAACTGCTCTAAAAAATTGATGATTTGACATAAAATGACCCATAAATGTCTTTTGACACATGCTGAATGAAAAATTATATTCTTTTAATATGATCTTAATTAAGCTTAAAGGCTGTTACCTAACTGTTCATGTATGTATGAGCAACTCAAGCCATAACATTTAGTTGATTGGTTAATCAACAGCAACACAAACTGGATAAGAGTAAGTAATTTTCAAGGGAAATGTCAAACATTGCCCAGTTCCCACTTCTTAGTGATTAGCACTTAGAGCTTTTCTCAGTTTTTAAATTAAAAATCTTCAAATTTTGAACTCTTGGTCAGACTAATATGAAGACATCACTGGGCCTCAGGAAACTGTGATGGACCGACTGTTTTTATTTTATAAACCAGCAATTATTCAAAAAATCATAACATCATAGAGAAAATAATTACATTTGTCTACCACTAAACTAATTATTAGTGGAAGCCCTATAAGCAAAAAACTTTAGGAGAAATCAAATGACAACCTTTTCTGAAAAAGTCCAGGCCTTCATAATCATATCATGTCTATTACATCAGCAGCCCTGCAAGACAATGTATAGTACCAGCAACCACATGTGCACACTTAGCCCACATGATTTAATATGTAGACCACAGATGGACATGCAGACGAAGCGTGTCAAGATGGGATCGTGCCCAAAAACAGCCCTCATAGGAAGCTGTCTACATTTGAAAAATAAACAAGTCCCCTGAAGGCACACCGCTGTCAGCCTGTTCTGAGTGGGTTTCTATATAAAAGACAGCAGAAGACATCACAAGCACACGGTGATGTATTTGTGTAGGAGATGTCAGTAGTTTTGGAAGTGTACCACTTGTCAATTTGTGTTTGCATGGCATGGGTTATCAAAGTTATGAGAAAGAGACAAACAGTGAGAGAAAGCGATTAGGGCAGCCAATAGGGGTCCTAGGGAGAGAGTGTGATTAGTGTATTAAGCATGCATCAGAGCCCCTCCAAGCTGTCTCAGCAGAGGCAGGGCGTCTAGATAAATAGCTTTAATATCCCTGTATTGCGATAGCGTAGCAACAGTTGTTTTCCATTGATGGCTTAGGGGTATGACAGACGTAGACACCGACCTTTGGAAAGCAGTATGACAACCCCCTGTCCTTTCTACCCCAAAAGCTTGTGACCCGTTGAGGCCCTGGGGACAATGAACCAGCAGCACCAGTGGGAAAAGTCCATGTATGCGAGAAGAACAAAGGCAGGCTAATGCACTTGCTTTTTTCTTTTCTTATCCTAGTGGGGGTAATGTGACCTTCTGCCTGTTGTTTCAACATGGTGAAAGCAGCACCAGTAAGTCACTGACCTCTAGAGCCTTGTCCTCGACGTCCTCACTCCATGAACACAGGCACTTCATACACACTATTCTTCCATTGTTCTTACCAAAGTATAAAGAAAGCTGATGATATTCAAAAACAGTGAGAAAAAAAGTAATTTACACACAAGTACGGCATATGTTTGAATGGCCTTTCATGTTGTTTAATTCAGACCAGACTTTTTTTTTGTTTTTTTTTTTGCTTGTTTTACTTCAGCTTGCTGTCAACATGCCTAATTCAGCTGAGGAAATGCTGACACCGTGTTATCGGTCTGCGGATATGCTTTATGAAAGCAGACCATTACTCTTCAAAGTGCCATGATGAGGCCCATCGTGATGTTTCTTTTGTGCACAAAGAGTCCAACATGTGTAAAGGAAATGGAATGCATTGATTCCACATGCTGCCGTTTGTTCTTTAATACTTTTCATTAAGCCTTTGTATGTAGACAGAATCAACCAGAATAAGAAGTGCTAGCTCTCTGATTTTAAAAATAAATCTTCTCTTTGAAACCCAATTTACACCGCAGCTGGGCAACTGCCATGTTGCTCACACCATCAAATGATTAATGGACAAACTAGCCAAGAGAGACACAATCAATTAAAACTAGGCATATCTGAAGTAAGCAAAAAATAACATTTAACACAATGTCATATGCAGGTTTCTTTTAACCTAGAAATAGGACCTGTTTATCTTAATTAGAAGGACTGAAGCCTTTGAAATTATGTGCAAAGGTGCAGTCACGGTAAATAATAAAAAGAATCCAATTTCATTTTAATACCATAAATGTGTTTGAAAAATGTACTGTCCACTGACATCAGAGAAATCTGAAGAGTTCCAATCTTCACTTTTCCCGACTTCTGTCTCCAGATATTGACACTCAAAAAAAAGCACAAAGTAATCTCAGTCATCTTCCACTTTCTATATACCCTCTATCTTTTTCCCTTTTTCCTTTACAAAAGACGGATTTGAGTTGTTCAAGTGATAGCTTGAGTGATGGCCATCTTGGGAAATGAAATATTTGCTGAAACTCTGTGCCCTTGAAAGTTAATTCAGAAGAACACAGGAGGTATGGTGGAAACCGTGAAGGAGAGCAGTAATGGGTTTTCTATCTTACTTTGTCGACCTTTCTCTTGTTTCCTTCACTTTGCTGTACCATTCTTTTGACGTCTAAAACTCATATTCTCTTTTTTACAAACAATGGCTTCAGTAATTTCAGTAAGTTTAAAAATATATTATATCTGCATCATCATTTAACTATTAAATATTCTAGATGAAAATATGGCCCCAGCCTTGGAAATCAAGGTAGTCTAGGGAACATACGTCACTGGTACTATATTATACAGGATAATATCCCTTTAAACTCTAATGGAAAGTGGGTTTATCCTTTATCCTCCATATCCCATTATTATATCACATTATATTTAGGTTTTGAATTGAAATCCATCAATTACTCAGTGAAAGAAAATCAGCAGCAGCTACTCTGCTAATAGATGATTTTTTTTCTCAAGTCTAAATACCAAGCATGCCTCAGTTACAGCTTCTCCGTTGCTATGAGGATGCTTGGATTGAATCTCCACTTCCACCAAAACTAATGAACAATGACTAATACTATGACCTTGTTGAAAAAAATGAATCTTCATATGATACAAGCAGTGATAAAATCATACTTGCCTTCTTATTTCTGTGGTAACCACCTATGGTGTTGAAGTCATAAAGCACAGTTGAAGGTAGACCAAGAATGATAAAGCCACACAGTACAATTTTATGTGAAAATGATGAAGATTTGCGCTTGGCCTGGGCCACAGGCTCAGTCACATCTCGTCTGTATGTATGGCATTACAAACCAATGCACATATGATCAAAGGCCTGCTAAGCATTTGTGGATAAGTTGGCTCTTTGATCTTTGATAGACACCTCAACCTACATTTTTCATGGAAGACATCTTCTTTAGATCCAGAAGTGCTAGTGTAGGTTTTGTAGAAGAGCATGTGACTTATTGTCAAGCAAAGAGTCAGTGAAACCATGCCATGTGGCACTGATGAGATAGTAATTGACAACGATGACTGACAAATTCTGCAAAGAAATTCTGCATCATAGGTGGATAAGTGTAACATCCTCTCCAGATTGAGGATTCAAGCTGTAGCAACTGCTATCAGCGAGTCCATTCTGTCTTTTATTGTAACTTACTATTTTGCAGTGGCCATCCAACACGAGAGCAGCAGACTATGATGCATCATCCGAGCTGAGAAAATGACTGTATGCAACTCACCCTCCTTCCAGGCCTGTGCAGCAGCACAATCAAAAAGTGCACTTATACACATCCCATCTATCATCCCTCTCACACCAGCCAGCATTGATTCCTCTGAGTAGTCCTGCTTGATTGTGAAAATGCATACAAACCTGGCAGAAAAAGTGCTGCTCCCTGCGTGCCACCACTGTTTAAACAGACTTTACTGGCACTGGTTACCAACACAAGCACAGCCTGACAAGGCATTGTAAGACGATCTGAATGTCTCAGTAGTACAAAGAATGTCTCCTTCCAAAGGTACAATCTTGTTTTTGGAGGTTTACAATATTCCACAGAGGGACAAATCAACCAATCACCAACTAAAAATAATTTCGAATGCCAGTTTTATGGTTGAAATCCCGAACAGTCGTGGGTCTGCACAGAAGGTATGGAGGGAAAACAAAACAAAATCATATTTAGTGTGGTCAGACCTCAATGATGTTTCACTTCAGACCCATTTTCCCCCTTCCAGACAGCCAATTGCAGACCACAGACATGAGTAATTGGCCAAAAGTGTCAGTGGTACATCTAAACCACTTCTTTGTTTACACTTCTCTCTTTACAGCTCCTGCAGATGCAACAGCAGCGTGGGGTTCTCGGCAGTAATTGCAGGAGGTGAGAGGGCCAAGGCTCTCTGTGAGGCACATAGGTGGCTCAGAGGTGACTGCAGTCCCTACAGTTTGAAGAGCTGTCTGTTTGAAAGGGAAGTTGACCTAGACAAGACAGGAGTCTCTCTTTGCCTTGTGGGAAGCAAGAGGGAGGGCAAAGGTCACCTCTGTCTGCCCACATAGCATTACTAAGACCTAATAGCAAATTGTCAGAGGCAAAAGCGACCTCTCGAAGGTTGGAAAGTCATTGCCATTGGTGAATTCTAAGTTGATTCCAGTGGTACCATAGTTTATGGTTCCACTGAATATTCTCAGCTGATGTTTCTGGTATTTGTCTTTTGCCTCAGTGCATAAAGGTGTGAAAGGTGCCACAATAACAGCCCTGGTTCTGTTTATGCTGCACTGTATCTTCCTTGAGGTGATGTCAAGCTTAATATCTCGAAACATGCTCATTTGGTTAAACCTATACTGATCATTTGAGTCAACAGAATTCCCATCCTCACACAGTGATATGTGTTTTTCACCACTCTTTATGACGAAGCCTCATTCTAGTTTGAATTTGAAGCTTGTAAGATTATATTTACGGCAAAGTTGTATTTCTCCTATAATGTATTGGCAGTTTTGTGTCATATTCTTTCTTTTTTCTGCTTAAAAGAAAACTGATGTAAGTATAGCCAGAGCAAGAATCAAAATAACAGTGCAGCCATTTTAAAGTGTCTCCTGTTGAAATCACTCAGATATTACATTTGATACTGGAGCCATTTGTTTATCTTTGCAGTCTTACTCATAGTAAATTTAAAACTGCTTGTTAGTGGCTGCCATCATTCATCATTCAAGTGATATTATGCATGCATTGTCTTACTGCCAGCATTTTTCAAGTCACAATTTGCTCCTCATAAATGTGACTGTTAATTTGTAGCTCAGCTAAAACGCACTGCTGTCTGTGTGCTACGATGAGAACAAGAACGGCTACAATACATCTCTTATGTGAGTGAGTTAGACAGGAGTGACTTGAGTCTAGAAGATTAATCTTAAATATTCAACTTCTCTTAAAAGCTAAAACACACACACACACATATATAAATACACACACACACACACACATATATATATAAATATATATACACACACACACACACAATGGTTTGATATGGTGCATGCTTTAGATTTTGGATTATAGTGCATTTTTGCTGGCATATGACACAATTGGAAAAATATGCAGATCTGATACCTCCTGAGGCTCTTCTGATCACTCTGTGCCAAATTTGTCATCTCTCTCTCCGCTGTACATTTTGCTTAAACAAATTAATTTCTTAGGGATGATAATGTTCAACCCCAACTTCCCCTTCTATAATAAAATGTAATGTAAGCATATTCATAATATCTCTAAATCCCATTTCTGCTGTAGTGTAATTCTCCCCAAGTCAAGCACCTACAGCTTTACAGTGGCTAGACCTCCCAAGTCTTTTCCTTTAGACCAAATGAACTGTATTCCAAATGCACAGTAACACTCCACTACAAAGCTCTCCCCATTCTGCTGTTTAGTTTACAATTGGGGGTACTTACATGTATATTATGTTAGTGAAAATGGGATTTAATTATAGTGCAACCCTTGCAGATGTGAGTTAGGCTACTAAGATGAAAGGTCTTGCAAACAACTTTTTCTAAAAAGGCTGAATTGCGCTACAGTGAGATTGCAACATGGTTCTACATGCATATTTATTTCTAAACTCCATACTTCTTACTATAGGCCCTTATTCAGAGAAACATAATTTAAATATCCACCATGAAACAAGTGAGATGAATTTACTTAAAATGTGTATTTACTGATAAAACACAAGACCGATCTACTTTAGCAAGAGTATATTTGCTCTATAAATCATATTTACCAAGAACTAAATAAAGTTAGTGTTCCTGTCATTAACCTATTTTTAAAAAGCAATTTCGTCATCATCATTTTGATGCTTTTTGCAGTTTTCTTAAGCACACTGCAACTGTGTTGCACTCCATCACATTCAAACATCTACACAACAGACTGACTACAGTCCGGTCTGCGGCTTAAAGTTTGCTCTCAGTCAGATAATACAGCTGTTCAGGCTTCTACCTTAATTACAGTATATTACTGTATCCAATTACCTCCAAGTGTTAGAAAACAAGAGGAGGAGAACTACATTGATCAGCCAGAACACACTGGAATTGCATGGCAACCCCAGATCACTTTGGTCAAACTTTACATTAACAACATAACAATTAAGCATTAATATGAACAGATAATTAATTTTTTTTATATCCATACTGCCATTACGCTAATTTCTAAACCGCAGAAAAACATTTATCAATAAGAAGAATAAAGAGGATGGTTTTTGTACAGCAATACTTGTCAGGATTGGATAATTAAACTTGGTTAAATTGAACAAAATCAAAGAGAATAGCCGCAGGCCTTCCACAGATGTATTATGTATTAATAACTCATTTGATTTCTTTAAATTGTTAGAATTATCACTTTCATTCCATGTGTCCTTGTCCCCTAAATGTTCTCTTGCTCACACAATTTGTGCACTTCTAGTTCACAGACTGCTGAACAAAGTACAAGGAGTGTATTGACGTTGTCGCATAAACACTCTCATACAACTGCTGTATAATCCTCTTTATAGCAATTTGTTTCCATTGTCTTTTGTCTTTGTAAATTGAAAAATGTTGTCTGTTTCCAGAATTTATAGATGAAACAATTTTTTAATCAATTCAGAAAATACTCAGCCACTTAATCATTAAGTCAAGAAATTGTTACTTGCAGCCTTAACAAAGTTACTGAGTATTGCATAAGGAGAGTATGAGTAAATAAAAAAGTGAATGATATGAGATGGTAGAAGATTATGCTTATAGCACAGATGTTTAAGTACGTCGTAATAATTTAGCATTATCACCACAGATTCATTGTACATGTATAGCAAAAAAATGCGACAGTCTAACCCATATTTATTATGTGCACTTGTGAATTACTATGGATTTCACCCTCTACTGCATCCATGTCAACATAAGCTGCCACAGTGTACTCTGACTGTACAAACATCAGACAGACTAAAGCCATTCTATAGTCACACCACGGAACACAACTAGGCCTGAATGTTTGCAGAGGAAATCAAGAGCATCCATATCTAACTTGTGTTCAGTACAGTCGCATAATTACAGCTAGATGTGACAGTCTGTGTGAATGGCGGCTGCAGCCCACCATCACTTCAGCTCTAAGCAGTGCTTCTCCACACACTGCAACAAAGGTAACAGACTGTCAAAGAGCAATCACACCAGCCACTGAGCACAACAACAGGCTGATGTGACAGCCGCATGAAAACGATGTCACATAGAGATGAACCGATGTTCATTTAGAGGCAACACAAGCAAGTCAGACAGAAACCAGCCATGATGAACACCCAATAACCAAGCTCTGGATGAAGTACAGAAACATTGAAGCACCACACTGTAAAGTGAATGGAGAGAAAATAAAATAAGGTCTTGCCTTTAGAGGAGTTTTGTCCTTGTCCTTGTGTGTGCTGCAAGCGTATCCATCCAATCCTCAAATTCATCGATTACACCTCCACAGCAGCAGTGATAGCACAGAGTCAGTTCTGGGCCAATGACAGCAGGTACGGTCACAGCCAAACCCGCAGATGGTGGTTAAAGAAGCCATTCTCTTTGGACGGTCTGTTTGGGCGTCAGCAATGCAACAGGTCATTGGAGGGAGATGGTTCCTGCAGCGTCAGTGTCCTGCAGGTTTCCCAGGTCCATGTGTAAGGCTGCAGGGCCTGATTTCCTGGCTCAAACTGATGAGCATCCCATCACCATTTTTTTTCCAAACTCCCGCCACCACTGTGTACAAGGGAGCTGCTGCTGCTGTTGGCCCAATTCTTCTTCTGGCTTGTCCTGACTCTTGGCCCGTCGACTGCTCTCTCATCTTTACTTTATCTGCCCCGCAAGAGCTGTCGTTTACAAGCCTTGCCAAGCAAACACCACTTCCGCGGCTGATGATAGCCCTGATGCTGGCGGTGGGACTAATGTGTCTGCTCCTACACTACCACTATCTTTGCTGCAGATGTCTGACTGCGGCTACTGTTGGCAGCGATGCTAACTGATGACAGCACCTGTTGCTGGTGGTGTGACTTTTTTTTTTTTTTTTTTTAGATGTTGTCTCTACCCGGCAGTGTTTCATTTACTGGCAAAGCTGAATTTGGGGCACATTTTTCATTTGACCTCGAAATGATACGGAATAGGTCACTTATCACTTCGTGGGTGCGGCCTCGACGAGCCGTTAGGTGCTAATATTGTCGCTAAACTGAGGCCCGTTGACGACAGGTGAACTTCTTCAGCGACATTTCGTGAGTCACTTTAAAACGAAACCTATGTGAACTAACAACACAAGCACTTACTCCGGCAAAGTACAGGAGTGTTCCGTTATCCTCCATAACTCCCAGGTCGGAGAAGACGCTCTATTATTTCTTCGTGGTGCTACGTGTCGCCAGTGCTGCCCCCAGCGGACGCCTGCAGTATTGCATTGTACCATAAATTCCACTTCTACAAAGTTTACAATATTTGTTGACATTGTCAGAAATACGATTATAATTGGTGCTCTAGTGGAGTCTTTACTTTTGTCTTGTTTTCCTTTCAATTTCTTTAAGCTGTGCTGTGTTTATATTTAGTAATGTGCTAAAAAAAAAAAATCCAGTGAGACCCCACCACAACTTTAGACTTAGACTTTCTTTATTTGTCATTACAGATGTACACGGTACAGTGCATATGAAATTATGTTGCATTTGGCTCCAGGAAAAGAAAAGAACAGAGACACAATAGGGAATATACAGGTTAAAAAAATAATGAATAAGTATTTTTTTTAAAAAAAGGTGTAAACAGTAGAAAATATAAATCAAAGAAACTCTGAATAAAACCTATATAAAATACAACATTTACACATATTGCACATGTTTATTATAATGTTTTTATTGCACAGTGAATTGGTCCAGTGGTGGGGGGTTATTTTGAGGTCAACAGTCTTATTGCTTGTGGGAAGAAGCTGTTACAACATCTGGCTGTTCGGCTCCGAAGGCTGCGTAGCCTTATACCAGAGTCCACCAGCGAGAACAGTCTATTGTGGGGGTGGGAGGTGTCCCTTCTGATTTTGCAGGCCCTGGTCAGACAGTGTTTTTTCACAATTTGATGCTAATATATTCAATTCTATTAAAATCTGCCAAAGATAGTTATCATATACATCGAAAAATTTATTTCAGAAGTTTTAACAACCTCCCCGTAACTGTTAAAAAAAAAAAAAAAAAAAACCCCTTTAGTTAAAAAAAAAAAAAAAAAACACCTGTACAGATTTGAACTTGTATACAGATCCATTATCTATACACCACTTAATCCTCACGAGGGGCTGGAGTCTTTCCCAGCCAACTCAGGGTGAAGGCAGGGGACACCAAGCACAAGCACACTCACACCTACGGACGATTTAGAATCACTAATTAACCTCAACATGGTTTTGGACAGTGGGAGGACAGGCACAGGCAGAACATGCAAACTCCACACAGGAAGATCCCAGCCGGGACACGAACCGGGGATCTTCTAGCTGTGAGGCATCGGTGCTAACTACCAAGCCGCCATGCAGCCCCTGAGTTTGTATAATTTTAAAAATGTCTTTCCTAATGTTTTATTATCATTTTTTAATTTTGCACTGTTGCTTTTTTTGTAAAACATCTCTGGTTTCGATAAGTGCTACAGGAATAAAATTTCTCATTATCATTATTATAAATACTAATGCTGTCTGTGTTCTCCATTCTCTTGAATTTGCACTCCTCAACATTTTAATAATAATTAACTAACATTTGCTGTGAGTGTCTGCAATCATGAGAGCATCCCGCTAGATAAGGCTCATGAGATATGTTTGCAATTGACTGAAGGTAGTTGGTTTACATTTGGTTGAGGTTACTGTTGCTTGGACTCTGTTCACGGTTATTACTCTCAATTCCTTGGTTCTTTACAAAACCTAGAGCTACGTGTAAATACCAATGATTGCCCTGAAATATCAGGAATATCCTGCAGGCCAGAATTTTTAATTTAGCAAAACATTACTCTTGCTCAGTTTGGGTAAATGCATCCTATATTTTTGCAAATAAGCAATCTTGTTTAAACCTTAGCTTCTGAATTAGTTCAATACATGTCTCACTTTTTTCTCTGTGCTTATTAAACCCAAAATAATAAAACGCTTGAGAGGGCTGAAAAGAATAGATCCCCTTTGAAAATAAGACTCTGATGGTCGTTACCTAAGAAAGAGTTTTTCCTCATGGGAAAAGCTTTTTATTTTCCGAGTATTTCAAAGGGATACAAGATAAAGCTATCATTAGCATCTCCTTGGTATGAGCTGTGACCAAGGATACTGTGCCTCTGAAAACAACACTTCCTATGACATTCCACTGTTTGATTCTCTGCAGTAACCTTGGCAATTGCCTCAATCACAGAAAATTAATTCCAGTCATGCCACTCCTTCTCCCTCCCCTGAGTTGTATCGGGCCCATGCATCGTACTACTGGCCCTGATTCACTCTGAATACCAGCCAAGCCCAACGATTTTCAGGTCCCCAGGCCGCTATTGGTATCTGTCTGCCTCCGCTCTCAAAATGGGCCAGTCTTTTGTCTGCACACACTTTTTAGCTGCCAGATTGTGGCAGATTCAGTCCTTTTTTATTTCCTTATTCACAGATGATGTCAATGTGCAAAGGGCTTCTCTGCCTAACAATATTGAGTCTCTACATATTATAGTTGAGAGTTTTTGTCAAGTGCAAGATTGTGAATTTCAGCCTTCAATTCTAACAGATAATGCACAGAACTGAAATATATTCAAAAGCTAAACAATAAAAAGTAAAGGGAACAATCTTTATTCACAGTCTTCAGAGGAAGTTTTTATTGTATGTATGCATGTAGCAGAGAAATATTGCTGTTCATAAGTTTTGGTGTGCAGTTTGATTTTTAAACACAAAGGATGAAGTACTTGTTCTCTGTCAAGTACATATTTGTTCTGCATGACATTTAGGTCGGCATTGGTTTAAGAACAATGGGTTGGTCAATTTAAAGAAACTTTTTTGATTGAGCTCACATGAGGATTTCACAGCTGTTGTGCATTCAGGAATTTCTGTGTAAATGTAATTTCCGTTGGTCGTTCAGGCCCTTTTCTGAGCTTGGTCAGTAATCAGTGCTCACAGTCTCAACTTAAAGTTCAGTAGGCAAACAGCAGCAGCTGCTTACTGCCATTGTGCTGAGTATAGCCATGCCACTGAGCCCCTGCTTTAGCTTTAGCTTTGTAATGGACAATAATGAGCCATCTCACACAGGTTAGGCAAGGCCTTTAAAATACTAAGGTACTTTCAAGAGTGCTCTCATTTAGAGCCTCCTTTGTTCTGTTAGACTGGCCCCCTAGAGGATGAAATTTTATGTATTCTTTTGTCTGACACTTGTATGGCATTTTTTTTGGGAGCTGGGATTGAAATTCTTACAATACTCTGCTGGGAAGACTTGCAGTCGCCTCACAGCAATAAGGTTATAATTTCAAACCCAACTCAGCCAAGAGCCTTTCTGAGTTCTGAGTTAGCATGCCCTCTCTGTATGGCTTTCCAATAGTTCAAAGACTGCAGGTTAGGTACCTTGGATACTATAGTCTGAAGATGTAAATGTGTGGTCACCTGTCTGCATGTTCTAGCCCTGTGATGTACTGGTGACGCCCACCTGATCTGCACTGCTTCCTGCCCCATCCTGCCCCCATGACCCCAAACAGAAGCAGTTCAGCAAATGGATAGATGGATGACTGTCAAGGGAATGAAGTAATGCATGTTTAAAGCGTGTAGGATCATATATGGATTAACAGGACATTGTGTTTTTGTTTTTTAGCACTTCAGTTTTTCTGTTTATAGTCAGTTGTTGGTGGCTATTTTATCTGCAAAACATGCATAATGTATATCCTGAATGGATTTTTGTCACGGGCAAATGATGTATGTATGCTCATGTAAAGGAATGGTGACTGGGAGGAGGCGGGGGTTGAGTCTACAGTGGGAGGTTGTCTTGGACCAAAGGCATCTGTCTGGGAGTGGCTGTAATTGGCTGCAGTGTGGCATTGTCTCATTAATATGGAGCCCAGGGGAAGGAGACAGCCAACTTCCTCCCTCTGTGTTTGGTTGTTTGACTGTATCTCCATTGATGCTAAACGCAGTGCTCCTGGGGCACCCCATGCTTGTTGCCTGCTTCGTTAAAACCAAGAAAATGAATATTAATGTTATACAGACTGGAAGCTTCAGTAGCAGAAGGGGGTCGTCAGTCTAAAAGGCCGTTACCACTGATTTCTGGGTGTACTTAATAGGGTCTGTTTGGGAGGGTCCAAACCCTGCAGGAAGGCATGCTCTATCAACATGCAGAGTGCTGCTGACACCCTATTTCCCTGTCCACAGGGGATCATAGCGCCTAATAAATGCTCGGGACACATATGGAAAAAATGGCCATGTATTAATCACTTGAAAATATATGGCTTTAACACGCTAGATATAGTTCCATGTTCTAATTCTCAGTGGACACATACACACTACAGGACATTTTGAGAAGAGTGTAAATATATATTCATGGAACCCACTGGCGCAGAGTGAAGTAAATTGACAAAACTGTGTGTGCATGGGCAGCTGGAGAAGCAAAACCTTAATCTGGGAAGGCTGTAAATAGTGTCTGTAACCACCACAGTAACATTTATGACAGTTACCACTGCCTGTTTTCAATTTACCTGACACCAGTAACACCAGCAAGCGAACGTGTCAATTCATCCACAGATATCAGTAAACAGCCAGAGACAGCAGCATCATACACTCTTTTTCCAGCTGATGAACCAACCAGAAGGGAGCGCAGATTGGATCAGAAATCAGAGAATCTCTCAACACACTCCAAAAAACAAATCATTCTTAATTACCAAAAATTTGGCGAAGATGCATAACTACTAAAACAGCGCTGACCCAACATTTTTGGAAGTCTTGCTAAGCGTAAATGAAAAGCTTGATAGGATATTTGTCCCTTAAATTAAAAGAGTAAAGGAATTTCGCATACCAGTGCATATACAGCTCACTAATGATCATATCAGACTTTGTTTTTTAGCTCCTCAAAAATGTTGCAGAAGTAACCATTTCTATTTTGTGAGAGGCTCTGTGTTTGTGAGCTGTGCACAGTATCTTTACTGAATCTTAGGAGGCTGGCTGCTTCCCTGTTTTTTTTTCCAGTCTTTATAGTAGGCTGAGCTTGTTCTTGTCTCCTGGCTGCAGTTTCATATTTAACAGACAGGTATGACAACGATTTCAACCTTCTCATCTAACTCCCACTTAGAGAGCCAGCAAGCCTATTTATGCCAAAATGTCAATTTGTTCCTTTAATATCATGTTGTCCAGTGTGATTTTGGTTCATACTGTGCAGACTAACTGCGTCTGCACAAACATTAAAAAAACACAGTCGGTGCAGAAGTCATAAAGCCAAAATGGAATGCAGCAGTCAGTCTTTTTAGAAGCCTAGCCATGTATGAACTTCAGAGGATGAATTACTTCAGGCAGAAGTAAACATTACCTTAAACTAATCATTTAAGGAGGCCTCAAAACTACTTACCATATTATTCTTCAAAGCTGAGCTAAAATACTGTACACGGACAGTGTTTGAATAGTGTGAAAAGCTTCTTCCGAATACTCAGAATGCTTTTTGAGAAGTAGTCGGGTGGATCTTTGAGATGGTGGGAGAATGGGAGAAAAAGTCGCTCTTGAACATACATAGTGTTGTTACATAATCAACTATAAACAGGCGAGTGAAGAGACTGCCCCAAACTGCTAATGTGTCGGTCCTTCCACCAGACTGCTATCTGTTAGCAATGAACTGATGAATTATTAATTATAGAATACATAGAATTCTCACTAGGGAGCTACTCTGTATCCTCAGAGCAGACAACCACAAAGGGACATTCAAGGTCAAATAAAATAGGTTTCCTTGCCAACTGTGTAAGGATAAAGACACTGGAAAATACCTATAATTGGTTTAAAACACTGCAATGTGGAAGGCTCCTGACTAGCCCTGCGGTCAAATTGACTCTTTTTCCAGTTGAATTTCAGCAGCATTAATAAAACTTCAATTAACCATCAGGGGTCCATCTTCCGGCTCACCTTCCTAATCTAGTTTGATGAAGCAGTTAAAGAATCAGCAGAGCCAATTTATATGGCTCCCGTCTTCGGAGTGAGTGAGAGCATTAGATACTTGTAGCTACAACAGTGACACGCTTTCACTGTCAGACAAAGCGTGCAGGGCGGCATCATGTAGAGGCTCACTTTCTTAACCCGGTTTCTCTTTAGGTTTTCCAATAATTTGTAGCTCTATAAACACTGCCACAATGCAGACCTGATGTCACACTGGTTAATAGGATCTGACCCCTGATGGTTAAATTATTTAGGTGCTTTGAAGAGAGGAACCCAACAAGCCCCTCTAATTGATGCAACCACACACAAACAGTTACACTGCTGTGAAAGGGTGTGTAGATCCTCAGCACTGCAGAGGCCTTTTGGACCCATTGTCATTCTTCTCTCAGCAAATTGGAGGTTTTTTAATGAGCGACCACCCTGTTTCGCCAACATTGTCTGCAGCACAGCTACCCACAGCTGGACTTTAGGCTCTGGAAGACCTTCCATTATGTTCCCACACTAAATGAGATGAATTGCAGTAATAGATTTTCTTTCTGAGTCAGATCAGCTCTCAATTATAAGTTTCTTTATAGTTCTTTTCACACACCATTTGCATCAGTAACAACTCTCAGTTACTCAGCAGTAATGTTTTGTCAAATTATCCTAAACAAAGTTAATTATGTTTGTAAAAGAATCTGTTATCATTTGCGGCCTCTATAGGGCAGATTAAAACGCATTAATCAGAAATCATTTTGGATTTGAGAATTCTAGCACTTTGAGTTGACACAACATTCAAAAGTGTCACACCAGTGTAGAATTACTAATCAAAACATGCAACACCCACGCAGGTAAATATTAGTTAAGTTGTGCATTTTTATGCCAGTTATTTTTCTCTCTCTTATGTGTGCCTCAGACATCACAGTGTAATCCTACTCCATCCTTCTCCTAGCAGGCTGACCTCTGAGCATTTGAAGGACGAAAAGGACAAGTGACTCAACCATTGCCGCATTTCCTTGTAAATATTCTTTAAATGAGACAATTCTTCACATATATTATAGTTAAACCAAAATAAAATGTGCATGTTACAATGTTCTGGTTTTAGCAAAAAGACCAGAATTTTTAAAGGGCATTTTCATGAACCACAGATTTGATGTCTGATTTTGAACAGACGTTTCTGTTGAAGACAATACAGTATTTGTACACGATCAAAATGAAATAAATAAATAAATAAATAAATGCACGTCTGTGCTGCTGTGTTAAATCAGAGGATGTGAATTTACATATACTGTACCTGTGCACACGTGCACTTTCTCATCATTTTCAGACGGTTATCTAAAGGAATATCTGTTATTTATGAAGTTTTACCTGATTAACAAAGTACACTAAGCAAAAATATAAGCACAGAATGCAAATGGTCTTTTTTTCTGACTGAAAAGTTACAAATCTCTATTGTTTTGTCAACTGCACACAATAAAACTTTTAAAGATGTGCAGCTGGTGATAAATTCTCAACCACTGAGTTAATCAACACTCTGGTGAGGTGTGGCTTTAGACGACACCGGTCAGATACTGTGACCAGCACACAGACACTCCATTGACCAGAGATAATAGAAGACCCCCCCTAAAATGCAGCTTTATTCAAATGACACAAAGCCACAGATGACAAGAGAAAGACAAAAACAGGCTGCTGGCTGGTGCATGCTGACATGTCAGTTCGGGCCGTAGACAGGCATGTGAATGTCCACAACTCCACCATTTGTCCTCTCAGAAATCATTTCAGACAGCTCTGGATGGTCCAATAATGTGATCCTGTCCCCCAAAATGCAATCATTAAGTCTGTGCGTCGCAGATATGTTACACCATGTGAAGCAAACGGTGAACACGCTGACTTGTGATTTGTGGTCTATTACCCTACTCTGGATCTGCTCTTCATCATTTCCAACATGCTGCGTACCTGGTTGTTTCATGACGTCCATTCTGTTGTAGAGATGCCTTGAGCTGGAACAATAAATGCTTATTCCCCTATGATAAAAAGAATGGATAGAATTTATTAAAATATCACATTCTGCATTCATTTGATTAAAAACAAAGCCTTTTCATGTATGCTGTTTTCATTTCTTATTAACTACCACGATCAGTTCTTTCCCAGATATTCTCAGCTGCTTTACATGACTTGAGCTTTACTTGCCGGCTGATGCAGCTCCTCTTTACATTCCTATAAGGGCCAGTTTTTCTAACATTTTCATGCTCGCTCCTGAGCAGCCATCTGCTGCTGTCTGTTTACACTTGTCACTGTATAAATTAATGCAAAATAAATAGCAGTGTCACCTCACGGATAAAGTGAAAATGTCTCATTTGAATATGAGTATGATGGCAGTATCACGGACGTCTAAGAACTTCTATAAACCTCCTCTCAGGATGATACAATGTGCAGGAGCTCAGCTGTAATCCAGTCTCATATTAACTAAAGCCAGCAGCTGAAACATTGTTTATGTACTTTTAACATAACTGTATGGATACAGCATGAATAAACAAATCAGTTTGTATAATGAGAAGACAACTATAAGGCATTTTATACTGTCATATGGTCCCTATAATGCTCAAAACTGTATTTATGTAAGAAATTGTTTCCTAGGACTCACTACCATGTCAGTTGGCATTACATTGCTGAACAGCGTGACACAGAGGCCAGAGGCCGGAGACTTTACAAAAAGAAGTGGTTAATTTATTATTATTATTGGTAATTGTCTTGTTTTTCTTTCAGACAATTCATCTTAATTTTTTTAATGGAAACACTTCCTGTCAATATGTGCATGGAGGGGTGAAGTGGGTCTCGCAGATGTCAGTTTGTCAAGTTAGGTAGGGCTGATTTAATGCTCCCTCCATATGCTTAATCATGTAAAACACACAAACACGGTGGTGATTTGTTGGCTGCCAGTCGTCCCCACATCCAGGGTGAGCCAGTGGATAGATCAAGCTTGCTGGATGTTCCAGCTCTGTTCTCGCTTTAAAGCCATTAATCCAGGCTTGTCTCTGTGCTTTTTCTTTGTAGTTATTTGACAGAAATAATTCCAATAACAAAAAAGAAAGAAAAAAAATTTGTCTGTTTCATTTGCTCGCACTGTCAAAACTCATTTTACTTCATAGTGTTCTGTTTCTGGCAATGTCCTGTTGAGCCCACACATGCTTGATCCTTCCCTGTAAACAGTTTAATGATGTGTATACATTATCTATATGAATCTTCCATTTGTTTAGCATTTTCTTTATTATAAACTAGAAACTGTCAGAGAAAAATGCAAAAAAAAAAAAAAAAACCCAAAACATTAACTTACAGGAACTTTCAAGGATACAATGTCAGCCACACACAATCAACATCAGACACCCTGGTAAAGCAAAATCACAAGGTGCAACTTAGTTTTTAAAATATATAAAAAACGTGATTAACCTTTTCCACATAATCAGCTCTCATGCTGTACTGTTAATTAACGGGAAAAATGCCCAAACATGCACAGGTTTTTCAGGTTCCATGCTATAATGTTTAATAGCAAAGTGATCAGTTTTGGCCGTATACTAATAACAGTAACTTCTTTACCAGCAGGCAGTGCTGAAACCTGGTCTATATACTTTCTATGTACCGGGTCAAAAATACATATTTTATGCCATCATCAATTGTTCACACCTTCTTCTTCTTCTTCTTTTTTAAAATGCTAATCTATTAGTTTTGACTGCAACAGGAGTATTTATGGTTGTTTAATCCAGGATTTGAAAAGGTTAGACTTTTCTGGTGTGTGGGCCGAACAAATATCAAACAAATGAAATGTCAAAGTTGGTACCCCTGAACAAATGAAATGTCAGGGACAATACCTCGGCCCAAGCCCTCCCTCACCTCCCTCACCTGGCTCATCGTTTCCACGCAGTCATATTTGTAGTCAGACATAACAGGGCAGACCAAATAGGCTTTCTTTCACTGAGCTGACCTATTAGCACCCTATTATTTGAGCTGCTGAATGAAAAGTGTTAGGGTCCTTTCAACCCGCAGCAGAAAGTTAAGGTCACAAAGTAAAATTCTCCGGTACTTTTCTCCGTCCTTTGGCTCCTGGCTCTGCTTTCTCCCATTTCCTCTGCCTGGCACAGAGCCTCGATTTCTCCCAGTGTGGACATTCTCCCATGCACCAACTCTGACTATCAAAACAACAGTCATTAGGCAAATTTGCTTTGGTGCAGGATTACGTTAATTATCATGGAATTATCACTTCATTAAAGCAGGCAGAGATAAATTATCTCTGATGAAACGAATGCAAAATGAGGAAATAATGATCATGCCCAAAAAAAAATAAAAAAATAAAAAATTAAGAGACTTCTCGTCGAAAGAAAATCAAGTCATTGTGTTCCAGAGTGTTGATCCCTGAGATGCACTGCAGCACAGCGCAACATGACAGAGCAAGTGGGGTTCTACAGAGAGCAGTGAGGACCACCCACCCCTTTACCCAATGCAGTTACATTTCTCTGCCCAAGCCTCAACAGAGCCTGCACTTTTCCCTGCAAATTGCAAGTATCATTAATCATGCCAAATACCAATTTTAATGAATGCCTGCATAAACCCAGTAACACACTTTGTTTCTGCGCGAAAGGCATCGGTGCTGCAGCAGGACCGGTGTGGGATTCTTTTAACTGTAATGATTTTATTTTTTTATTTTTTTTTCCACTAAGTTGTATTTTCATGGTCACAAGCTTTGCTCTGTTGACCTCACTGTAGTCATGGTGAAAAAGATTAGCATCCAGATGACACTGACCAACCAGGTTTAAAATGTGTCTTTTCTTACAACAGAAATGATTAAAATCTGAAAAACCTTGGCGGTAATCTTAGTATAATGATAAAAACAAATCTGGCAAATTCACACTGATAGATATTTATGAGCCAGTGGGTGCCGTCTTAACATCAAATTAATCATTAAACACCCTTTTTATATGCTTTTCAAGAGAGGATGGGTAAAAAATTAATGAAATAAAATAAATAAATAAATAAAAAATTTGAAATTAAAGCATTGGTATTGCAGCTTTAATAAACTATTATTTGTTTGTTTTAGTAGAAACAAAATGTTTTGTCATACCATTTCCTCCTTTCCAGTATTTCTGGGTTTTAAGTTGCTAAAAGAGAGAAAGAAAGCCTCTGGGGTGATCAGCTCTGCTTTTCTAGTCTTTGTTTTTTTTTTTTTTATCTAACCAGTGACTGCAGCACAAGGACACTAGTCTCTGCCTGATTTATAATCATGACAATAATCGTATTTCTATGGCAACATTATGCAGTAGCAGGGGCCCCATCATTCCATTGCTTAGCAATATCCACTAATGTGCAGTGTCTTAGAAATTAGGGTTCATCCACTCATTGGGTGAAATATTGTAGGAGAATCATGAAGGAAAATATTGCCTCAAATTATGCTTGACCTTTTTATCTCCTGTATAATTTATTAGTGCTCTAAATCATTGTTATTTGAGTAAAACAACGGTGTTTGCAGCAGGTTTGATTAGCAATTTGCTGCTTATTCTTGAGGTTTAGGATTGTAATCTGTGATGTCATGTTGACTGACAGATTGTTGCTCTACAAGCTGAAAAAGTCTTTGTCTGAATAGAGCATAACATTTTAGTGATATAGGGTAGTAAGAACAATACTCACTCAAAATGCTATCTCAATTACTGTCTCGAAATGCATTAAGAGACGTTTAGTAGCATCTCTAACTACCATGCAGCAAATGGCAACAAAGCTGTCTCTGACAAAGGATGTAGACGCTTGTGAAAATATTGGTGTAATGGCCTAACCTATGGGTTTGTTCCTCACAACAGAAATTAGGTATATCCTCATTGCCATTATGGGTAGCATTCCTTTTTATGCTGCGATATTCCACTCTGCTTATCTGGGGACTTGATGAACTGCACCACTGCAGCTGAAATACAGACTTGACTAAATCCCTTAAGGACCTTCCATAATGGTGGCACATTGTTCCATAAAAATGCTAGTTTGCTTTGGAAACTGAGGTGCAGGTTCATTAGATGCATTTCTGTTGAATCTGAGAATAAGTTCCCAAGTGAGTCAGGGAGTGAGGCCAAAAGAACCACTAGAGACTGGGGGAGGCGAGCTTCTTACACTCACAGTTTCTCTTAGTGGATCCCCGGTAGCTTTTACCCCCCTCTCCCTCTTTGCAGTGTTGGTGGTATCGCCCAGGTCTTCCATTGTTGAAGTGTTTCGGGGGAAAACCTCACACCAGGCTACTTATTCTTCATGAGGTCACATTAAACAAAGACACTTACTCCCCAGGGTTTCCTGTGACTTCTAAAAGCATTGCATTGAGAGACTCTGCTGCATTGGATGAGGCAGAATACAACTTTCCAAAGAGGAAAAAAAGACTTTTATCAGACTGAATACTGAACACTGAAGCGAGGACTTTTAAATGAAGCTGTGGGGAACATTAAACATGCACAACAAAAAATATGATGAGCGCAATGTTGCACATGAAGATGCCTTGCAGGTATTGTAAATCAAAGAAAGGGCCACGAGTGTTGGTAAATCTTCAGCTATTGTATGCTGTAGAGAATTTTACCAACACAATACCACAGCATGGAGGTACACTGTATACACTGCTGTGCTGACTATCCTGGTGTCGAGTAACAAATTACATAAACCACCCACAAGAAATCTGTGAAGATGTATTTGTGATGATGCAGCTACTCGCCACGATGGCTAGAGCACACTCTTTCTATTCTAATGCTTTATTCCAGGCACTATTTAATGTTCGCCTTTTGTGTTGAGGATAAATCTGTCTCGAACAATTTCTACAACTTAGGCTCCACAAAAACCGTGTACAATTTCTTGCACCAGCTGCACTAGAAGCTACACACACCTGTAGTCAAAGCTTCAGGCGATCCATTCACTTTTGTTCAGAGATTTAAATAACATAGAGAACAATAAGTAGCATGCACTCTACACACTGTTCCAATTTCAGCTCACTGAGTAATCTTTCATTCTTCTCTGCAGAATGGAGAAATCCATTCAGCTCTTTTTTGTAGCTGCCTCCCTTAACAAGTACAATAGTATTTATTTGCAGAAGTGCTGTGTAAATATATGCATATGCACATATGGTAACATTTTATTTGCATATAATGTTCTTAATTTGTTTGATAATTTGATTCATATTTTGTGTAAGTGTATATGTACATAATGTATGCACACTGTGTGTTTATGCATCTATGCATACTGAACAGATACATAAGCAGATGAGGCTCCATCACATTTGATTGACCACTTGCTGGAGGAAACAAACACTCATTAGCATTTGATGACGTTTGCGTTGGTTGTGGGATCAAACAGGCAACCAACTTTCTACGAAGGATGGCCTTTAAATTATACAAGTGTTAAACTACGGGAAACTTTTACATTTGTTTTCTTTGTTTATCTGAGAAAAAGCAAAGTTTTAATGAGTCCTCAAGGTTTCCTCGAGAAACAACATGTTTAAGTGAAAAAGGGAAAAAGTCAAAAGTGACTTGAAGCAGGAGACAGACATTACCTTGATAGCATTTAACTGAAATCACAATTTTCCCTCAGCTTTTCCGTGACTAATTTGTGATGAGAATGTAAATTTAAGAAGTACTGACAATCTGGATTACAACCATCCTCTATGCAGCCAGTGTTT
>NW_007577733.1:1533044-1574944 GCF_000690725.1 Stegastes partitus | reverse complement strand
GAACATCGGTAAAATGTAGCATCTACTAGAGCAGCATGTGAGGCGTTCATGGAACATCGGTAAAATGTAGCATCTACTAGAGCAGCATGTGAGGCATTCAGGGAACATCGGTAAAATGTAGCATCTACCCATGGGTATTTTCAGCAAAAGTTTATTGTTTGTTAGTCCCATAGTGCATCCTGCTGCAAACTCTTTATCAGGTAAAGAATGCACATGAACATCATCTTCCACAAGATGTGAAAAAAGGGGATTCATCAGACCAGACCACCTTTTCTCATTGCTCCATAGTCCAGCTCTGATGCTCATGTGCCTATTGTTAGGTGCAAGCTGTGGTGCACTGTGTGTTCTCACACCTTTCTATCATAGTTTTTCAGCAATTTGTGTTACAATATTTCCTCTGTTGGGTTGTTCCACTCCAGCCAGTCTTCACTTCTCACATGAGCCTTGGGCTCCATGATCCTTTCCTTCCTTGGACCACTTTTGACAGGTGTGAAGCACTGCATACTGGGAACACAGCACAAGACCTGCTGTTTTGGAGATGATCTGACCCAGTCATCTCGGCATCACAGTTTGGCCCTTGTCAGAATCGCTTAGATCCTTATGGCTGACCAATTTTCTTGCTTCGAACACATTAACTTTAAGATCAGACTGTTCCCTTACTGCTTACTGCCTCTCATCCCTTGACAGGTGGCATTGTAATGAGATAATCAGTGTTATTTACTTTACCTGTCTGTGGTTTTAATGTTGTGGCTGACCAATGTAGTTTTGTGTATTCAATAAAAACAATCATGAGTAATTCATAAAAGTTAATTACCAGATGCTCCTTATTTTTGTTCTTTGCTGCAGCTCATAGAAAATGACTTGTTCTGTCATAATAGGACATCACAAGGAAGTTAATTAGGTGACATGCAGGACAAAACAAGTGGCTTCTGTATTCCAGCTGCCAGCCTTTTATCTATAATACTATTTAAATCTCTTTGTTTGCTCTTGCAGCAGGGAAATACAGTATATCTTTCTTTAAGCAACTTATGCTTTTCTGTTTTCCTTCTCTGACTAGATTAGGAAGTGAGTATAAGCAGGGCTGTAGCGCAATGGGAAACTCAGCAGCTACACCAGCTTCAGGAAGTAGTCAGACATGGAAACGTTCAGACCCCTTTACTTTTTCTGCACTTTAGCTTATTTTAAGTTGTCTTCCCTTTTAAACTATATCCAATCCCTTTCAATTTGCCACAGGTAGAATGCAATCAAATTCTGCCCACATCTGAAAGATTATTATAGAACCAGGACGCAACTGACCACAATTTGGAGCGTCAAAGCAAGGGGTCTGAATACTTCTGTAAATGAGAGATTTCTGCTTTTGATTTTTAATAGAGCTGCAAAAAATTTTTCTCCCAAAAAAATGTTTTCACCGTGTCATTATGGGTTACTGAGTGTAGATTGAGTTGGAAAAAATGTCAGTTTTATCCATTTGAAAACACATCTACAACACTGTGAAGTATGCACAAATTAAAGGGGTCTGAATGTTCTCTGAAAAAACTGTAATTCTCAATATCCTATCAGCATTATTAAAGGGGTAATACTAAAGTTGAAAAAAAAAACTCATTCTTAACAGATAAGCAAGGTCACAGTAGAAAAAAAAACTAATCCCTCTGTTTGACCATATGTTAGATGACATTTTAGTTGTATTGCTGAAGGACACCTTTGTATTATCCTCAAATTTAAAATGGCTCATGTTGAGAAAGTGTGGAAAAAGGTGAAAAAGGAAGTCATGTATCTGTGTTCAATCTTTTTGTTGCAGTACAGCTAACAGCCAACATAGTTGAAATTCATGTTCTGGTAGTTCCCGTCCCAACCTCCCAGTTCCAAGTTTTTTAAACATGACAGAAGTTATTCATCTAGGGCCACTGAACACGTCTGACAGCTGACCTCAAACAGCTAATGTTGACAAAAGCAGACTTTCCATTGTCTTGTTTAATCCTCAAAGAAAATAGCCTGTGACCAGCTGACAGCTAACATACACACATGCTTTGCTCCTGTGTGAGAGAGAAAAAAAAAACGCAACTGATCCGAAACATTGATTCACTGCGGAAAAACGTACTAAACAAACTACTCCTCCAATTTGAAATATGTTAATCTGTTTATGCTCAGGAAACCATTGCCAGCTAAATAGCCAGGAAAGTCACAACTGGCTGGTAGTCAGCTGCTCAAAATAAAGGAAAATGCAGACACACAAATGAAGAGAAATGGCAGTTAATGGGTGAAATCACAACAGCCAGTGAGACATCTCTCTCTCATCGACTGACAATTTAGTCCAACTTGTTGAAATTTGCCAAAAGACTGCTGACGAGGGCCGACTAGAGCCAACAGTGGCGGGAACGCTGCAAAAACTGCTGCGTGATGGCTCTGAAGTTCTCATTTTCATTCACCATTAGCTAACTGCTTGCAATGTATTGAGCTTTGCAGGCCTGCCTACCAAGAAGATTACTTTCACTGTTGCATTCTTCTTTACCTGCACACAATGGGAACATTACTTCCCCTGGCAATCCATATAAAACCAGAGGGCCAAGAAATGAGCACTGAACCATGTAAACTGTGCAGATTGCCTTAAACTTTGTGTTGCATAGAAGCAGAAAAACAAAGGGGTTTAAATCAATATGTCATCAGATCTATAGTAAATTACCAATAAAGCAGGATGAATTAAGTTAAGTCACACACATGCAAAAAAAAAAGAAAAAAGAGATGTTTCAGTGTTACAAAAGACTCAGTTTATATCTTGTGTAAAAAGAAGTTTAGTGCCTGAAGATCACAAGAAACAGCACAACAGCTCGTAACACTTGAAAAAACAAAGACCTCTCACTCCTGCAAAGGTTTTTGAAGCTATTGCATATTTTAGAAAACTACTCTCTTGACTGCAAGCAACCAGACAGGAGAGTAGTTTTAACCACGAGTAGTGACATTTGAAGTGACATGCTCCTTTGGTTTTAGCTTTTCACTGCACATTTTGGTCTCACTTTGGACTGCAATCCATCTTTCTGAATTACTGTAGCACAGGAACAATTGATCCAATCTTTTTAGCCCCCAGTATATTCCTGTAAAAGGCATCATCCCACAGAGACAGAAAAACTGATTGAGATGGACTAAAAAATGGATTACAAATGCTTCCTAAAGATTCCTGGAGCATTTATTCCAATTATGATCCAAAGTTCAACAAAATTCCGGTGTTTTCTGTCACTCCAAGAGGGCAGCGAGGTGAGAGAATGTACCTGTGCCAGGCTAAAATAAATCATTGGCAAGCAGAGAGTTTAGGTCAAATAATCACCCCTCCGATAATGCATGTCCATGGAGAGGCTGGTGAGATTCATTGCTGTGCTCCCGCTGACAATAATGGAGGCTTTCAAAGGCCACAGTCTTTAATTTCTAGTCCCTGCTATCAGCGTTTTTATCCTCTAGAGAGGGGGAGGTCAACTGCCCCTGTTCCACAGCCCCAGAGCCAGCATCCTGGGCATTAAGGGCTGAGAGAGGTGACTGAGGTCAGGCTGCGATTGCTGCTGGAGATGGCAGCCTGACGGGTCCTGGGGCTCATCGGACCCTTTTCAGACAAAGAGGCTTTATAGAGCAGCTCCCAGGTCAGTTTTATCAGGGCATCACTAATGGTTATGATATGATCTGTCTAGCATCACTTCCAATTAAAGCTTGCTGGGGGAATGTGGCAGACGCTGCGCCCCATCTCACTGAGGGCTCAGTTGTGTTCACTGAGTGTAGACTATTGTTTGAGCCGCTCATTTCAGTGACGATCAAAGTTCCATTGTGACTACCACAAAGGGAAGTGGCTACTGGCCAGGCCTATTAGATATGTAGTTGTGGTGGGGAGATGGAGAGGGTAATCAGTCTTACTGATAGCAATGACCAGTCGCCTTCTCACTCTGACAAAGACGAACCTCCTCCATACAATGTAAAGCTATAACAAAAGCTTATTCTTCTTGCTCAGATACCCTTGCTTTTTGACCAGGAGAGAATCCTCATCATTTCTACAACTTTGTCAGGCCTCGAACTAGTCTCTGTGCTAATATGTCATTCTTAGAGCTCACCACTTTCAAATGGCTATGTCTGCAGCAAAACCTGAACGGTCTGAACTTGTCATTCAGAGTGCAGTGCAGACCAGAATCCACCAAGGACCTCAAATCTCCATCCAGGCCCAGATTGACAGATGTGCAGATGTGGTGTGAGGACACGTACAAGGCGAGGTGAACCCAGTTCTAAGCTGATATGATTTCTCTCCTGCAGTGATGATAATCATCTTGCTTATAGGTGTGGATCCGAGGAGCAAACCATTATCTGTTTGTTAAATGGCCTATGGAGGCATTTAAAAATACTCGATTGAGGAAACTGCCCACGGACTAATAAAATTATACCACTTTTCTTTGAAGACAATTAATAGTTTTAAATTTGCAAGTTTGAGTGGGAGTAGCAAAGATTAGCTGTCAAGGTAAAAACTTTTCTTTCTTCTTAGACTACACTCTTTATCTTGTGCTTCCGAAGTCTTGACCACTTCACCTGCTTTTCAGTGGGAGAAAATTAGAGAAGAGATGTAAGCCTAAAGTGCCTAGAGTCAATGTCTCATTTGCATGCCTGAAATAAAATGAATTTGGCAAACTGCAGAGGACCACAGGGAGAAAACTATAATCTCTTGACAATGTATTTGCAGCGGCAGTCACTGAAACACACACCCTTTAAATGGTCCCGTTGGACTTTCAAGCTACTTCAGAAAACACCAAATCGACTTCTTAATCTGTAGCTATAGACAAAGCAGCATCTTTTCACACAAATGCCCCCAAAATGCACCTTTTTCAGACAACATCAACTAATTATTAAATTTTTCTTATCTTTTTTGCTTCAAAGACTGCAACAGGCTTCAGTGTGAGATTCGCCACTTTGCTTCCGTATGTCTGACATGTTGTTACTTAATCTGAACTTCCACTGGAGGTTAGTGAATGGAGTGGTTGGTCATAATGAGGCAGGAGCAGCTGCAAGCCCCGCTGATAGAATGAGGTCACTAGAGCGAGAGCGATCAGTGATTGGGGGATGGTTAAGGGTGGGTCTCACTCAAAAGAACAGGCGACAAACTGTTTTGTATTGAAGGAATGCGAGGCTGCAGGCCCTCCTCCTGCTCTTTTTCAATGCGTGTCTGTGTTAGAAATAAATCATTTTAATTGTTCTCTGATTCCCTCCCTCTCACCATTTTACAAAATGATAATTGGAACATTAATAGGATGTTAATAGGATGTGTGTCCTGGTAACCTTTGATATAAATCTCACCATAAAGGAGAATATTCTACATGACCACCATGAATCAAGAGTAATTAAATATGCGTGGACAAGCATCAGTTTGGGATTTCCTGCATTGCAAATAAGGTTTGACCCAGAGGGATACCGGGTTGACATAGAAGACTTTTTTTTTTACATGTATGTTTTCAAAAGATTTATTGCGTTATTGTGCTGCTAAGTTAATTTTTCAGGTTAATGATAATGAGACTGGTTTCTCTAAAATGAGTTTTAAAATACAGACTTTGCCCTTCAGTTGCCGTTAGGATTGTACCTCTGGTTCAGGCGGGATTGTTATGGAGACCCAGGGGTCTAAACACTGCTGAAAGGGCATGAGTAATTCATATGAGTGGGGCAGGGCTAGAATAGCGGTATTGCCCACGAGAAGAGAACTTAGCTGGAAGAAACAAGATCCTCCTTATAGACTAATGGATGTGTTAGCAAGAGCGCTTTCAGACCAGCTTTCATGTTGGCTCCACCAGGGGGTATAGAGGGAATGGCAAATTAATTATAGAAATGAAGCCAACCTCTTTTTCTTATCATAGAGGGCAGCTGTGTGGCAGCTGTGTGTTTTCCCTTTGCTTGTTTGCTTCCTTCTCTTTCTACGGCGCTGGAATGTGTCCTGTTCTACATCTATTCTCTGCCGCTCTTTATCAATCCATACAAACTTACTCAAGAGAAAGATCTGCTGTCTATGGGGGAGGTGAAAAGTGGAGCCTTTATTGAGTGAAAATGTCATAGAAAGTGCTGTCGACTCGCAGAGACAGAATCAGCCGCCGTCTTGCCTTTCAACTTATTTCATAGCTTTTAGACCTCTCCACTCAAAGTCGACTAATAAATCAATATTTCAAGTAGGATCTGGTGTTTTAATGACATCATGCTGTTGGCTGAGAAAGCACATTAACCACCAGTGGAATGTGAGTGTCAATGACAGGCTACATGGTCCCGATCAGCGTCTACATTGTGGTGCTCGGAGAGACATTTGGGGATGGCAAATGTCTCAAAAAAATGGCATGTGTGACCCACTCTAGCAAATGAAAAGAGCGCTGCTATTGGAAACAGACACTAGCACACACTTACCTCACTTGTTGGAAGATTCCCAAAGGTCTGCTTTGGAAATAATGGGAAAGAGCAACAGTGAATGCATGGAATATTAATGCAGAGTTGGAGCCAGCCTCAAGTGAAACTGTTAATTTCCATTTTATCATGACAAATTGAAGAGACATGAGTCCATGTGTTATCTTGCTGTTTTCAGACATTCACATCACAGTACAGATTGTAAATGTATTGTGCCAAGGCCAAATTTATTTCAAAAACTTAATGTATTCTGTGCTCACCTACCACATTAGTGTATAGATTATTCAAGTTAATTGTCATTTCAAGGCATATTAAATGTAGATATTAAAGGTTAACTAAAATTTAAATTTTTCTCCACTAAGAAATCAGCGTAAACATCCTTTTGTCATATGTCTGATGTAAGAATTCTTTTGCTGATGTTAGTCTGTGATTTGATTTGAGTGCTCCACGACTCTCCATGTTCATGTAATGGTGCATTAAATGTACATTACATCTTTGGAGTAAAGACAAGGAGACAGAGCAGAGAACATTTAATAGTTTAATTATAAGCTGCTGTATACATTCAGTGATTATTCCGATTTTCATGTTGCCAGAAGCCATGGGTGAGACCAGCAAAACATTCAGCTACAAGATCTAGTTTGTTGTATGCAATTTGTCCATGTTCATTCATTATTTTTCCACATTGTACATAGTTTACTGCAAAGCAACATAAAACCACATTGCTGATGTGCAACACGGTTCTTCCAAGACCTTAGTTCGTTCAAACATGATTCCACCCAGTCTGTTGTGTGGTGCTCGTAGGAGGGGAGAGCCCCGTTTATACCACTGTGGTCGAAAACTTATCTTTGAGATCAGCCGAACACAGATGGCACAGGGTGACAGCAGTGCTGAGCAAAGCAAGCCTGCACATCAAAATGCCCTCGGTTGAAGCTGAAAAAAAATCGTGTTTAAACTTGATTGGGCCCAATAGGAACGCCGACCTATTACACAGATCAAATAGGTGGAACCCTGTTACAGCCTGAAGAACACTGGAAGCTGTTCTTTCTCTTCCTTAGATACTAAGATTAAGCAACATCCTGCAATCTTTAAGGTTTTGTTTGCATCTTTTTTGGTTTCTTTTGCTATCTCACTCTAAGCTCATTGAACTGACACACTAATGTTGGTGCTGTAATCGCTTTTTTTGTTGTTGTTTTTCTTTTTTTTGTCTTTTTACATTTTCTAGTAGCCCACACAGAAACTGGATGGCACAAGAACTGACCAATAAGAAACTCTTTACAACAAGGTAGACTGCAAGTCAACAGTTGCCAGGGATCACACAGTAAACAAAAAAATAATCCAAGTTCATTTTGAAAATAAAAAACAAATCAGGTTCAATATAAAAGCAAAAGACAAATGAACAAAAGCAAGTTAATTTCAAGTATAACTTACTCATAAAATAACTACACAGCATTAAATATTCTCATTATACATTTTTAAATTATTTATAAAATATATTTTGGCATATATGTTTTTTTTATTTTTGTGTTTGTGTAACAAACGCTACTGTAGCTTCAGTTGAACACCAATGTTTATTTGTTTTTTTTCTCTTGAAACAAAACATTAAAGGGATTGTCACATAACAACAGGTTATTAAAAATGATAATAGTAAACCCTATACAGAGTTTCACATAGCAAGACATGAGTGACGATCCCTTCTATCCTAGCCCCATAGTCAAAAGTCAAAAAAAGTACAAGACCAAAGCACAAAGTTCTAATTTGTGCTCCACTGGCTACAATCAAGGTTGGGCACAGGAGATTTCAAAAGCAGTAAGTCTTTTTTTTTTTTCCTTTTTTTTTCATACAGCTCAATTTGAACACAAGGATCCATCTGTCCCACTTCCAGTGTTCAGAGCGGCTTGGCAGATAGCGAGAGTTCACTTAGCTCCATCCGTGATAAAATATAAATACTGTAAGGACCTCACAGTCTGATGACACTAGGATGTCCTCAGGGATACGCAGACAAAGTTTCTCTTATTAGTCAGGGAGAGGGGGCAAATGAGACCCAGAGGCCTCCCGTTTCTTCTCCCGAACGCACCGAAAACCGTTGAAGGAGTAAACTGATGATATTTTTGGATGAATCCTGTGTATATCTGTTGCGGTTGATTACAGTGACGGAGCTCACTATACAAAGAAACAAAGAGCGATTTTGGCAGCTAAAACAGACTGCAAAACCAAAGAAGGCAAATGTCAGTTTGTGATACAAAAGTAGTTCAAAAGGCATAACTGTACGTATGAACTGGCACCTCAGGTGTCCAAACATGTAGTGTCCTGCTTTGGCTGGAGGGCTGGAGAGCTCCACTGGCCGTGTCCATGCAGTCAACAGTAACCTGCCTGTCCACTCGTTGCAGACTGATAGAAAGAAAACTGAACAAAAAGCAAACAAGGAAAAAGTACTGCGACTACAACAAAGCCACATCCACTACCTGGGCTCGAGCACACAACTAGCTGCAGCGTACTACAGTTCATCATTATCAGCCCAAGCTGGTTTTTGAATTTTGTATACTGCAAATGGGTGTGTCTCTGTACTTCCACAGCCTGACGTTCTTCTGTGTACACACAGCTATTGCGGGGTATATATACGTGAGTTTACACTGTATGCGTGTATGCATGTTGGTGTGTGTCATAGAGAAACTCGCTAAAGCACAATGTCCTTCAGGCGCTTGCTGCTGGGGGATTCCTTGTCTCGGCCATCGTGGAGAAGCGTGTTGATCTCCCTGACAGCCGGCTCACTGTCCTTCCCCTCCGGCTGCCGCAGCAGGCTGTGGTTGGCAATTCGCTCTGCGTCGCGGCATTTCAGTGTGTTGTAGGCAGATGACGGCTTGGATACTGGGCTCTTCAGGTGCACGGGGGAGGTGATGGGGCTGGCTGCCTCACGCCCATTGCCAGCTTCGCGAACAGCCCCTCCATTAGCCTTAGGGCTACAGACCTGAGACTCCTGAGTCCGCTTTCCCTTTATCTCTCCCCGCTCCAAATCTTCAGGCCCATCCTTGCCAAAGGTGGCAAAAGTCCTCTTGGTTGTGCCATCCTCGTAGTGTGGCACATCCACTGTGGTGGCCTCGATAGACAAAGCAATGACATTACGGGCATGCTCGGGTGACTTGGCACGTGCCGGGATCGGAACACGAGGCATCCAGCAGCGGTCAGAGTGGCCTAGGATGCGACACTCGTCCTGGCAGTGAAAGCCCTCGCTGGGATCTGTGGAGGGGGAAAGAAGAAGAAGAAGAGAGAACCTGATTGTTAGATCTATCTCAAAAAACTAGATTAGTTTTCAGATACATTGCACACAGATCTCATGATGATAATCCTCCCAGATGGCCTCCATTTGATTTAAGTACGTCAAACCTGTCGCAAAGTAATAGAAGAAATGAAAGACAAACAATGATGCACTATGTTTTAATTAAAACAGCCCAAGTTAAATATTTTGCAACGATTTCCTTTCACTTGTATTGCATTCCATCTACATCTGCTCAAGACTGCAGTCCTGTTAACACTCCTCACGGATAACAAGAGCTGGATGTTTGGGGCACGTCTAATATGCCAATTAAATTATGTATTGTTAAATCAAAAGTCCATTTGCAGCTCTTGTATAATTGGGTTTTCTGTAGCAACATTAGATAAAAGGCAGGTTTAAACAGTGCAATAAGATATCTCACAGAGAAAGACACCAGACGAGTTGTGGTGTTGCTGCCTGGTTCATATCTCTCTCCCTCTCTGTCTCTGTCATCTGGCGCCGAGTTATAAATATGTAATGATGTTTAACGCTGGAGTGAAAAAAAGATTTGTCTGAGTCTGTAAAACTGTGCTCTTCTGTACTTTGTTGTGCTGGGGAGAGAACTTTCAAGAACATTTTTGCATCATTAGAACAACAACAAAAAAAATGCTATAGATTGTCTCTCAGAATCGAACGCTGTGCTTTTTGTTTGTTCTTAATTCACATGTTTAACAAAAGCGCACTACTGTCATTTGTCTTATGTAGATTGGATAAAAAAAAACATTTCTCAACACAACAAAGATTCATATCAGTACTTTTAAAAATTATTTGACGACAGAAAATAGAACAATTCAGTTTTTAGAATCCTTTTATGCGACTGTACCGTTGTGTTTTCCACCAGCTCCGGTCTTAAGAAAGAACCTGCCACACAGATACACACTGACATATTTCTGTGCTCCCCTACTGCTTGTTTCACTCCTAGCAAGAGCCATCCTCCGTTCCAGAGGCCCAAGGTGACAAGAAGGGATTGTGAGAGGGATTGCGATCGACCCAAATGCATACGCTTACATCTGGCAATCGCAGCTTGACAGATCACCTAATTAAAATCACTAATGATCTGTTTTTCTCCCTTCTTTTCTGCACTCATGAGAGGCACCTCTGCTAAGGCCCTGGGGATCGATATTTAAAGATTGGAGACAGGCTTTTCGGGGGCAGATATGCCAGAGCTGTCTCTCATAAAGTATAATCTGATGAGAGTGACAGATAACATAGTAACTAAATGACTGGAATGAGTGAGTAAAGGGTGTCGTGGGCTTTTTGAACCCACACATTTCTGGAGGAATCCTCTAAACTCTGGGCAGAAAACATAAACACCTGCACCATGACTGAGCAACGTCCACGTGGCTTGTTCAGAGCGAGACAAAGGCGGCGTAGAAGTAGATTCTTTTGATCGCGTCTGTCTAAAGGCGCACACAGACATGACATTTTTCTTGAGAGTATGCAGAATCTCCTCCTGCTCACAGGGGGTGGCTTTGTAACCAGCGTCTCAGATCTGGTCTACTGCAAACAAAGGATGTCATATCGTAGCATTTCAGTGTAAAATATGAACGACATGAAAGATTATGCACAATGCAGCACAAAAAGGTAGTTTTATAAAGTCAATATACAGTCAGCATCATCTGAGGAGGTTGAAAGGCAAAAAAAAATGAGCGCAAATAGGCTATTTCCCACTATACGGTCTTGTATGTATGTACGTATGAATGAATACTGATTGGTCCGAGGAACTGCAATGGCAGTAATCAAGGATATAAAAGGCAATAAGCTGGAGGTTTTGTTTAGGGATATGCAATCAGAATATAATAATGCAATCACAACAGAAAGTCTGCGGTAGGTACAATGAACATAATGGAGGGTGATGAATAAAAAACTAAAAATAAATATGCATGATTAGATTGTCCACTGCAACAGTAATATTAAAGCCAATTCAAACCCCAAGTCGTTTTTTGAATTTGCTGTAATTTTAGAAGCTTTATGAGCAGCAATTTGATGCCTTTTCTCTGAATAGGAGGATGTAGGAGGATCATAGTAGTTACTGGCATTGAAAACTTATGTAAAACAGTAATATTAAAGCAACAGTAATACTAAAGCCAACTCAAACCCCAGGTCTTTTTTAAATAAAAAAATGCTGTTGTAAGCTTTATAAGCAGCAACTTGATGCCTTTTCTTGAGTAGACTGCTAACAATAAAGCTGGTCATTTTATCATAAAGCATACTTAGGAAGATTGTATCATAGTAGTTACTGGCATTGAAAACTTCTGTATGTAATATGCATTCTAATGTTGGAACATAACTTTCAGCTCCATATTTAGAAATCTGAATTTTCTCCCTAAATCTTGTTTGACATATTTGACAAAGTAGATCTTTTTCTGCACTGATTAAAAATTTACAAGCATCTTAGTAATTAATGCAATTTCCTCTAAACACTTTGGCTTATTTCTATAGCCTAAAGCACTTTCTAAGGCATGAAAAGCCTTGAGGCACAAAGAAATATACACACGTTGTATGCTTGCTACTTAGCAGTGCATGCATATGCAGTGAATGCCATTTTCTCTCCTTTCCTTTAGGGGTCTATGGGAGAGCAACTGGGTTGTAAATGACATTGTTATGAAAGCCAAGTGCTATTAACACTCACACATCCTGCCTCTGCTCGAAGCTTCATAAAACGCAGATGTTGCTCCAAAAGACCCACAAGAAATGGAGGAGCAAAATTTAAATAAAAAAAGTGACAGGCCATCGACCCCTAACAAAACATAATCTCCTCCTATTTCAACAAAAAGAGAGCAAACTGTAATGCTAAGAGACGAATTAAAGGCTTTTACTGCAGCGCTTAGGTTTGGAAGTCAACAGAATAGGAAACAGTGAAGGCGCATCCTACTGAGTATTCAAAGTCATCAAGAAAAATAAGCTTGGCAATCAGGAGCAGGAACAGACTTAAAGTACAGTGCAGAGCAGGATGTCACTGGGAACAGTTCTGATCTGCGATTTAATGCCTATTAATTACCGAGGGAGCTTGTGTGGTATTTTTTTTTGTGTGTGGCGCATTTCAAAATACAATACAATCTAATGGTAGCTGAACCAAAAAAAAAAAAGAAATCCATGTATCAGTGGCACGTCACTGCTATCAAATCCGACATACTGCACTTTAATACTGAATCAAGGTCCAGAGGCACTGCGGAGCACTTTAAATATGTACTGATGTGCATGGCATTGGAAAATAATAAATATTGCCACTTCAAATGCAGAAGCCAAATTCTCCTGATAGCGCTGTCCATGTTTCTCTGTTTGTAGTTACCTGGAATAGCATCACTTTGCATCAGCACAGGGAGAAAACCCACACGTTCGCTGCCATTTCATCTTGTATCTGCAGCCTGCCAGCAGCCGATTCAGTCCTGTCTCTTTCCCTCAATCAGATGAAGGCGTCTGAACTTCAAGTTACAGCAGACAGATCTTTAGCTTCAGCGTGGGAATCCCACAACCTGACAAGCTCATTGCTCAATATACCCTTGCGTGCTGCATATAATGATCCCTTCATGTTATACAGCTGCAGGTGCTATTTGTTTGTTGCTAATGTACCAAAAAAAAGGGGAATCAGCAAAAGACCAAAATCCTCTGGCACAAAAGGGAAGGGATGTGCTCAGCGAGAGAGGCAACTCCCTGCAAAACTCCTTGAGCTTTTGCCAGCTATTTTGCGTCCTGTCTGGTGAACACATGGAGCCCGGCTTGGAAAAACACAGGCGCTTATCCCTCCAAAAGTAGCGCACTCAGCCTCAAGGTTGAAAACCATGATGTAATCCTGTAAAATAAGCGTAAGCAGCCACGACAAACAGAAGGCCAGATAGGAAGGGCCGGAGACGGGGTTGGGCTGATCTGAGCCCAGATTCTGGTGACAAGACCTTCATTCTGCATTTCTTAGTCTAACTAGAACCACGAGGCGATGGGGACTCACAGAGTGACACAATTCAGTCAGTTTGGTTTTAGAGCACGATGAACCCTAAAAAGAATTTGGAACAGCAGCGTGGCATGATAAATCATTTTACAAAGAATGTCTGCCACTTTTGGCTTAAACTACTTTTTGTATTTCCTCTGTATGCTGACATTTTTGTTGTAGCAGTAACAATAAATGTCCCGATTCTGTTTGTCATATGAAAAAAAAAAAAGACACTCCTGAGCAGACAGCCAGACGATATAATGTACATCTTCCTGTGATGTAGCTGTGAGGAAATAAATTATTTCGCCGCAATTTAAACCTACATAGACTTTACTTGGGGCCTGCATCGACTTTACAGATTCCCTTTGATTTCCCTTGCTTTCCTGTTGTTTCCTCACAGTCTTTGATATTAAACCCATTAAAATGCTGTGACAAAGCTATCAAATATAGCCTGTCTATAGTCTGAAAAGACAATTATTCAGCACTGTTGACTCAAACAGCAAACAGCAATGTTTTCATTATGCTTTGTGTCCTTTTTTTCATTGCTGTTTGAAAGGACTGGTGTGGAATCCAAAAGAAATAAATCTACAGAAAGTTAAATAAATGCGGCCACAGGCTAGAGGATCCTTTTAGAGGACAGGCAACACCCCGCTGCCATGTCTGAATGGCGTACAGAAGGTTTCCATTTGCTGCTAAAATGTCGCCCACTTTCCTGCTCTCATCTCAGTGTTTGAGAGTATCTTTGACAGTGAGATGGCTGTTTTCTAATTGCTCTCCATATTAATTTTCCATCCTGGCAGTCACATGGCAAAGATTGATTAAATCTAAATTGTTACTACAGAGTCTTGATGGAGCCTGTGATGCAGAAGCTGATGAAAAGTATCACAGGGGAGGAAAAAAAAAAAATCAGAAAATATTGCACTAAGCAGAACAGAGGGTGACTGTCTGTGGTCAGTCGCTGCTCAGAGTCCAAAGCGCGCTCAAGACCTCACAGGCTTGGCCCCGTCTGATCCTAACACTGGGAATGGAGCTTAACATCTAGTCTGTCCTAACTACAGCAAAGGACAGTTCTACGGCCAGCTGAGGCTGAAGCTTGGCCATGCAGCCTCCTACACTACTCACCAGGGAGAGTCCAAGCACTGCTGTCATCCCAGCCAGCCAATTCAGTCTGTGGGCCATAAATCAGCCCGGAGGCTTGGCTCCTGCGGGAGCGGCAAGATGGAGTGTGATGGTCTTGTTTTTACAAACAGTAGAGGGGCACCCTTACTGCGCCACGCAAGCCATCATTCTCTGCACAGCACCGAGTCCTCTCCTTCTCCCTACAGCATCTGGTTCAGTCACATCAAGCTATCCCCCCCGAAACCCCTCAGATTCATCCCTCACAGCTCCCTGCACAAGGCCATCCTTTACGATTCTCCTCCTTCTGCCCTCCTCGTTCATCTCATCAGTACCGCTGTCTCACGTATATTGATGTAATTAAATGAATCTTTCACCCAAAAATCTCTTCCTCTCCTTCCTGCCCATCAGACCGAGATTCCTTCAACTCGCCGAGTCAAATATTAATGGTCAAGTAAATTAGACAAACTTGGCGGCCTTGTTAGTCGTGTCACTGGTGAAGCCACGGGTTCATGTGGCCCTGGTTCTATTTCTGAGCGTTGGTAGCAGTCAATTTATCAAGAACAAATTCACTGTCTAATCCATCCAGCACTGTGGAGTGTGTCTGACATTTTTCCACTTCCAGCGGGCCTGCCTGTGTCCTCTCAAAAGCCGATGTAAAATGGCAAGTTAACTTCATTTTGAGTGAGCCTTACAGTTGCTTTTCTTCACGAGCACTTGTCAATAAATGTTTTAAAAGCTCGTGATAGTTGTGGACAAATTCTGCAAATGTTTACTCCCTCCCTCGCCGTGGGTCCATCCAGCAGAGCCAATGCATTCTATAACGAGTCCTGGTATAAAGAATGAATTTCCAAACTGGTGTTGACAAACAATGCACTAGCTTCTAAATTGGTACAAACAGCATCTGTTTAACAGCTGTGTAACAACAGCGCGAGGAAGGGGGGGAGAAGAAAAAAGCAATCGCTATGCTGTTTTATAAATCACTATGTCATCACGGAGTACTGTTTTGTTCAAAAGCAGGACCACTAGCCAATGGACTGCTTGATGTAGTGGAAACAATGTGAGCTAGTTGTCATGATGACATACGTGGGTGGGCTGGTTTCATTGCCCTGGCAACAAATACTGTTTTGCCACGAGGAGTCTTTCACCTTATTGTGCCCAACTCCTAGCAGGCCTGGCTCCTAGAGGTCGCAGTGTCTCAGTAACAGTTTTTAAAGGCTCTAAAAGCATTTTCCTTGGCTGCTATTGTGACATATGCAACACTTGGAGCGGCACTATTCGCAGTGGTCCAGTCTTGTGTGATCTGTAGGGGTTTTTTTTTTTTTTTTTTTTCCAGACCAGCCAATATCATAATTCATGGCCTGGTTTTCATACATTACATGGGCCAGTGACCATTTAACTCTCTCAACAGGCACTCTGAACTGGATTTAACCCAGGCAGAAAGGCATAAAGAGCTAAGCCTGGCTGCACAAGGCTGAACTGTGTTAAAGAGGTACCAGAGAGCTTCTCAAACACAGACTCCGGCCCCAGTACAATGCACTTAAGTGTTCGTGACGCACCAGGAAGCCAGTGGGAAGGGCCGATATCATGTCTGCCTGAAAAGCGCCCGACTGTTCAACCGCGCTGCCAATCCAAAAACATGCAGAGATTTGATAGAGAAGATGAAACTCTTCCAGCATGGATCCTGAACTGGACACTGAAATACTTGAGAATATTATCATGATAGAAATGTTGTCAATATTTGTGTCAAATCACTGTCTTCTCAGCTAATTGCTGATACTGTTGCCTATAAAAGGTTTTTTTTTTCTTTTTTAAACCTCCTTCTACAGGTTTTAAGGGTTGTTGCTCAGCACCTGAACGTGTTGGGCAACTAAGAATTAAACACAGCACTTGAAATAAAACATCTGACATATATTTTGAGTCACGTACATGCATAATCAAAACCCATCGAGCAAACTGCGTTGGAAAATAAACTCACACTTTCCTCGCAAATGTTACGCTGATGAGAAGAGGGTCATTAAATGTATTTGGGTTCGGATATAATTACACACACCTAATAACTACAAATTATAAAAGAACTTGTAAGATGTCTGTGCTTTCCTCTGCTACAAGATAATGATGCCAACGATATCGCTGTCATTGAAACAAGAAATCAGTTTAATAACTTTGGGGTACTAAATTAGACAATTCTGTGGCCATGTATAACATTTCCAAGAAAAACTAATCAGAAATGTAATTCAGTGATGAATTTCCATCAGAGAAGAATCATCTTTGGGTTAGAAGTGTTTTAAAGAGACAATTATTTTAAAACATGAAAGTTACAGGATGAGAAAGATCATGCAATTAAAGCAAGTCAAAATTGAACTGAAACTTGAGCTCATCTTGTTCACACAATTTAATGTATTTCCAGTTAAAATAGGATTTTTGTGGGGTAACATCCTGCTGGGAGGAATCTCTGAAAAGTGCCTGAAGGAAAATGGGACAGAATTGTAAATTTGGATGATTGGAGGAGCGTTTTCTGTGAAAAGATTTGCTATAATAGTGCGCAATTGGTTGTAACCAATTTCCACATTACCAACATAAATTATAAGCAAACTGCGCTTACCATATGGTTACGTCTGTGTTGTCAGTCGATTGAGTTCTTGATTTTTATAGCGCTTTCCACTTTGAACACGTTTGTAAGTGATAGATAGTTTCCACATATATCTAATTGCTTTTATGGCTTGAGGCAGCAAAAGACAGATACTGTCCTTTATGCAGGTATTAGAGATCATATCGCATGCGTTGCTTACAAGTAGTGTTTTATACCTTGCTGTGACGGCACAGCGAATGTCACCCTTGTCAATTCTGGGCATCCAAATTGCCCCTCTAATGATGAGCTTCAAATTAACCTGTGCTCAGGAGCTGCAGGCCCACAACAATAATACAATGCACTCCCAAAACTCCCAGTTGCAGACCTGCCCACTCCGCCATGCCAGCCAGACCGCCTGCCTGCCTGCCTGCCTGCCTGCCTGCCTGCCTGCCGCTGTCTGCTTGGCTCGTTTCCTCCACAATGCATCGGCAGAGGACATCTTTAAATACACTGGAACAAATTCAGCATTTCTGTGTTTAAGCTTGACCGAGCTAGCGAGCTAATTTGCTCCTAAACCCTTGAGTCTGGGAGAAGCAAGGGGGCAGAAACAGACTCTTAAATTACATCCATGAATGGGGTTGGGGGGTAGATGAAAGTAATACAGTGAGCGGGGACGGAAAGGAGAAGAATAGCAGCCTTAAAGATGGTAGCATTATGAACTGATGTTAAGACAGTGAGGGAAGAAACGGAGGTCACTTTGTCTCATTATTGGATAAACTATGAGGGAAAATTAGACACACTTAAATGAAACCTAAAGACGTCTTATTAAATGGAATATGTCCCTATTACAAGTGGAAGTGTTTCGGAAAAGTTTAATGGGCAGGAGAGAAACTACCAGCTGCAACTGCAACCTGGAAGATAAAAAAAAATAAAACAAGATCCTTTCCTTGATAAAAGAGAAGCCCATGACAAATTAAAGAACATTATTTCTATTGTTAATTCACCTTGTTGTCCCAACAGCTGAAAACACAACCAATCATTTTCGTTGCAACAGATTTGCAACAAACTATAATCTATAACCAATAAACAAAGACAAAAGACAAAGAGCCTATTATACGCTCACACATTTGCCGCAAAGAAACATTGCTCATAGTTTTCCCTTCAGAATACTTTTTCCTCTCCTAAGTGCTATTTCTTTTAGCCATCTGATATGAACACAATACTTCAGCACTTGTCGATGTGTCCAAACAACTGGGGATGGCACACCGGGCAGCAAACCAATATCTTAGGATTTCCTCTCCCTCTGTGAGCTTCTGCTTTGCCTCAAAAGAGTGGCCTTACATAATTAATATAATGTGGCTTCTCATTCAGTCATGTTCACTTTGTGTTAGCCAGGACTGTGTGTTTTATATTCTATTTTATCTTGTCACAGAAGCACCAGCCTGCTTCCTACTCTCTCTCTCATGTCCTTATTTTTTCTGTTTCTTTCAAAAAAAAAAAGAAAAAAGAAAAAAAAAATCTACTTGTCCCGTTTCTCAATCATTTTAACAACTTGTATAAATGGGACTCTGTAACACGGTGATCACGGTCTGTAGTGTGACGGACAGGTTCGGCTCAGTGTGCACAAACATACAGTTGACAGTAAGAGGAGGTGGGCCACCTTCGAAAACAGATCATGACTTGGAAAAAAAAAAGCTGCTTGTTTCCCGCTGAACCACATAGACAACGTCACTTAGGGGTGAACAGCCGATAAAAGAAATAAGAGAAACACAGCGAGGCCCCCATTGCGTGGAGATGCATTAGATTTACACCCACTGGGCGGAAGAAAAGCAAGAAGGAGGCCCTCTAACATTTTCGAACACACTTCCTATTTCCCTTTCACAAAGACCAATCTGTTTGGCATCTGGGAGGCATGCTGATTCTCTCCCAGGTTCTCCATTATCCACCACAGTGAGGCCTGCACCATGATACCACTTAATATAAGACAGTCAGAACCAATGTCCGTGGCATTAGCCACCCACCAGCCAGCGCAGGGATTGTCAGTAGTGAGGCAGTCCATGAGAAGAGCTGCAGCTCGTATCTAAGACACACAGATTGAAATGGAGGTGGGAGACTGGTCTGAAGAAAAGAGAAGGAACTAATAGGCACATCTTTTCTGATTTGAGGAACATGACTATAGCATACATAAGGATGACGGCAGGGGTCTGACACAGTGGTAGTAATTGGATTTCTCAGGCCCTGTGCCCACTCATGATAACATGCTGAGCTGTGACATGAAAAGTCCTTATGTGTGGCAAGGGAGCAAGGTGCAGCAGAATGGAAGTGACAGGTGTCAAAGATCCAATTCCCTCGCTCCTCTCGATCCTTGGGTTCCTTTTCTCTCGAGACAGCCGAGGAACAACCTACCCTGTGGTAAAGCCAAACACCGAGCTTCATATTCAGTTGCAAATCTGAGCTAGTTAAACCTATGTGGAGTGCAGCAGAGGAAGAGGAGGTGAAGGTGGGGAGAGGAGCAGGGAGGAGGAGGAGGGGGTGGTGTCTGTAAGCACTGTGGGTATGAGAGGTCATGGCCTGATTGCTTGTTTTATTTATTTTTTGATGCTGATGTGAGCTGAATACAGAAGGAGAACAAGATTTCTTCAATGAGCTGAAGAGACCCCACCACCACCACCAACACCACCACCACGCTGCAGATCTTATAAATGATGGGGGGGGGCTATGCAGTGTCTGGCTACAGTCTCCTCTCTGTCCTCTCCATGCATTCTGGCCTCATCTTTAACAAGGACTGCATGAGAAGAGGCACATCATTAAAAAGAGCCTTTCTGAGATTTTCCTGTCTGCCATTAAACTTAACAGCTGGCCTCTCTCATTACCTTTTATCCTCCTCTTTAAGGAGGTGAGGGACAGAGAGGTTTGAAAACTCACATTTGACTGGCAAGATGCATCAACCGAGTGAATTCTGTCCCTCATTCAATTATAGAAGCGACAACATTGAAGCCTGATGTAATTTAACAAAAGCACCTTTTGTGTATTACAACACGGTTTCTGCCAATAAGCAGATTAATGTAGCAGTTAGTGCAGTATTTACATGTTTCACACTAACCCTGATTTTACACAACATACTAATGTGATATGATAATTAGGTTAATGCCCAGAAAGATATGTAGTGGCCTAAAGGAAATATCTTATTAGCGACACAATACAAAAATAGAGGGCCTTTGTGAATGTTTTTTAATGCTGATGAATTTACTTTAATTTGATTATCCACCACCGCCAGCTATGCCACAATGTAGAAACACCACTCAGGATCCTGTTTGGCACTTGACCTTTCTCGCAAATGAACCGAGTCAAAACAGGCAGACTGCAGTGTGTGTGCGGTGCGATGATTCAGACTGACTGGTGAACTCGGCGCGGTGCTCAGGTTATGCACATTATAATTTTGGTCTTTATTCAACTAAGAAAACCTTGTTAAGCTGAGTAGCAGAATCTTTAATCTGAATTACTGGTATGCGCGGCACTTCGACGAATGAGGAATAAGCAGAGGCGCATGAAAGGCAGCGGTTTCTCGAATATGAAGACGCGTTGAAAGACAAAATGCAAACAAGGTCTTGTGGCCAAGAAAAAGGACGCGGCGGGCTCTCAGGGCCCACATACACCTCAGCAGGTTTCCCCCTCTCTGTTTCTGTGCCCTCACTCTCTCATCAATAGTTTATAATCTGGGTCACTAGCAGCCACAAGGTGCCTCCCACTGTGGAGACTGACTCAAAATGTTGAATTACAACATACTGAGCTCATCTCTGCAAGGTCATCTAGGGGACAGCGAGGGGAACATTGACACTAATTGGTGAATGAAAGATAGTAATGATAGAGGTGGTTTGGATGACTTCTCTTTAACCTCTGTTTAACTTCTGCTGAGTACAAATCCAATGAGCACATTCTGCCATGCTATGTTTTACAGTATATGCAGAGTCTCGGCGAGAGAAATTCTGCATTTCAACGGCTATGAAATGCTACAGAATAAATCATTCTCACTGAATATACATGAGGAGAGCAAAATATGGAAATATTATAGCACTCTGCCTGAGGTAGTAACCTTTTGTTGCCACAACTGAGGAGGACGACATAACTTTACATATTCCTGCTACATATTCCATCTGAGTTATAATGTTGTCAGGAGAACCAAGGTGATAAGAACTAAGATAAAAAAAAATAAAAAAACGCAAAGGATGGAGATGACAAAGGCATAGAGGGGTAGACGGTGAAATGAAAGCAAAATAAAAACGTAGGAAATCTCAAATGGATTAAAGAGGATGGAGGTGTAGTGTTTTTCCCACAGAAAGGAAGTAATAGGGGTTAAAAAAAGAAATGCACATTGCTGCAGCACAGGAGACCCCCCTCTCCCTCCCTCCCTCCCTCTTCCTCCCTTACCCCAGCTGCAGTGATAAATGTCTCTTTGTATTCTGGACAGAAAACTGCGGGCTACAATGTACTTGTCAGAAGACAGCTGATTTTCCCCTTAAACAGAGCACAGTATATTCTTAATCTTTCCTTTCACAGAGGGAGAAGATAAAACAAATGCCTCGTGCCAAGACACATAATGCCCAGAAAATCTCTCCCCATTCGCTACACGTTTGCGCGGCGTGCAGTTACGAATGCGTGCCTGTGTGCACAATGTATGTGTCTGCAGCAGGTGTAGCTATAGCATGTGCAACTGCATGCTATTTGTACTTTTCCCAAAATTCGCAGCATCCTTAATCCCCGCAGCGTAGCCGTAGTTCCACTATGAGGGCTCCTAAATGGGAGTCAGTGCTACAGGTAATGGAGCTGATTATAGCTATCTGGGCTATGGGCCAGCTGCCACACTCTACCCTGCCTGGAGGGAGCACAGGCCGCCTGGTGTCTGATATCCTGGGATCCCTGTAATACAAGCCTTGCTTTGGCAGTCACTCTGACTATCCTGCCCACTTCCAGCCACACACTGAGGCTCCTTTGAGTTAGTCTATGTGTATAGTATGTCCTCATCAGGTTGTTTACTCCACATGGTATCAGTCTAGAGTCATACCATTTCACTACCAAGGATGCGGTAAGTCACGCTTTTTTTTTTTTTTTTTGGAAAAGGAGTGTGATGGGCTCATGACTAAATCAGGGTGTGCTGCTCTGGAGTCGCACTGTCTCCTGGTTTTCAGTCCTAGAGGCAGAGTGGCTCAACTTTACTGTTACGCACACAAACTGCAGTCCTGACACAACAGACAGCAATGGCTAATCAGCTGGGGATACATTCCCCCAGGAGGGCCATAGAAATCTTTCTCTCGACTGACCAGCAGCCATTAGAGATAATGCTGGAGTCACGCTCCCTCATTTCCACTAAAACTCAGAATTAAGATGTTCAGACTAGCGCTGCCAAGATGCCATGTTCCTACCATCAAAGGATCGTTCCCAGAAAGACAGTAATGAAATTCACAACTGCGTCACAAGTCCTCCAAATCTAACAGCAAAACACGACAACACATATAAACATTTAGTGATGATCATATCACCAGGTTGACATGGTTCCTCTGTCCTCTCCAAAAAACACATCTCTGTTGCAAAATAACAGTTTTACAACACAACAGTTCAGATTTGGTTAGTTTTAGGAAGAAATCATTAGGGGAACTAACTCCTTATTAAACATGCAACGATTTCACCTCCATCTCCTTCCTCCTCAGACTTTGTCACTGTAGAAAAACCTCCCCCGACTCCCTCCTTTGTTCCTACCAAATTACTATGGCGACCAGAGGGCTTTGAACATAAAGGGGGCATTTGCTGAAACAACATTTGCTTGGTGTATTTGCTGAAACGACTGTTGTTGTCATTGTCCTTGGGAGGATGGTCTCTATAACTGTTACTTCACGTGCTAAATTTCGACAAACATGCAACAGCGAAGTGTACGGGAACCCACGCCAGTACATTTCAAGGAGAAATAATTGGCTTCAGCTCGCTGTGTCTTTTGCAGTCACGATAGGTGTGCGTCCGCCCTGTGATGGGACGTTGTGGGTGAGAAGTTTGCATAAAAAGAACAAGACTGCAGAGAGGATGCAGATTAAATTAGGATGAATTTATCTTACATGAAGATTAGCATTGCAGACTGTAAATCAGATTATGGTCGCATCAAACTGGTGGCACAAAAACCTAAAGAAGCAGTAACAGCAAGAATGTCTTTACTCCTGCTGAACCAACAAAGATAAACTTGCAAACAAGTGGGTAGTGAGAACAACTAAGAGGTGTTGTGGGGACAGATAGAAACTACAAAGGAGCCATTATACCACGATTAATACATGATTAATAATGGACTTTTACTTTTCTAAACAACTTCTTTCCAACTGGTCGGAGAGGTGTTTGTTATTTCAGCACAAACAGGTCCCTCTCACCCATCCAGCCCGCCGTTTCAACCCACAGTCTTATTACTGCTTGCTTTGTATTACAGTGGAGAAAAGGGGTTGCGCCCATGCGGTGACCTCAAAGAATTAAAAACACAATGGTGCGGTTAGAAAAATGGCTGCTGCCTCAGTTCCTCCGACAAGAAGCAGAATCAATCAGAGCCACAAAAGGCGAGTGGACTGGAGACAACGCTATACCTCCGCGTCTTGAATTTCGTTCTATTTCTCTCCCCCCCCCCTCCTACACATAGCGTTTCTCTCCTGTGCCATCTCTTTATCTTTCTCCCTCTTTCTCTCTTTCCCACTCCTTCCCTGATTAACCTTTTAAGACACACACACACACACACACACACACACCCACACACACACACCATATATATATATATATCTTGTGTACACACTCTCAGATAGATTTAAAATTCAGGCAGTCTCTCCTTCTCTCTTTAATACACACTCGGCCCCCATCAACTTCTGCACATTACCTGTTCTTAATCTCCCTCCCTCTGTCTGGGATCATCCTGATCCCCCTGTTTTCCCATCTGCTGTCGATTGGGGCCCAGCTTGGCTAGGTGTTCAACAAACAACTGTGATTCACTTGGTTTCTGCGGAGATTATTAACACACCTAGCATGCCACAGCGTCATGAATAAGCAATGGAGATCCGGAGCCCTATTTTCTCTCTGCCTCTGTGTTTCCTCCCTCTCTCTGTCTCTCTCTCTCTTGCCCTGCCGCGTTGTGAACTGAATGCCAGGATTGTCTAGAAAATGAGCTGTCAGTGGAGGGCCTGCAATGAGATACATCAGGCTCATTGTGAGCCCTAGAAAATAATGAACTATTCCCATTTCTCTCTCTGATATGTTCAATACGCTATCCATGACAAGTGCAAAGAGATAAGCAGTCCCCTCTTGAGCTGATTAAATACACTGGGTATATTCAGGAGAGCTTTGGCAGAGTGAGGGGTTCAGGGGATGCCATTATAGTATTATAACATTACTATATGTTTTCAGTCTGGGCTGGAAATAAAGACCCTTCGCATGGATTTTTGTTTGTGTCTGTGGCAGCAGTCGAGGAAGAGCAGCTAGAGGCGATGCTTGTAAAAAGTTGTCAGAGAATCAAATTATGTCACATTTGTTTTTCTCTTTCACATCTCTACACTTATTCCCATTCCGAATTGGCTAAGGAACTAAAAGAGTGGGCTTGCACATGATTTTTTAAAGAATTTGTTGGTTTACTTACGCAAGTGTTGGAAACAAATACTACCAAGAGGCCACAGCCAATTTAAAAAAAAAAAAAAAAAAAAATGTAGAACCTTCTTCACAGTGAACTATGCAAAAACAGAGAAAGCATAAAAATAAAATCTCATCTTTCTTTCCTCTTTTTTTTATTTTTTGTTTTTACCAGGGGCAAAATCAATATTGGTCAGCTCTGTTTTATTACATTAGGTGTAATTTCAATATGACACAGCCAGAGACCTCACCGAGTCACAAAATTTCATTCAGCAATGTAAGCACAATAAAAAAAAGATGAGCACAGATGGACACAGCTTGAAATGACATTTTATTTCCTTCTTTTTCCTCAAGTCTCTACATCTCAGAGGCGAAATCTGCATCTTGGTTGTTTATTACAGACTTCACCACACCTGCTTGCGAGCATCCTCTGGTGTGTTTGAGCATGCAGTGTGTTTGCACTCGATCTTCCTTAATGCTCGTATTGCACTCAGCTCTTTGTCACTGTCAGCCATTTTACCTCCACTGGTTCCACATTAGATTAGGCAAATCCTAAATCAAAATGGATGGTCCCAGTATAGAGTTTATATGTTGATCTAATCATAAAGTATCATAACGCAACACGTGTTTGTTGCCAGCCCCGAATCACAACAAGAGTTCTGATGCTTAATTCAATCAAATGCTGTTTGAGAATCAGTCAAATCCTCTGGCATATTCACAGTTGCCTTGGAGTGAGAGAAAGAGGGGGAAAAATAAAAAATAAAATCACCCCTACCTGTCAGAGAAATTGTTTCTTCTTTTCCTCTTTTTATTTTCCCTCGCTAAGACTGCTTACTAGACTCCGCTCATCTCTCAATCTCTGTCTCCCTCACACACACAGACTCTCTCTCCCCCTCTCGTGTTGTCAGCACAGCCCTGTTCCTGTTGCCTTCCTGATTCTGACACCTGTCAGCATTTTCGTTAGTAGATCAGAGAACTGCAAACTAGAAATGTTCCTGTGGTGAATTTAGGGCAAGTTTGCAGCAGAAACATGTGACGTGCCTTTACTCTGTCTTTAATTCAACAGGGAAAGGGAACTGCTTGACTGGCACAAAGTTGGGAGATGTGGGTTGGAGATGTTTGCAGTCAGGAGATGGAAACAGAAGAGAACGATGGAAAGACATATGGAGGGAGGGAGAAAAAGAGAAAAAGGGAAAGGTGGGGGGAGCTGAAATCAATTAGGAGCAGTGAAACCCTGTGGATCTGCTGATGGAAGGAGGGAATATGGAGGAATCTGCAGCCCATGGAGGGGGCTTCCATTCCTGGGCTCCAGCTTCAGGCACACACCCACAGGGAGCTAACAGATAGATGAGAGATAGTCTCCAGAGGTGGAGGCCAAGGAATATGTCAGAAATAAAAGAGGCCTGTTCCCTGCTCTGGCTAATTGAGCAGTCTTGGATCCCTTTGAGTCTAATAAGCCAGGAGGAAAGGATTTTATTTGAAGAACACTTACACATTGACCTGGAAACAATTCCAAAATCAAGACCACAAACCTCTAAGCCCGCAAATCGGACACTGTAAAATGACATTATGCTCTCCCTTTCCCTCCCGCGGAGATAACTTGAGCGATTTAACAATACATGAATCTTAATCCCTGAAAACCATGGCTCATCCATATCCGCGAGGAATTAAAGTGTGAGCTATGACAATCAAAGGAAGTCGAAAAAATAGATTAAGCTCCCTTTGTCACCAGCCCCTTCGGAGTCTGTTCCCTTGCTTCTCCCTTGACACTAATGGTTCTACAGAGCCAAAGCTAGCATGTCGCACATTTCAACCAAATCCCCCTAACTTCACAGACATGCCTATAAAGATAAAGAAGAATTCATTTTATATAGCTCTTCTCAGTTTATAGTTACAGCGATATCATCCATTTTTATTCTATTGGCAGATATGAGGGAGCCATTACATGTTAAAGATATCCCTTCCTTTATAGATTTTAAGAGATTTAATGTAATTTGTTCTTCAGATACTCCCCTAATCTAATCCACTGGGTGAGGATATTTAAGGTCAGGTTTTAAAAAAGAGCACACACGCCTCTTTAGATTCTTGGCAGGGATTCAACAAAGAATTATTCACTCAGATTTAAGTCTAAAACCTCTTCACAAGCACTTCGCTGAAAGTTACCTTGGTAGTGGCTGGTGCAGGAATAATGAATAGTGTTGTTGAAGCTGTATCAGTGGAGAACAAAGCATAACTGATAGACGAAAGCCAAATATCAAACTCCTAAATTGCTTCAGAAGGGAAAATGCCCACTGCGATACGGAGCTGGGTTAGTTAGTAGCTGAATCTCGTCAAACACAAATGGATTCCCACATGAAAGCTGGCGAGATGACGAGGACGCGGGGTCTTTGTGTAAAGGTAACGACTCGTCTCCTGGGCAAACAACGTCTTTACATGGCACTGGGAATGGTAAACATTTGCACTGTAAAAGCCCGAGAGTTTAACCCTTCCTCCTTCCCCCATTCCAGTTTCCTTTTGTTCTCTGCACTTATCAGCACAAGAAAACAGAACAATAAAAAACACACAAAAACAATGCTCCTCTATCCGCAGCTTGTGTGTGTGTATGTGTGTGCTGTTGTCCTTTGGCAATTGCAGTCTCTCAACTTGTTTTCTGCCTTAGCTGGCAGGAGAGGCGCACTATACAACAGAGTTACTCCCAGAAGACATCTAAGCAGCAGGGTGTTTAGTGAACATGCCTATTTGTTTTCTGAAAATTCCCTCCATTCACTCAATACAACTGGCAGATAGTGTCCATTTTTGTCAATTAAGACAAATGGGCTCAAAGTAAAAACCACATCGTCACGTGACTGTAACCACTGCACGTCTCATATTATACAAACCTCAACTGTTCTATTTCTGCTTTTGTATTCAAGTCAGTGTGCACAGAGGAGAAAGAAGTGGGGAAATGATGGAGCCAGTGTTCTCCTGAGGAGTTACAGAGAGAGAAAAAAAAATCTGATTATGTAAAATCCTCATACAACTGCAGAGATTCACTTGTGCGTCATGCTGAATCTGCCCATCACTGTCATCCCACCATGCCCTTTAACCATGTAATTAGACTGTGGAGATTGTAATAGAGGGACAATTTCATTTGCCATGTCATTACATTTCTGCACGTGATCTTCGGTCAATTCATTTAATAATTATGAACAGCTTCTCATTACTCACTGGTGTGACCACTGCTGCTGACTGACTTCCAAAAACAATGAGGGGAAAGAAAGAAAAAAGATTCCAGCGAAGCCATTTTGTTAAGTCCTTAGTGAAGAAAATTGCTGGCCAGAAGTTAGTCTGCAGCTGATCACAATAAAAGACGAAAAAAAAAAAGAGAGAAGCCAATAACAAACCATCAAATTGTAATTCCAAACAGCTACTTTGTTATCATCTATTTGTTCTGGTCAAAAGAATGGACAGCACTGTGAAATAGCCTCTTATTCTGTTTACCAGCAATGTGGCGCCGCATTACACATTCAGGAAGCATACATCCATTTTGCTGAAACAGATACAATCATTGACGGTGTTAATGAAAAAAGAACTGCCTCAGAGAGCTCTCCCCACTTGTAATATTCTTCATGTACATCATTTCTAATTGTCTCCAATAATGAGATCCCACTTCTAGAAGACCTGTCAGCATGCATTTTTTAGAAGCACAGGAATTTTTGCAGGTTGTGAAGTAATTACAGCTGGCAACCGATAGTCAGCAAATTCACTTTTCATTGTTCATTATCGTCTGATGCTGCTGAGGGAACACCCAGTACAAGTTGCTTCTAGTGGACGTTACACTTCTTGACCTGATATATCTGCATGTCTCGGCTAAGTCCGTATAAAGTGTAAAGGCAGAGCTACTTGTATGGCTACATCCTAGATTAACATTAATGTAGGTTGGTGGTGCTTTAGTTGCTCAGTTGGTAGTTTGTGTGTGCCCTGTGCACCGTATACCGAGGCTGAGTTCTTACGGCAGCAGTCTTTGCTGCAATTAATCCCCACTTTCTCCTTTGCTGTAACCCTATGAACCCTGATAGCCGCCATCTGGTTTGAAAGGAGTGGTATTTTCAACAAAGTGTCAAAATTACACCATTTATCAGAGCCAGAAACAGTAAAAACACAGAGAATCAGCGGGTTTTCAGCCTTCTGAAAACAGTTAAAGACATCATGTTTCATTTTCGGTTTTGTCAGTGAAAAATAAATAAATCTCAGCTTGAAATCATGATATTTCATAAAAATAACTTGATTCTACGTGTCTCATTTAAAAATAAACTGTTTGCTCTAACCAGATTCAGTGAAAAACTGAAAGTTCTGCACTTTTAGGTGCAAACATGAAGCTATGAGTGATGCAGCGTACAGAAAGGTGACAACAATTGAAGGACTTATTGGCTGAACTAGGTTTAACTGCAGGCTGGTATTACACAGAGCCACAGAGCAGAAAGGAGGCAAAGAAGCATGGAGACAAATAAAAAATCTAAGTAGCAAAATATCTATAGCATGTAGAGCAGTATGTATTTTTTTTTTCTAGTATCGATAACATCTGTAGGCAAAAGTTACGTGTTTGTTCCCTTTTTGTTACATAAATATACATAAAAAAATCAGCTTTTGTTCTTCCTTATTCTATGACAAAACTGTGTTATACTGACTTTTTTCGAGTTTACTCTGCATGTAGTTAGGGTTTTGCTGTTTCCATAGAGGTGCAGGATTTTATACTGCAGTGAAAAATAAGCCCACAATGAATAAAAACGTGACAGAGGCAAAAAAACCTCACAGAAAGTGCTTGAGGTTCAGAGGGTTACTGTCTCTCTTGAGCCGCCCTAAACTAATAAAGGCAAAAAGCCGGGGGGAAAATCCTCAAAAACTTAAAATGTAGGTTGTCTAATGTTATTATTCCCCAGTCAAACAACATCAACAGCTAAACTGCTCCATGTGAAGTATCTGGTTAGTTAAATAAGCCAGGGACCAGAAAAAGAACAGAACCTACACATCCTCACACTTCACAGTCCACAGATAAAAATAGATAGATAAATAATTTAAAAAAAGAAAAAATCACATAATCTTCTTTCCTTTATGCATTTTTATAAAGCAGGATTCCTTTTCGTTATCTCTTGCTCATTAAAATTTCTCCTCTATATGTGCTGAGGAAGACGAAAGTGGAGTAGTGAGAAAGCAGACAGCCTTACTGGGCCAGCATTGGTAAAAAGGGACCCGAAATTATGTCGATGTTAACCGAGGGAAGAAAAACCTAAATTCGGCAGTTCCCAAAATGGGAGCACAGTGCTAAAGTAAAGTTCAGATACAACGAGTGATATCTGTAAGTGGTGTCCTCAAGAGTGTGCTTCTAATACAAAATGGTCAGTGTTTTCTTCTCTCTCTGAATGAAACTGCTAATGGGAGTCAACCTAAAAAAAAAAATGTGTCTGCAATTTTCACACACGCTGACTCTCGCGCTCTTCTGAGCCGCTGCACCTGTGCATGTGGCGTTTCCTTTGAGCTTGGTAAATACCCTCAGGTGCATATAGTAACATCCTGGTCTGCCCCAGACAGCTTTATCCTGCTTTCGCCTCTTCTCTCATGCTTACTGACCCACTCTCTTCCTCAGTCTGACTGGCAGTAGTTAAGAATGAACATGACCCTTACGCTGACTTCTGCCAACCAAGTGGATGTCATTTTAAATGGTGAGTCAGAAATGAAACATCAACATTAATTCCCTGCTAAATGATCCCACTGAATAATGGATGAGGGCACATGAAGATATGTAGATTTCCACCTTCTACCTTTGTGAGCCTAATTGCTGCCATTCAAGCACATCTGAAGTCAGCGCAGCTTCAAGAGCAGACATGGCTACTATCAGTCAATAATGTTTCCTAAGCCTGTATCAAAGGGTAGCCTTAGCTGTCAGAGATCCCTCACATTAGCTGCACGAGTAGGACATCAAAGACAAAAAAAAAGAAAAAAAAAAACTGTGATGTTAGTCATACTTGCACATCTGAGACCTGCAGTGGGCATAATGCATCTTAAAAGATGTTCTGGCAGCATAGAAAAAAAAATGTCTCAAGCGCACACACAAATGCACATTGGTCTTATCTTGAGACTGGGTAAACATACTCCAAAGGGTGTTTTAGTCCTCTAAACACTCACACACACACAGACACACCCACACACAGAATGGCAGACTTTCTTACCTTGGTCTGGCAGCTGGCAAACATTGGGGGGGACAGTCATGTTCAGCACATCATTGACAGCCGTGTCAACATAGTGTCCTCTCTGGACATCATGTTCGCTGTCGGTCTGGTCGCTCTCCTCGTGGCCACTGTCCTTCAGACTGTTCCCCTCCAGGTCCTTGAATGTCGATGTGCTACATGGGGGCCAGGAGGGAGGAAAAGGAAATGTTGATTAACTGTCACATCACCTTCTCTCACATGCTCTTGTTCGTCCCCGTGTCTCTAATGGTTTGTGACGAGCTGTCCGTCTTTCCCTCCCTGTCCCGCTCTTTTCCGTTTTTATTTTTTAAGATTTCTGTGGATTCTTTGCCCTCCAACATGGTCCATTTCCACGAATTCAAAGCAGATGAATAGTAATTTATTTTGCCGTAAGTCTTACTTAAACACTACACCTGTGCAAAGAACAAAGACTGTCTCCGGCTTCAAGCTTTTGCAGGAACCATGTAATCAGAAGGTAGTTTTAAATCTGATGAAAGCCTTCTTAGATTAAGCAGAACATTTTTTTTTATAACTCCACAGACAGCACAGCAGCTATGGGAAGTTTAAGATGGGGACATTTGCGATGGATGCACTGACTTCAAGGACATCACATTGAACAAACAGGAGGCACTCACTCACTACAATCAAACAAATACTGCAGTAATCAGGAATTCCTGGAAGGAAGATGGATGTAGGAAACACTGGAAGCATACAAACTGAGCATCTGTCTTGTTTGGGGCTCACAGTCAACAAAGAGGGTGGGGTGTGCGGGCACAATCAACAGCTGCACAGTAACAGCGTGATTTCCCTTCATTTGATTTCCATCCCACTGGAACAAATTCTGCTTTACAAACAACACTAAATAGGGGTGAATATATGAACATGTGTTCTTGTGGGGGGGGGGAGAAGAAAGAAGAAAAAAACAATATATGAATGAGTTTATGTAGCAATTGACAAGAGGTTAGAAAGGAGAGGAAAAAAATAGACAGAGGAGAAAATGAGAGTAAACAAAAGTGTGCAAACAAAAAGAAAGGTAGAGGAAGTGAAGGGCAGTGCAAGGTAGCTGCATTCCCCCAGCCCAAGCCTCACATTCTCCAGCCTGGGAGAGAGGACTGCAGTGGAGGTAATGCCGGCTCTCTGATGTTATCACTGTAATTGCACCTGTCCCAGACCATAGGCTCCCTGGCTCCTGAGGGGATTTCTTTGTAGTATAGCTGCAGAGGCCCACACTTGAATGCTCCTTGTTTACATTAATGCAGGGAATCTTTTGGGGGGGAAATTGCCATAATGGGTTTTCAAAAGGCTGGGATGGCCTCAAACAAAAGAAAACCTGGAATGTTCTATAGCTGCAGGTAGAAAGGGAGAACTGTTTTCGAGGTTACAAAAACCCTCTATGGCTGTAGGGAATTATTATATGACCCCCATCCCAACCCCCGCTGCTGAATTCTTGCAACCCTATCCAATATCCTGGCTCAGGTAGACTGAATAACAATGCACAATGAAAACACTTATCCTTCACTTCTTCACAAAAGTAAACAAACAAATGTAATTATTGACTATTCATGAAACTGTTTGTCTTGAAGAACACAGAAGAAAATCATTTGCATATCATTCAACCACCGAGCAGTTGTTTTTTAAGCCTTAATGTGATGCAATTCAAGCCACATGTGTTGCTAATGGACCAAATTACAGGAGAGAAATAAGGTTATCTGTAAATACAGAAATCATTCCTCGCAGATTCTGCTGCTCTGAGTAATTTAATAATCTGAAAGTATGACTTTGTGTCTCATTTCAACAAGTGTCTGCTAAACGCATTACAGAGTAATGCTATTTATCCCAAAATCTTATCCTCCCCATTGCAATTATACCAAATGAAAAACATGCAGGAACACATGCAAACTTCTGCAACGGTAGCTGTGCACTCATTAGATAAAACAATTACAGATAACCATGGTAATGAGGTGCTGGTAACAGTTCCTAATCAAGACATACCTTTTAATGAGGTGGGCTCTGCTGTTCACGTAACTGGAGTCAATGGAATAATTCTCCGTCTGTAAGAGAGTGATGAACGGGGGTGGGAGAGCGGGTGGGGGCGGTGGAGGAGGGATGATGGGGGCAACAGAAAGAGGTACTTTTAATAATGGAAGCAACCAAAATAATGTTAGCAGTAATTGGCTTTCAGTAGAAATGTTATTTTACACAAAGGCCCTGGTGAGCAGCCTTGGCTTTCAAAGGGCTGAATCCTATTCTCTTTCAAAGCACACACACAGAGAGGCTGACTGGGAGTTGAGAGCTGAGGAGAGTGCTGCAGTGAGCACAGCCTCTCTTCTCCTCTTCACCCTCCCTGCTCTCGATCCCTTGCTCCCTCCCTCCACTGCCGGTCAGCCCACTGTCTTTAAAATGGAGTCATTAGGGAGGACAGACTATCGTGCAGACAGAGGGAGAAGAAAAGTTTCCCTTTTTTCTTCTCTGAACTCTTCACTTTTACCATGTTTGAGAAGACATTAATGTAGAAATATTAAATAAATAACTGCAAGAGAAGTAGATGAAATTAAGAGTGTACCAGGGGAATCTTAACTCCGCAATTGCAGATGAAAAGGCTTTCAGAATATGCATGCGATAGATCTCTGACCCACATTAGAGAACACAGTTCAAAGGGATCCTACATTCATTTTTTTTTCCTCCCAACATTTATTTAGCGAGGAGAATGTCTGACGAGAGGCGCACATGGACACGGTATACACCGAGCAGGTAGCCCCTCCCACATCTGCGGAGCATCTCCTCACACTCGGAGGGATGTCAGAGAGGCCATAGGATATCAAAGCCTCTCAAAGGACTTTCCCAGTCCTGTGAAAAGCCAGTATATGACCTTTTTGACAAAGTTTGATAAGATGCAGGTGTTTTCCGCAGAAAAAAAAGCAGAGCCTTCACTTAAAATTCCACGGTGCAGATACTGTTTCCTGATAAAAGCTGCGAGTCAATGGCTGACTTCCGAGGAAAGTCTACAATACCGATATCAAAGCCCTGTTGGAGGAGAAAAAAAAAAAAAGTCACCCTGATGGTAGGAAAGGTTAATGCCGGCACTGCAGCACAGTTGCTGATTATCAAGTGAGCTACACATTTGACACGGGCCTGCTGTTGAGGTAGCAGTGGCCCCGCACAGCTGTCATACATGGTGACCAAACAGATTTGGATTAAAACTCAGTGTGCGACTGTGCGAACACTCTCCTTATGAGATGTTAATGGGGTTGAACATTTTGAACTTTTTCAGCATCTGCGTGGAAGTGACACCACAATGCAGCCAAGTGTGAGAAGGGAGGATGGGGGAGCAGAGGAAATGTCAAACATTAGTCCCAATCTTCTTGGATCTCTTTTGATATAAATAAACAAATAAATACATAAATAAATAAAAAGTGACGCCGGCAGATCACACGGCAGCGAATGTGCCGTGTTTACCTCTGGCAAATAGCTTCCATGACCTGTTTGCAGTCTATGAAAAATGTAAGAGTTTTATTTTTTTTTGCTACCAAATGCATGTCCTTGTTTGTTCAATTTCTTGCTATTGATGCCTTTTTCACATGGCTTCAAAGACAACATATGCATGCTGCGCCGCATTGTTATTTAACCGATGCTGATAGTGGTATTGTGTCTTCACTTGCAGGAGTTCAGGAATTTATATGTGTATTAGAGGTGTATTCATCTTCTGGTGAATGTGCGTACGTCTACCTTGAATCACTAGATAAGCTGTAGCTCTACTTTGCGCCTCATTATTTCAACAGAAAAAAAATCACACGATGATAAGGAACGATGCAGGGCAGGCGTCTGATTGGGGTTTTTTAAATTATGATGCAACGTGTTTATGCGCTGAAGGTTAGCATCATTCCATCTCCTTTTTACCATTTACCCCTAATTAAACTTTAACTCATTACTATAGAGAAGATAATTTATAAAAAGGAATTTAATTAACATTTTATTATTATCCCATAATTTGGAGCACACAGTGTTTGTTCTTTTGTATTAGCCCTGACTCCTTTTGTTCCCGTTCAGCTTGACTCCATTAAATATCAAAGGTAACGGTGGTGGCAACATACTGCAACTCAGATTAATCATTAATTAAAGATTAACACTTTTATTTAATTCATTTGTAAATTATGCCACATTTTACAAATTCATATGTGGTGTTTTATTAACAATGTCTTTCCCGTGACAGAAGCCTGGCTGTAACATTTCTATAATAGATAATTACGCAGACAGAATAATATGTATTTGCTATAGCAGTCTTGTACGGTATGTGCATAATTCGGTGTTCCACCTGTGCTCCGCTTTGGTCCCAGTGTATACGAATTAAACTGCCTCATCTGCTACAGTGACTATGCATCCAGCAAGAGCCTAATGAAAATGCACGGCATGTGTAACAAGAGGAAAACTTCATTTAAAAGACAAGATAGAAAATTTCTTGTGAATGTCACTCCGGCTACAGCCTGTAATTGGTTTGGTTGGTCTGTTCTGAGTGAGCATGACCTCGAGAGGAAGGCAGCATGCCCCCGCTCTCAAGCTGTCCCTGTCCTGAAATGGAACTGTACTTTCCATAATGCAATCCTCGCTCAGGCGTTTTTTTTTGTGTGTGTTTTTTTTTTTTTAAACAAAAAAATAGAGCCCTCTTAAGGGTGTAGTAGCAGCAACCAAAGGAGACTCTTCATAGTATTCAACTATTCAACTGCTCTGAATCACCATCTCTTCTGCTCCAGTTCTCCTGCACCACTTTTGCTACTCATTAATCAAAAAGGTGGTCTACTTTCTCTATTTATCAAATTGCCAGTGGTAATAAACAAACAGCCATCATGTGAGGGCATAACCTTGGGCATTGATGAGTCACTCAAGAGTGCCTATTCTGAGGGAGAATCGGATGCATTAGCCTAGGCTTCCTGTAAAGAAATGTAATGTCTTCCCCCACATTTCTGGCCGACCTCAAATTGGAGGACATGTCAATATATCTCGCTGGGAGGTCAAGTTTCAGGCAAGAGGATGAGGACTGCTTAACTACAGCGAGAACGCCACAAATGGCTACTTAATCAGGTTGGACAATGTGTTGTTGTGATTTGAGCGGCCCCAGTTTGGCGGCCAGAGCCACTCTATCCCCATAATTATTGTTCCGTTTCATCTGGAGGACTGGAGGCAGGAATGCAGTCCCCGGTCGCTGGGTGACTGATAGGCAGTGTCAGGATGAGTGAGGAGAGAAGTGGAAAGAGAGTGGAGAGATGGTGAAGATGGGAGGAAATGGGTGAGATTTGACCTGCAGGAGACTTGCGGTCCAGCTGCTTGCAGACCTGCTTTTCCCCTTTTCACCCCTTCGCTTCTTTCTCTCCAGCAAAAAACTGAGGCACAGGGACGGCGGACTTGCCTCTCTGCCACTGAGAGGAAAAGCAATCTCCGCGCCTAGTTGCTGCCGTAAGATTTGATTTGCCTTCCTCCCAGCGTGACAATTGGTTCTGTAGTCTGGATGCAAGTGTATTCATTGTGTGGGGGCATGGAGAGCACCAGGGAGGAGAGGAGGGGTGGGGGAGTGAAGACACCAGTTGTTACACCAGTAAACACCCGACAAGTTCAGCAGATGTCACACAGATAGGAGAGAAAAAAAGAGAGGAAAAAAAACGTCACACAGCTGCCCTACTGTATGCATTATCGAGGCTGATGTGGCACAGTATAACATTTAAACAAGGAAGTAAGCTCGTATAATATGGACAGATGCAGTGACATGCACATGTTATTTTGAGAAAAAAGATGCATAACATATCACCACTGGCAATCTGGCTTTCACTCAAGAATTCCATTTATGGACATCGTTTTCTTTTTCTTCACCATTTATGGTTTTTAAAAAAGAACCGACTATTGAGATTTTTACAAACAGTATCGCATACTGAAAGACTGCCACTCATTAAATTACAGAAGGTTAAAACTTGCTTAAAAACAGATACATACAATCTAAAATTTAAGCAGAGTTAATATTTGCGATAAAATGAAGAAGAAGAAAAAAATCAATTCCAGAAGTGAGCGGTTCATTTCTGTCATGGATGCAACTGTTTAATGTTGTCAATTTAGTTGACAAAAAACATCCAGCTACGCTCCTCGTGGACATAAAATGCTCTTATTGCCACACTAAAAGGCACAGTTTAAACAAACAGAACAACAGACTAGACGGAATCAATTAAACCTGTCAGATCAAATTTTGCTGCTTCATTTTGTGTTTGAGCAGTCTGAGGTTGTGCCTCGTCGCTGCAGCTCGGTCACGGACTCCCCTTGGTCCCGGAAGGAAATGTTACACATAATGTCCCTTGTTATTGATATCCCATTGCTAAACAAAGGGATGAGGAGAAATAGATCCAGGGGGTTTACAGTGCAGGCCAGCTGCAATTAATGAACAACAAAAGGTTTCATTGTCCTGCTAGGTTTGGTTGTTGTAAAGTGAAAAGAGCAGAGATGGATAAGGAAAAAAAAAAGGGAAGAGAGCAGAAGGAAATTACAGCAAAAACTGCAACAGATGAAGGATGGTCAGCGTATAAAAGTAGCTGTTGACAGATGCATGTAGTCCTTTCATGTAATGTTTTTTTTTTTTTGCTGGTGAGAATGCAGAGGAGTATGTGTGGGTCTGCCTTTCGTATCCTATACACTGTGAGAATGAAAAGAAATGCTTCACTTTGAGCCTCTCGCACATTCACATTCTTGCACACACAGACTCTCTCTTCCTACTTCCCTACAAAAGCACCGCTCCAACAATCCCTGACTTGCAGGTCTGTGCTGGCGCCCGATGTCCTCGCCTCTGGGTCTGCACCCAGCAGCAGCTCAGATTCAGTCTGCATGACACCCACGACATAGACACAGACCATAAATGCACCTGTTTGGAGTGGGCTTATTTTGTTTACAGTGTAAGAAGGAAGAAACGCTCTTCAGCTGCTGAGATGCAGTAACCCTCTCCAACCACCAACCCTTTGCCCTTTACCTTCGCGAGGGCAGAGGGTTGGTGGTCACCACCTTCTTCCTGATTATAAAATTTCCCATAGACCCTCTGCCATCTGCTAGATTATAGATTTCCCTCTTCCTTTAGAGAGGGCAGGGCCCCTGAGGGAGGATCAGTGGTAAAAAGGGTGAAAGAGTGCCTGAGGCAAAGCCATGGTTGTGGATGAGATTACATTTTCTATTTCTGCCTGCTAAAAGAGGCCTGCCGTGATGAATACAGAGAGTTGTTACCATTTAATATCAACTGGCTCCCCTGCAAACTCAAATTATACACAATCAATTGTGACAGAGGGGTACACGTGTGACAAATAACCTGCCACATTCTCTGCATCATTTCACTTCATCACCCATCAATTCACCCCAAACCCAGTGTCCTATTTGGAAATCAATCATGTTATGAAAGTGAGCGATTCTGCAGAGAGAACGTTTTTAAAAGACTTCCCTGCCTTGCTGCACTTCCTACATTTCTGCAAACCTCTGTGACTGAAAAAAGAAAAAGAAATAAACTGGGTGAATTAAAAGCTATCATTGGGTCTCTTGTATCCCTGACCACAAGTGTTCTGTATTGTTGGAGCAAACTAAAAAACAGCTTTTCTGAAACACAATGACACTGATCCGTAAACACAACACAACTTCCTGCCTGCATTTCCACCTCATTTTTCTTCGCCTTCCTGTGTGAAACTCAACAAATATTTGTCCATTCAGACCAAAACAACCCCCCTCTCCCCCGCTTCTTGTAAAGCGAGGAAAAAGGCCAAAGTGCTACTGCTATTGCTCGCTCCACCTGTGTAGCACACCCACAAAGAAAACTGCACATCATGCGGCTGTCTTTTATTCTGTAACAGAGACAATAGTCCAGACCAGTCTCCATGTCACTCAGGACTGCAGGCTCCACAGAAGTCCAGTTAGTAGAGATGTGATTAATTATACATACATTGATAGAAACAGCATTCATTATTCATGAGCTTCTCAACGTCAAAGCTATTTCCCTCCCTTTCAGCATGATGAAAAGATTTTAAATAATAGGCCCCCTCTGCAGACGTCTGCATTCCAGCGGAGTCGGCTGACGCTAAAGAAGCTTAAGTCAGAGCTGTTGTCTTACAGGGAATCACGGCTCGGGCCCAACATGTTTCAAACTGTTGGTAGCTGTGTGGCTTCCTGGGTCGGTGTTTGTGTTTTGTCTTTGTCTGCACAGACAAGGCTGATGCTTTTAAGCCTTTCAGATGGAGTTATCGCATCCACTTAGAATGAATTGGGGTCCACTGCGTCAACCAGGCACATAGGAGCGGATAATGTTTCACTTAACACCTGTTCAGCGTTCGGGTCTCCAGACTTACGCTATCTGCAGATCAGAAAGAGAACCCGTGTATCTCCATGACATTAAAATTTACGGCTTTACATATTAGTGAAAAAGGTGGGAGGCAGGAAAAAGACTCGACTATTGACGCCGTTTCCTGAAAGAAATCGGCTTACTTTACTTAAAGCCTGCAGAGCCCAATCAAACTCAAATAGCAGGAACTTCCCCTTTAGGCAAGTCTGGAGGGATTTTCTTTAATTTGGATGTCAGACTGAAAAGTTTTCACACTCCTCTCATCCCAAAATCCGTTAATGTGAGCATGGCGCCACATGAGAGGTAGGTGGTGACTTTTTTTTTGAATAGGCTCCGGAAATGTTAAGGGGGAAGCGTCTAATCCAGGTAGGTTTTGTGGTTTTCCGGCCCCCCTGGGAAGAAGCTTTACAAACACATGTTTTTAGCAGTCGTTTAATTTTTCTGAAAGAATTACTCGAAAGCGATTTCTCTCCTCAGTTGTGGCCTACATTAGCCCGTGTTGAGGGGGAGGGGAGATTGGAGGGGGGCACGCTAAATTAGCGCACAAGATATTCCCAAAGGTTTCTCCCACCTCCCCTGGGCTGGGCCTTAAAAATAAACATTCAGTAACACTACAGATTATGTAAACACATTCCCCTTAAATGCTTACATGAGAGCAGTGACTGAATAAACAGCATAACTTTCAGTCACTTTTAAAATGAGTAAACTCAGAATTAATTTTTGATTAACTCAATGCACACGAGAACGCCAGAAATTAGAAATCTGTGAATCTGCGATGGGAGCAGATCAGCTTGCACTCCACAACATGGTGGAGCACGGCTTGGTACAATTTTTTTTCTTAGCAGCTTAAAGGTGGCTGCCAGTCACATCGGTGCTGCTGTAGTCTCTCTGTCTCTCGCGCCCTCCCTCTCTCTTTTTTCTCTTGCTCACTGTGACAAGGCATCTTTCCAGACATTTTAGTTGGATGGAGATTTGCAGCAGCTCATTACAGACTGGGAGGCTCTGTGAGCGGATGCAGTCACTCGGAGATGGATTGAGTGGGTCTGTTTATTGACATGCCTTAATCTGACACTGGGTAAAGGGAATGAGTCACCGCCTCCAGACACACTACCACATCACAGCCACTCCAGCAAATAGGGAGGCAGCACCTAGGATACAAGTGGAACTTCATCAGCGCTCATTAATCCAACAACCCCAGGCCACTCGCTCAAACAAACCATGTTTACACTGCGTGTTGGCTGGATGGAGGGGTGATGGAGCTTTTCAAAGGGCATGTGTGCAGGTGCTCAGGTCTGCAACGCAACGCACAAATGCGCACACTGTTGCCACACACACATACACACACAAGCATGTACTCAAGCTCCAGCTCATCAAAAACTCACCCGCCCTCCTAACCCACAACCCCCTAAACACAATATCTGTGTACACCAGCTGCTAAAACTCAGTTGACGCACTTTGTCTCACAAATCAGTGCTGGTGCTCAATTTGGGGGTGGATGATTGGGCTTGGTGCCAAAATACGTATAATAGAGGTGGTGGTGGTGGTGGTGGTGGGGGGGTTTACAGATCATTCAGCTTGCGTCACGACAAGGCTACTCCTATCAGTGATCTAGCTGTGGAAGCCTAGTTAGCTTTTTGATCCTGTTTACTAGTGCTTCAACGTGAAGCACATCTGGTGCTAATATTTGGGACGGTCCTTCTAGGCAGCTGTCAGTGCTGGGATTGACAGTGGAGTATTAGCTGCTTGTGCATCACCACCGCATCTGCAAATCCAGCTTGTTAACAGGACTGTGACAGACTGCCATCAGGGCACAGGCAGAACAAAACAACATCTAATGCTTTGTGGTCCGACACTACCGCTTGTTTTCCGTTGCACTACTACTGTTTACCACATTTTCTGAGAGATGTAAACATGCGAATCCTTTGTATTTTATACTTAACTGTAAACTTACGGATGGGGAGGGATCCAAACAAAGGAAAAAAAAAAAAAGAAGCAAGAAATATGTGTGAAATGCATAAGCCACTCGCAAACACGAATGAGTCTTTTTCTTTTTTTTTTTGAAGAAATGCACACATGCAGGCACGCAGGCAAAGCAAGCAAAAGGGAATAAATACTACGTGAGTCAGAGAGGGAACAACACAACACAAATTTACAGTAAAGCACACGCTCCTTTGCACACACACACACACACACACACACACACACACACAGTCACAGTAGGGCAGAAAGTCTGAGCGGGGCCTGCTGTTGTCTCCGTCAGGGACTGGGAGTCTGGCAGCTTGAGAGCAGGACTAGTGGATAGGGGTCCAGATGCAGCAGGCTTGACCCACTCACTCGTGAGGGTGGGGTGGGGTGGGGGGAGGTGG
>NW_007577733.1:1530251-1531440 GCF_000690725.1 Stegastes partitus | reverse complement strand
TCAATTACATAAGGTACTGCATACGGCTAGTGAGTTCATTTGGATCCCTATTACTAATAGGCTGGTCTTCATTGCTATTACAACTATGCTTGTAATTATTGTGACTCTAATTACTATTACTGTATTACCCAAATTAACCTTATTCTGGGTTTAGATCACCCGCACTGACGGTAGCCAAGACATGCCTATGAAGAATGGCACCAATGTCCCTTCAGATAAATCCAGTATAATTAGCTGTGTGCCTTACAGGGCCTGTGTGATGGTAATAATTAGAGCTACTGTAGCAAAGGTCATGCAAAACAATTTAGAGAGGATGCTGGCTGCATGGGTAATGGGATGAGATGAGGGGAGAGCTCGGATGAACGTGGCAACTGCTCTGCTTTTCTGTCTTTCTGAGATGGAAGACATAGAGTTGTTACTTTAGCTCTCCATTTGCTTCTTTTTTAACCAATGCTCTCAAAATAATAGAAATTGAAAACCCATTTTAATGGCAAGTAGACTCCCGGCTAACGCAGTTTAAATGGATCCATGATTAGATTTGAGGAAAGTGCTACAGGGTTCATCTGTGAACGGGTATCAGCTGAAATCGATTCGCTGCCTTTGAGGTGTGATAGCTGCCCCGTCACCCCGTTGTTGTATCTGTTCATTAGCTTGAGTTTAATGCGTTTATGCTTACCCTTAGCCATCGCTATTAATTGTGAAAGAGAGAGAGAGAGGAGGGGGGGAGACAGAATGCAAGAGATGTTCGGATCCACCCAAGTGCACAGGTTAATGAGCTGAGTCAAAAATGTTGACACAGAGGTAAACAAGTACGCACGCTGAGGTACTTCTATTTCTATGCTCCCCCCATGTGGCTCGGCTCTCTCTGCAACTCCCAGATTGCTCCTAAGCTAAGAGCTCAGGGTTCGCAGCCTAGATCCACCAGGAATTCGCTCCACTCCCTCACCTTGCCAGCATCACACTCGATGAGATAAGTAACAGCCTCACACTCAAATATAGCATCTAAAACAACACATATGCTCGTGTGTGCTAGATTGGTCTCTATTCCCCCGCTGAAGCACAGACACACGCCCCATGCATTCACAATTCCCAACAACACTTCCTTAGCAGTGAGTGATACAAAGAATCCAAAACTGGTCCGATAAGCTTTTGTCTGCCACCTGGACTGAGCTACAGCTGCTTAACAGAC
>NW_007577733.1:1525695-1529560 GCF_000690725.1 Stegastes partitus | reverse complement strand
TTTTTGAGAGTGTGTGAATTGATGAGCATGATGATCATGAAGCTGTATTAGTGTCGCTGTAACCGGCACAGGAAGCTGCTGTGTGGACCACAGTGGTAGAAAGCAGAAGTTTTATAACTTCGGTGTACTGCAGTATTTACACTTAAAAATGGTCTTCTCGTGCAAAACAGAGCGCACCGGCATTTAATGTTTTTTCGCTCATAGAAAAGGCTGCATGTAGAATACATGTAACTGGGTTTAACCTCAGACAAATGTGACATGAGAACGTCCTAGTTTATTATCTTTAAAGTCATTTTGGTCGCACACCGGTCTGAGCACCACAGCCACCAAGCAGCTACCACAGCCTGCTATGTGGGACGTTTAGGGAACATCAGTAAATTGTAGCGTCTATTGATAAGAAAATGTTCAGCCAGTCATATGTTTTACCTTTGACCAGGTGGGAGGTGAGAAAGTGAGAAAGTGGGTCGTACTGGTGCTACCAGTGAAAGAGTTAGTCTGGAGCCCTGAACAGTGTTTTTTTCATTATTTATGTTGTGTGTTTTGAGTTTGTACAGATCCTGTAAATACTGATGAAAGTTTGATGAATGGTTTTGAAATTTAGTTCTGGTCAGTCTTAATAGTGTTAAATTAGATTATGATTAGAATATCCTCCAGAGGTAGAAAATTTGCATTCCTGTAAATAGTTGTGCCTGATGTTACTCATATTGTAAACGTGCTGGAAATGTGCTGGCCAGTAGCAATGATAGCCTTATAGTGATGTAAAACCTTAAAAAAAAAACTATTCCTTTAAATCTTAAAAAATATATGTGCACAAACACAGCATGCAAAACCATCACTGTGTGACTGCACTGACACAGTAAGCAAATAATTAATTTTAAAAGTAAGCAGTGAGCCACTGAATAAATATAGGTCAGTTTGTTTAAGCATTTACTCTTTGTGATATTCCAGCAGCTTAAAGTCCACATTTGATAACAAGAAAAGCTGAAGTCGTTGTATCAAACAGTTAAATATATATGTGTGAAAGTGATTAAAGGCAATAAATATTTCACTGATAAAGTGCAGTAAGGAGTGTAATTTAGCAGTTTTTTTTTTCCATCAGTTAGATTCAATTTACTGATAAAATTCACTGGGACTGGAGGAGAGGCATATGCTAAGATTCATATGTCTTTGTGAATGTGGGGGTTTAAATAGCGTAAATTGTGATTATCATTGATCTCAGTTGTCAGATGCCTAATCTCTATGACTCATATCCACACTGGCCACATTGGGTGACGATGAAGCATCCTCCCCCACATTTGAAGTCCCAAACAAGTGTTGAGGGAAGCAGTGATAAGCAGGTCCTTATCCTTTTAAAGACACTCCCGTAATCCAGCAGGGGTGGGGGGTGGGGGGGGGCTTCAGCTTTAAGGGACTTAGTCTGGATTATAGCTAGTCCTCCAAATTAAACCAAAAGTCAGCTTTCTGCAGTTGCTCATGCAAGCTGGCAACTGGCTTGTTACCAGCGCTACAAACAAGGCAAACGCTGAAAGTCTATAATTAGAAAATTTTCTTACTCAGCCTCCAGACGAAGTAACGGAGGTAACACAGTAGCAAAAACCCGACCCGTTTCCCGCCTAAACTTCGCAGTCAGCCGTTCTCTGTCTCTCTCTCCCGTTTAACTCCTCCGCTGACCTCCTGCGACTACACTCAAAATGTCTTCCATGCTGTGTACCTGACTCTGGTTGCCAACCAGCTTAGCCACAGACAAGCTTCTCAGCCGGGGCAAGGCTGCTCTGTCCCCATTGATGCCGCTTCCCACCGCAAAACAAGGCCAAATCTGGGGCTTAGAGGCTAAAATAATCATTACTGGGTAGCGAACAAATGAAAAGTCAGAACACTACTCTCATGTCTGTCCTCCCCCAGCACTCTTGGTATTTTGTCTGCTGTCCTATCGTACACAAACAAAAAGGGGACAGCCCCACGTTAACATTTGGGATGAACAACATTATGGCCTGTTAATCATGGAAGAGGGAAAAACAAAGCTAAGGCTGAAATCTCTCTCTCTCTCTCTCTCTCTCTCTCTCTCTCTCTGTCTGTCTTTTAGGAATATGTAATTTAAGTAAGGACAACATAGTTTCATGCAATAATAAACTAAAGGAGTGGTTTACCATTTTGGGATATATGCTTGTTTTCATTTATGTCCACCCAGGACGCTCTCTATTTACCAGCCTCCCCTCTGGCAGACTCATGAGAGTCCGTACCAACAGACTAAAATACAACTTTTTCTGCATGGCTGTGAAGAGACTGCTGCAGGAACCATGACACTCCCAGTTTNTGGGGGGAGGTGGATGGGGTGTTTTTAGCAGCTGAAACACATAGGGATTAGCCACACTGACTTCATTTAATTTAATTTGTATTAGGGCCTTCTTTGGGGGCAAACATCGTTTTTCACTGCGGGGGGATATACGGGGTCATGGAAAACAGCAACAGACGGTAGAGCTGCGCCTCCTACCCCTGCAGAGGATCCACGGGGGAAAGCAAGGCAGTGTATTCTCAGATCTACTGCACACACACACAACTACACACACACACACCTGAGCACATATCTTGTTTCCTCCCTAATTATGTCTATATTATCAAGTCAAATCTATCCAATTGACATGCATCTTAGACCCTGCATCCACCTTTCCATGCCTTGATTTCTTGAAATGAAGACCTTGAATCCTTTTGTTCTGCCACCGTAAACAACATGTAGTAATTTTCGGTGCTTATCAAAGCTCCGCCGTGCGCGCTTGTACGCCCGTGTTCGTGTGTGTTGCAAACACTAAGCTGTTATCTAGCAAGAACATATCTTAGGGGTGGATGTTTATCTGTGCTGATGCAGATTGGAGGAGTTCTCTTTGTCTCAGTGCAGTGGTACATAATATTATTTGTCTTTTGTTTTTTTTTTTTTGTTTTTTTTTCATCATTTATTTCTCCTGGGCTGATATAGTTTGATGTCCTATAGTGGAAAAAAAATCCTTTTAGTTACCCCCAGGCATTTAATGTGCTTTTACTTGTAATCTGGGAAAAGCAGGAGAAAAAAATCTGTACACAATCAAATAATTCAACTCCCTTTTGTATTCTGCCGAACATGACTTACACTGTTAAGCAGAGAGGGGGAAAACAACTGCAGAGAGTGAGTGAGTACCCAACATGCCTCCTCACAATTTACAATAGCTCTGTGGAAAAATATGGCAGCGATCAGCCATCAAGTCTGCTGTAGCCAAAGCCTGCGGTCATATGAAAGCTTCCTCTCTGTCTTGTGCAGGTGACATAGTCTGAGAGAAAGCTAATGTACCATGCACTGGGAAAAGTAGCTTTTATTACAAACACATCCCAAAAAAAAAATAAAGAATGTGTGCATTGCCTTGTCGCGACCAGACAGAAAGGACTGTACAGCTGGAGCCCGTTCAAGACTATCAGGCACTCACTGGCAATCGTTTTTCCCTCTCTCCCCCAGCCCCTATCAAAAGATGTTACTGTGTAAAATGTCAAAGAAAAAAGAGGCAAGAGAAGTAATCTCCTTCTCCTTTTTGATCGCAAGTGGAATAATTGGAACCCTCTTAGGCTCATTACATGAGTTGCCCGCCAGCCAAAAGACGGCTCCAACTGCCCCTCTTCATTCATGTTGGAGCTTTGAAAATATTGCTTCCTCTAGTAACAACTCTTTATGAGATGCAATGACTAGAGGTCCTGGTACCTACATTAACGGATAATCCCACAATGCCTTTGAAAATTTATCTTTCAACTACCACTGTCAAACATCGATTCTGAGCAATGGGAAGGAAACAGCAACAATGTGGCTCCCTAATAATGTCATTATGCATATTGCACAGCACTTCTC
>NW_007577733.1:1485848-1521510 GCF_000690725.1 Stegastes partitus | reverse complement strand
AAGTTTCTTATTTACCTTTTTGTTGTAAGGAAGCTCATTAGCTTAGCACTGGAGGTAAACTGGTGGAAACAACTAGTAAAAAAATAAATCTGCCTGCCTCTGTCTAAAGCTACAAGACATTCTATCTCTGTTCGATGTTTATGTGTCTCTTTGCCAATGAATCTTCATGTTGAATTCGTAGATATCAGAGTTGTCACTCCCACTCTGAAAGCAGTTAAACATGAAATTACAAAAAAGGTAACATTATTATAAGAGGAGGATTCGTCCATTTTGGGAAGCTTAATGTTTTCCCCTGCTTGCAGTGTTGAAGTTCCTTTGTGTGCTTGAATGTACTGTGCCTTTATTTTGATGCATCACAATCAGATTTATTGTCAAGTAGATATTTGATGTCGTGTTTGGCTGCATAATTTTAATAGAAGTTTCTTTTTTTTTTTAAAGCAAATGTTGCAAGTCAAATAAACAGCAAGTTCAGCAAATCCGACGAATTAGAAAAGTAATGAAAAAGTAATAGAAATATTTACACTGTGTATGAATGCATCGCAGCCTTTGCTTTGATGTTACAATCCCCGGACTAGATAAGAGCACTCGAACTCAGCTCCACAGTGACCTTCCTGCCGCGCTCCCCAAAGGAGGAGTCAGCCTCTGTTATTAAAGCACAGAGATTATAAGCAATCTTCCCTTTAACAAGTATAGACATGCTGCCGTCCCTACTCACAAGCTCCACATAAAACTGAACTGGGAACAGCTAATCTTAAACTAAGGAGGTTACTGGGGAACCTACTGCACTCAGAGCAGCCTGACAGAGGCCAAGTGCTTTTCATTCATTAACTTGGCTGCCTCTGCTGTGGTATGTCAAATCGTGGACGTGAGAGGAAAGTCAAAACTCACGTCCCATTGTGCTCTACAGCCAGACGACTGAACCCTGAATATTGTTGTCTGATGCCATGAGAGAGCACAAAGATGCCAGTAAGGTGGTTGTCAAGTCCCTCGCAAGGCAATAATAACTATTATCAATAATAATAATGAGAACTATTACTAGAATTTTCATCTTTCAAGCTCCAGAGTAGATATCTAATCTATTCCCTCGCACACATTCTTGTCTTTCCAACTTGACCTGGTATCATTCAAGCAAAGAAATGGCTTCCCGCCTCCCTGGAAACCAGATATGGGTGTAAATAATATGCCCAGGCACTTTCTGAAAAGCCTTAATCCCAGGAAAACAAACCCAAGTGAAACAGGCCCACCTGAATTGCTTTCAGGAAAACTAGATAATCAAAATGCAAAACAGCCTTTGATAGAAAAATGAGCCGAGTTCTAACAACAAATCCCCTACAACTAACATCAGCAGATTCTCCTCCTGAACTTTTATTTGTATTCAGTGTTTGGGTTTTTAATGTAATCACACTGCATTCGGCTCTCCATCAATGAGCTATTCTGATTTATGTCAGCCTGAATCAGACTAACTGCTCAGAGGTTTAGAGACATCATGAATGAGAAAAGGAGCCACACATTGAACACATTAGGGGTCCCACCATCTCCTCAGACAGGGGGACAATGGCTAAAGGAGCAGAGATAAAGGAGGGGGATAACAGGGGTGAAGGAATGGCTGACGCTGATCAGGCAGAGAAGAATGGGAGAGCGGGAGAAAAGAAAAGAGGAGGCCCAAGACTCTGGCCACACAGGGCAGAGGGAATGCAAGGACTGTGAGAGGCCTATACTTGGTCATAGCCCATTAGGCTGGCTGGGTGAAAATGCTACAGCTCATTACATGCTCTGCCTCTGTTCTGTGGATGAACAATGCACAATTACGCTACCCTGCTGCTCCTCTAGCCATACTGCTGCATGCCTCTGAGGCGGCTGATATTGCTGCTATAGTGGCTCGCCTGCCAACAGCCTCTGTGCTCATCAAACATCCCATACATGCGCTCCCTAATGCAAATCCAGGTTTATGTCTAGAAACAAAAGCACTGTATGAATTTGCTGAAATGAAAAGGAGGCAAGAAGCAGGAAAGGCTGCACCACCACTGGAGTGAACAAAACAAAGGTATAATGCAGCATTTGTGTGAGCAGCACAATGACGTTTGCTCCCTTTTGTCTGCTCCACCTCCTCTGAAACTCTTCTTTAAAAAAAAGGTAGACATGTGACAAATGGATAATTGTTTTGTTTCCAGCTGAATTAAGTTTCACTCGATGTTACAATTACTGTAAAGCGAGGTGCAGCTCCAACACGTAGATCCAACTATAACCGAAGTAAAGACACTGAAAGTACCGTGACGATATCTGCAATGCAGTGAATAACAGGATTCATCTATCCACCAGCAAATTGGTTCACTTCAAGTCTTCCTCCTTTCCATTCTACAATTATGCATGCAGAAGTTGACATTTAATCTGATATGAGGAGGGGGGGGGAGAAATGCTAACTAACATCCTCCTGCTCCCTCTTTGTTTTAGGCAAAAAACAGGACACTTGGAAAGGTCATTCTTCCCTGGTGTCAGAGCTGGCTGCTTGGAAAAGTTTCCATTTGCAGCGAGTATTGTTATGTTTCACAGAATCCCTCCCCCATTTCCCCGTCATTCAAAACACACAGCATCAGCACTCAGAAGAAAGCCCTGGGAACTCTCTTCACAATGCGGTAACAAGTCTGGCAACCTGCAGCTCAACTAAGACCGGACAGTGGAAGAAATTACAAACCTGATATCCATGAATTTTAATTAATACCTTTTCTCTCTGCACATTTGGATGGAATTAGTTTTTGGCACACACAATAGTCATTACAGGAGAATTGTAATTACTTTTTTCTCACTTTGCTTACTTTTCTGAAAAAAACCTTCTGGTTTTGTTGTTCCATAACAGATCAGAAAAAAAAAGAAAATAATTTTTCTACAAATATGAATGCCAAGTCCTTTGTTATTCTTATCTGCAAGGAGGGACACGTATATTGAAGGAGTGTCTATGTTTTCTTACAGTGCACGCCCGTACACATCGTACAAATGCTTCTATTTTAATATTCTTAAGCCTCGGGGACAGAGGTGGGCACATTCCTCTTGACACACACTGAATGCAACAGAGAAAATAGTATTGTGAGCTCGCACTGCAAATAGATTTCACTCCTGGTCATAACAAGTCTTAGGGTTTGTGTTTTTAAATGTGTAAGCTGACCTTTTCTTTCCTACACTAATGTAAATACAGGCATTTCCACCACAGGCAGCAAAATCTGCATTAATGAGAGATGAGTTTTTTTTTTTTTTTTTTTTTTTTTTTATTATTCTCCCGGAGCCTTCTCTCGTCAAAAGTTTTCTTTCATTAGCTGTTGTGGTTTTATTTTCCTGAAAACTCCGCGATAGTCTTGCTTTCCCACTTAAAAAAACGGCAGGAGTCTCAGCTACAAAATGTGCGATAACTTCAGAATGGCTTAATAAATCCGTGTTGATGGTACATTTCCACACCTCTATGTTCCTCTACATTGGAACTTGAGTGTCGAAGGATTTCCATTAAAGAAAACAAAATGCGGCATATTTGTGTCAGAGAGTTTAATTTGAGAAATAAAAAAAAATAAAAAAAACACAACGCTGCAGGAAACTCATTTAAATGGGTAATTACGTCCACGCAGCATTGCTTGCAGGGTTTAACAAGGTGCGTAATGATGTCCCCTTCCCCAGCGATAAACATCATCACTATGTCCATTTCCTTCACTCCATTTAGCCCTTTTTCATTTACGCGAGGACTCATCAACCTATAAGCCCGACGCCATTATACCCCTTTTTGCATTTAGATACGTGTCCAGTAAAAACCCTCTAACATAAATCGTTCGGCCACTACTTCCATTATGCAACTATTTTTGGCTCCGCAAAAGTCTCCTTTGCTTTGATGTGAAATGGCTTTACAAGACACTCAATTCTTTCCATGTGGTCGAGCTTTTTAAACAATTTAAGGTGCATGTTTCTTTTCAGCGCTGTCGCCTTAAAGCAAAATTATCTCCAAAAATGCTGAGGAACGATTAAGTTGATCATAACCATATGGTCACCTTTTTTTTTGTTTAGTGTACCTTTGCACTTGTGTGCGTCTACTGACATCTACTGAAGTCTCTTGCAGCTGCTGTTCTCAAGGTTTTCAACCGTTTGATGATTTCAGCCTTGACTGTCGAGATTCTAAGCAGCAGACAGTTTAGGTGCTGCAAAACTTCTGCTCAAACCGCCGTCCTCGTTTTCTTTTTTTTTTTTCCACCTCTTATATCTGCAAGTGTATTGAAATAATAGTAATATTTGTTTTTCAGGAGAAAACTGCATCCTCTACAAGCAATAGGAAAGTGACATGATTGCTTTCTGTAGAGGTTAATATGATTTGTGCAATAAAACCTCTTCCGCATCTGAACATTGCATTTTACAAAGAAAAATAACATGTTTCAGGCGGCAACAATACAGGTTGAGGAAAATCATTGACGTGCTATAAATAGATCTCTCTCCCACTCTCTCTCTCTCTCTATCTATCTATCCTCAAATTTCAGGTCTTGCCATTTTTTCCTACAGGATAACTCTGTCTGTATAATCCGTGCAAGTCACATGCGGTTAAGGACACATACAGTGACATGTGTACATCAGACGCCGTCACTCATGTGTTTTGACTCTTAAGCTCTTTTGGCTGGATGCTCTGATCCCAACGAGAGGGTGGTAACCCGGCGGGCCTGGACGCCTCTGACTGGCTGCCTGGGGTAGTTATGTCATTTCATTGTACCTCCGCAACATCAAGAATGACATGCTGCGATGGGACATTGCGGGTTAGGGTCAAGGCTATAAAAACCCAACCAAGTGTAAAACTAGCACTGGTTGTACATGAACTGAAAACCATCTTGTTGAGTAATGTCGCTCAATCACCCACAGCTTCCTCCAGTTTTCGCGTGTTAAACACGATGGGAGGAGCCAGCCGAGGGATGTTACAAGAGGGCACCGAGTACATCACTGTCACACCGTTAATTTACTTTTGACAGAGACTTTATAAGGCACCTTATAAACACTGACACTTGAAAAGCAGAGCATTTCTGAAGTCTGTGCCTTACAAATAACCTCTCTAAATAATTAACAGGTTCATCTGCCACTCAATCAGTGCGCATGTGAAGCTTTTGGAGATGAAATGATTCTTTTTCAAATGCTTTCAAAAGAGGAGACTTTAAAGAATGAAAACATACACCTCCCAGCCCTCCAACGGATCAAAAATAAATTAAAAAAAGACTCAGACTTTTAAGATCAAGCACGTATACACCTTATTGCACAATATCTGTATATCTGTTATTGTTTCCTTCTCCCTAGGATTAGTCTTTGACAAACAGCACAGAGTTCAAGAGGTTTTGTATCATTAGAAAATCTAGATATGTTCTCCCTATAAAGCGTTTCTCCAAGACACTGGCTATAAGCTCTTTAGTCTCTTGCGATGTAAACAGAATTCATAAGAATTTAATTAAATATCCAACCATTACCGCCTTCGAAAAAAAATGCAAAGACTGTATTTCTCTGTTTTTAAACATCTTTTTTGAAACAATCTGTCTCAATTAAAATCTATTTACATAATCTGCCTTTATTTATTAAATTCTACTCGTTATCCTGTTGCAAATGCGGAGACCATGACTCGAGATATTTTTAGTTTATTTAATGAAAAAGTCAGACTCATTTATTCTCTTCCCTTTCAAAAAGGCACAGACACACAAGACTGACAGTCAGATACTGCGGAGCCGATATCAGATGGCAAACCTTTGCGTTTTCAAAGAACGTCCAACTGCTTCCATTTGCAGTGCTGCATGCATTCAGCCACAACATGAGAGCTGAGACCAGACAAGGGAGGGAGTTCTACTTCCAATTTCTGCCTCTCTATGTTCCATGTTGTTCTCTCCCAGTTACACTTTCGACCAAAACTGATGTCCTCTACTTTCTGTCAATCACAGCTTGCTCATGAAAACAAACAAAGCTAATTGATTTTGCCAGATCCAGTCTACTGAGACAAACTGAAAATGAAACTCGAATGCCAGCTTAAAATCTGAAGCATTCTCTTAACTAAAAAGAACCTTCAAAATGTTCAATTTTTTGCCTATACAGTCAAAATAAAAAGCTGTTGAAATAAATAAAAAATATGAATTATTTCACATTTAAAAAAGAAAAAAAAACAACAAAACAGCTGTGACAGTAGAACTAGAACAATCTGGTGAGATCATCACATAAAATGACAAAAAAAAAAAAAAGACTACGAAGGAAATCTATGCAACACTTACAGCTGAGCATATCTTAAACTGAGAGCTGACAATATCACAACAACACTAAAAGGGTACTTTAAATGCAGAATCACAACAGTGTTTGATTATCAAAAATGTTGGATTATGCCGCTCATTCCTCGTTCTGTGAGATTCCTGAGTTGGTCATAATGATGTAAATGATAATGTCACAGCCCATATTTCAAATAAATGTGACACTCCATAAGAAATATTGTGTGTGCATGTGTATTTATGAGTACGTGTGTGGGGGTAGATTGGCAGTTTCAACAGATGTGTAGTATGCACTGACAGCATGACATCTACTTTGCATGCTCAATATGACACGTTTGAATGCTCCCATGCATATTGTCCTGATGTGAAGTGATAGCGAGGGATGTGCAGCCTTGCTGGAACCACTCCCTGTTGTCTCTCCTACATCAATATCAAAACATCTTCCTTACTAACGGGGAAAAAACAGCGAGACGGGTGCGGTGAGATCCCCTGTCAGTTGTTTTGTTTCAATTTTCTTTTTCTCATTTAGCATCCTTTGATTGACTGCGAGAGCTGAACACAAAATGCATATCTGCTTTTTTCTTGGACCTGATCGTTGTGGCATACATTACAATACAGTAAAACTTTTATATCAACTGGATACTTAAAGAAGTAGTGTGGTGAGTGTCTAGAAGATGGCTGTTTTCATTATCAATGAACTAAACTGGTGAAACAAACTCCTAATTCAATACTAAACATTTTACACCATTTAATGCAATGTCCAACCACCTTTTTCCTAATTGTAGCACGCTTTCCTGATTAATTTATCATCCCTCTGAAGGAAAAATGGTGATTCTCATACCTAAATAAGGCTGATCGATAAAGTAAGATAACTCATTTTCCTGCTATGCTCATTATCTGGAATCACAGGTGTGAGAAGCCTTAGCACGCATTACAAATTCAAAAACACATTCTAGCCAAAGGCCATTCCTTTACTGTATAATTGTCTCCCCCACCAAGTGATTCACTATAATTAAGCCATGGAAGACAGCTCTATTCTCCAGTGAGTGTTCATATTAGTGCTACCACAGGCAGGTCTAACAAACATCTCACAGCTGATGCTTTTCAAAACAATGGACAGTGATGTTCGGGGAGGGATATACTGGAACACATTCTCACAAGGGAGAATACAATATACACAATGCAATTGCAGGTATGAGGCCTTTGGGGAGACCTGTCACTGTTATCTTGACCAAGTTTGGTGTGTGTGTGAGCACGTGTGTGTGTGTGTGTGTGCGTGTGTGCCAGCGTGCTTTGTCTGAGGCAGGAAAAGCTCGACTCCAGCTGCTCCGACATAAGCAGGATGCTCACTGCCCCACATAAACTAACAATAGAGGAGAACTTTGTATCGATCACAAAAAAACATAAATTACAAATAGACACAAGGCCCATATCCTCTTTGGCTCCATTAGCAAACTAAATCTGACCACGTTGTGATCGCTATGATAATTTTAAACTACACATTTGGAAAATAAACAAACACGGAGACATCACTGTGCCCTGGTGTAAAAACAAAAAGCTCTTCTGCCGAGGATAAATGAATCATGGATAATTATGAGGTTGCCCTCAGGATGAAAACAATTTTTTTTGGGACAAAGCAGCCTCGGTAATCACAACAGTGCAGCCACTCGTGTGTCCTAGCCAGTCAATGGGATATGGGTTGAGGACTTGTGGAGTCAAGTGGTTTCAAGCCCAAGCTTGCTCATTGTGACAAAGCAATTATCAGTCATTTCACTGTTGTTTGTTTGTGCTATAAATGGCATTGTAATTAGACTGAAAACATTTTTTATTTAAGGGCAACATTTGTATATACTGTATAGCTTCTGTCTATTGCAAATGTCACAATGGGGAGGAGGAGGAAAAAAAAAAAGAAACACTTGTCGTTGTGCTAGGTTACTCTGTTGGAGGATAAGGCATGCTCTCGCTACGCTTCTCCCTAATTTCTCAATCTCACACACACACACGCTCTCTTCTCAGTCCAGAGAAAATGTGCAGAGGCCGGGTCAAAGAGATGTTTGTCAACATCAAGTGCAAAGAAGGAGAGAGAGGGAAGCTGCATGCTAAACAGCCCCAGCCTCCATCAAGCCAATCAACTGCCTCTAAGAAAATGAGAAAATGTGGTCGGGGCTCAGACACCTGGCACTGAGACTCAAGATTCACCCTTGCGCTCTCCTTATCTCGCTATCTGCCCTCCCACAGCTCTATCAAGTCAACTCCAAGTTTTGCATATGGAATCATCAACATCAGTCCTTCTCCCCATTTGTCTCCCTCGCTACTTTTTTGTTAGCTGAAACAAATAAAAGGAGTCCTGCACCGAATGCGTCACCCAAAAAGACAGGCACAACTTTAGATAATATCTGTATGTACCCAGATCCACATTTTTTGGCTGAGGAAGGATGCTGAGGTGTAGCACTACCGAGCAACAAACACAATCACAGCATGCGGGTCACTGCATGTACTTGCCGAATCCCCCCCACCCCCGCCCCAACTTCTGCCTCCGACGACCGCATAACACCACAGGATAACCCCGAACAACGTTTCTCATTCCTTCCACCTGTGTTATTCACACACACGCTCAACCAGAACCGGCTCAGACAGGCCCAGTAAATCAGCATGCCTGTAAGTAGGTCTCATTGACCCCTCCGGATCCATCGGTGCCTGGATCTCGCTGGATCATCCAGTCAATATATCAATATCCACCTTGTGTTTCTTGTTTTAAGACCCCCGCTCCCAGACCCACGCCCCCACCTTCTCCTCACTGAATGTCAAGCGGAGATTGGACTCATCAATTACAAGCGAGTGTGTGCATGTGTACATGGAGCTGGAGCTTATTTGCCGCTGTCTGTTTGACTGAGCATGATACACATTCTCATACAAACACACACGCCGATGCACATTTCCTCTCTCACATGCACACAAACATAAATGTCCCGTTTTCCCATGGGATCAAGGAGAAGTGGGTCATGAAGAGATAGAGGGGAGGTTGCCACAAGAATCCAATAGATGAGTTCATATGTACAAAAATCTATAAACTAAAGATCAGCTGGTCGGCACACACCTGTCAGCTTGAATAGTCTTTCAAGTCAGACCTTCGCTGCTCTGCTGGAGCCATGCATGGTATGTCAGGATAATTCAATGGCTGGCTGTGCAGAGCGGCCATGCGGTAACATTGCAGCCAAATGGACGACATACAGATTTAAGCAATGATTATTCTTTCTGTTAGCACCTGAAATGATGTGTGGTGGAGCTGATTAGCTGGGTCAATTCCTCTGGCAGGTGCACAGACTCCTGTTCTTTTTGCAATAGCTCAGCACACACAAATAAAAAAAAGAAAACAAGTGGAGTAAGGGAGGCCAAATAATCCACTTTGTCAGGCCTCCAAATTCTGCTTGGCAAAGCGCTCTCATCACAGGTCAGCTTCAGTGTCTCGGCACTTTGAAATGCCTTGAAGGATTCCACTCAGATCGACTGACATATTGCCATTTCAAATAGCTCAGCTTTTCCATCAATATCAGACGAGCATTTCACTGACACTACATTCTTTGGTAATATGGAATGTTGAATATCACTACAAGTTAAGAAGATCTAAAACAGCATCTCGATATCTCTTTCTTAAGATCTAGTTTGATCAGTGAGACCTTTTAATTATGATAAAAGAAAAATGTCTTCCCTGCTTCTAAAACATTGTATTTAATCACATGAATCAGTTTTGAAATCAATCTCCCCCTTTTACTTTACCCCTAACAAACAAAAGCAGCCCAGCCAAGGATCAAGGACAGAGCACAGTGGATTGTATCTCACCTCTGGCAGTGGCATGCCGTTGATGATGAGGTCTGGCTGCTGGTGACCCTGCCCCGTGAACGGGTGCTGATAGCCATGGTTGGGAGCTGCATTGCGTGAGTTCTGGTTCTCCACGTTGAGGAAGGTGCTCTCGGAGCGCCTGCAGCCCAGCGGCAGGCTCTGCTGGTGGTAGTCGAAGTAGTTGAGCGAGGAGGTGAGAGATGAGCAACTCACCACATTCATCTTGTCTGTCTCCTCAACGTCTCGTGGCACCAAGCGGATGTCATTCTTGCTCAGCTTCTTCTTCTTGCTGGACTTCTTCTGGTTGCCATATGAGTACTCCGCCACCCTGCGCAAGTAGAAGAAACTGAACAGACTCAATAAAGCAGTGTTCTGCCTTCCCCTTCCCTGCCCACACGGTCGAAACCCTCGCCCACCATGCCAGCTAGGGCGCTGTTCGACCATGGGTGCCAGACAAAGGCTCATTGCCTCTGTCCAGGGGTGGAACAGCACACCTAAGTGACTTCCCACTCCCGGCCTGCAATGGAGCTGTCGTCTCTTGTTTGTTTGCATCTGCATGCTCAACAATCGACATGTCACAAACAGGCAGACAATATGCAAACATGCCAAAACCACAGAAGCAAAGCAGGAGAACACAATGATACTGAGCAGCAGCTACCGGTATATGCAATCATATTCAAAGCACACAACCCACACTAATTCCATTTTTTTTCATTATCAAGCGAGCCCACTAGCAATATGGAGTGCAGGAGAACTGCAGATTCAAATTCATTTAGCTGCTCTCTGTGGCTGCTGCAAACTTGAACTGAGTATTTTGACTTTAATAAGAGCAAATGAGCAACACAGCCATGTTTTATCAAAGGATCCTTAGACTGGGGGAAATATCCATTCTTCGCACAGCCTTGCAGTTTTCCACAAGAGAACAGATGCTAAGTACTCTACAGTGATGACTACAAACCTCACTAGACATATTCCACATAATGCTTGATGTTTTTTACCATCTGCATTACTTTAAACTCCAGAATAGGTCATTTTTAACCTTATGGCATAAAGCATATGGGTTATTTCCCACATTAAGCCTACAACTAAACTATGGCTGCCCAGGAAATTGCAATATCAGAAATGCCTCTGCTCCTGTCTCTTGTCTTGTGTGACATGTCTCTGCTACACCAGGCCCCACTGGCCTCTGCTCCACTCTGAAATGCAGCACTAATCCTCTGTCGCTTCTAAAATCACACTGGCTAAGAGGAAGCCCCATTGTAGTTTGTCTTTTTCATTTTTCTTTTAGATTGCATCTTGAAAACAGCTCCCGCCCCCATTCTGCTCCCCCTTGATTCAGAGGCAAGAAAATGGGCAGCTGCAAGGGTGGAAAATACTCCATCTCTTTTTCATTTATCATTTTAACATGTTGTCTCTCTACTCTGTGCCCCAAATTGAAACCTGGGAAGGGAAATCTTCAGAGTCAGAAAGACTGACAGAGGACAAGCAATAAATTGGAGATAACTGCTCCTCATATTCGAGGTGGCGACGAGAAAGCAGAGCACATAAGCGCTGATTAAAGCGCCCAAGAGGGAGAGTGGCTCACACGAGGAGAGTGAAGTACTGGGAGCAGTTTAGAATTTTGAATTTGTTGTCTATCATTGTTTCCTCTTTGAAGAAAAATGTATAGCCAACATTAAAAATGTGACAAAATGTTTTAAAGCAAGGTGTCAGAACATTGATTTCCCTGCATTGCCAATCAGGCTTGAATGAAAACACATTTAGAAACGTGTTTATATGCAAACTGGAGATATGGCTTCCTCTAAATAACCTAAACCTTCCGTGACAGTTGAGTAGTCATGATTTGTGATACAATTTTCTTCAGAGCTACAGAAAAAGAATTTATTTCCTTTTCCAATCCCTGAAATTAACAAAGCGGTTTTTAAAAACAAACACACATATGGGATTATTTCAAACAAAATGACATATAAGAAAAACATCGTTCCTAATCAATACTGGGGGAAAAAATGTCATCGATACTGAAGGAATTTTAGAGCATTTTTTTTTCTTCTTCCCATGACCACTACAGCTTGAAGAATGAAGTTAACTTCAAATCAACAAAATTATGTTTGGAGCAAAATATGATTATAGCTTCAGGTTAAATTCTCAAATCCAATCTATATGTAAATTTATAGTGGTAATGTGGCACAGGGAAATCAAAGCCAGAACTGATGCTCAGATTGATGAACAAAACAGAATATGCAAGATGCAAGGTTGGGGAAAATAATAATAATCTGCTCTTTTCCATGAAACTGTCTTAACAGCTGATGACTCTGATGTGACTCACATCATTTTTTTTTTTAGCTCATCTAAACTAAGGTCATTCTTAAATTGTTATTGATGTTTTATTTTTTATTTAATTTGGTTCCTCCTGGTGCAGGGGAATGTGAATGATCCTGGAGGACTGTCCATAATCACACTAGATTAAAGCTGATAACAGCCAATCAGCCACGGTGGACGTTAAATAATAAATGTCTGGGACTGCTATTGAGCCAGTGGGACGTTAATTGTCCGGCAACACACCCGCAAATTGAACATGACAGTTGAACCGTCGTATTTATGAGTCAATTGGTTACAATGGAAGGATTAAATCCATCAATCACGTATCCCTTACACGGAACAGCGGGCCGCAGCAGAATGTGTCTGATTTAAACAGGCGGTTTTTTTTTTCTCAGTTGTGTTTTTTTTTTCTTCCCTACCTCAATTTCAGCTGTGGAAAGAAAATCTGCAGTCCTCACATTAGGGCCTCTACATGCTGCATGACAAAAGCAAAGCACTGACAACTCTGTCCTCTTTCATTCTTACACACACACACACACACACACACACACACACACACACACACACGGGATGGAGTCAGTACCTGCAGTTATACGTCCGGATCTCCTTATTATCCCTCTTGCACTTGACCGCCACAAAAATCATGGTGATGAACAGGATGGCTGCGATAGAGCCCAGGGCGATGATGAAGATGAGAGACAGGTTGACGGGTCCCATAGGCTCCTGCGCGTTCAGGTCTGGTGAGAGGTACACCACAATGTAGGCCGAGGCGGACAGAGAGGGCTTGCCATGGTCCCTCGCCACCACCGTGATCTCGTAGGTGGATTTGGCGTTTTCTCCAAACATCCTGGTGGAGCGCACCTCTCCGTTCACCTGGTCGATCTCAAAGAAAGCCCTGTCCCCCTCTGAGATGGTGTAGGTCAGCCGGCCGTTCTCCCCCTCGTCGTAGTCGTCAGCCTTCACCTGGGTCACCATGTAACCCACCCCGGCGTTTCTGGGGATGGAAACCTCCGCTGTGCCGTTCACCAGCGGGGGGTTCGTCATCACAGGTGTGTTGTCGTTGACATCCAGCACCACGATGCGCACCGTGGCGTTACTGGACAGGGAGGGGTTGCCATTGTCTCTGGCCAAAACTTTGAAATCAAAAGTCCTGGTGTACTCGTGATCAAACGATCTCATGGAGTAAATGCGGCCTGATGGATTTATGCTGACATATGTGTTTACATCCATGTGCTTAATCTCACCAGGGACTATGGAGTAGGAAACTGTGCCATTCATGCCCAGGTCCGGGTCTTCCGCTGACACTGCGAGCAGACACGAGCCGGGCAGGTTGTTTTCCATCACCATCTCTTGATAGTGTGGCTTAAGAAAGTGGGGAGGGTTGTCATTTTCATCGGTGACTTTGACCACCAAAGATTTTGTGGCGCGTAAAGGAGGGATGCCACTGTCCTCCGCTTGGATGGTCAGGTTGTATGTGTCCTTCTGCTCTCTGTCCAGCCTGCCATCAACAAGTATAGTGGAGAAGCTCTCGTATTCTTGCAGCCTGAACGGAACGTTGCCCTGCAGCCTGCACTGCACTTTGCCGTTTGCCCCGGAATCCTTATCTGACACCCTCACCAGCGCAATGACATATCCACGCTGCGCGTTCTCACTAACTTCCACCATCTCCGTGTTCAGTGAGAGTAAACTGATGACAGGTGGGTTATCGTTCGTATCCATCACGTTTACTGTGACTTTGCAGTGGGCTGGGATGGAGTTGGGACCTAAATCTTTGGCCTGGACGTCGATCTCGTATATTTGCGTTGTTTCATAATCCAAAACACCGTTGACGGTGATGATCCCGGTTCTGGGGTCAATTTTGAAAGCATCCCTCGTTTTCTCGGTGACGTAACTGTTGAACGAGTACACAACCTCTCCATTAGTGCCCTCGTCAGGATCCGTTGCATTCAGGTCTATGACTAATGTATTGATGGGGGAATTCTCCATCACATTAACTGTGTACACCGGCTCATCAAAAACGGGGTTGTTGTCATTAGAATCAATCACCTTGATATTTAACTGGACCGCGCCTATCTTTGGGGGGTCTCCTCCATCTTCTGCGCTGATTTCATATGTATAGTGGGACTGGGTCTCCCTGTCTAACGATTTTTGCACAACAAGCTCTGCGATTTTGGACCCATCCCCTCTGGTCTTTATTTCTAGTCCGAAAAGCTCATTTGGGGTAATGGAATATGATTGCACTCCAAAGATTCCCGAGTCCGGATCGCTTGCCCCCTCTAGGGGAAACCTGGTACCAGGGGAGGCATTCTCTGAAATTTCAATGTCAATGTGGCTCGTTGGGAATCTGGGTGCATTGTCGTTCAAATCCTCTATTTCAACTTTGATGACACAGATCTCCATCGAGTTTGACATCACTTCTAGGGAAATAATGCACTTTGGGTTCTGTCGACAAACTACGTCCCGATCTATTTTCATTTGGGTTGTAAGGATTCCGGCTGGACTCAGTTCCACCCATCGCGGTTCTGAATTGGAAATAACCCTCAAGTACGGGGGCTGTGGTGCAATCTGAAATCCTTGCTTTAGTGCGTCCTTTGTCACGTTTCCAATCACTGACCCGGGCTTCATCTCCTCGTTTATTCCATACTTCAGGTTGATAACAGCTTCAGTCCCGACCCAAAACAAGAGGAACACAGCAGTTAATTGTATTAATTCCATCTCCTTGGTTTGCATTGTACCTGTTGAGTTTTTTTTCTGTCTAATAAAGACCGTGATAATTACGCACAGGGTTGCACGTCAGAGAAAACTAGAAGAATTCAACGAATGAATCATCTCATTGAAATGTCCAGGTGGAGGAAGAAAAAAAAAGTGTTTGGATTTCTCTCGTGTTGTGCAAATTATATCATGATGTGAACGCTACAATTCTAACAAGTAGCCTATTTTACTCTTCTCTGGCTGAGCACATCCTCCGGTCTACTGCAGCGCACGAAACATTGGGGACGACAGAGCTGTGAAAACATGCTGAATCTTCTCACAATAGTGGTTTAGTCGCATAAATCCTTGCAGCTCTCATCAAGCGGCAAACTGCTCTTAGACATGACTCATATGATGAACTGTCCATTTTCAAGTCGTCTGAAAGGAGGAAAATGCTCGGACTGCATAGACACACGCAAAAAAATGAGAATTCCTGTGAGCAAGTCCACAGCAAAAAAAAAAAAAAGAATAAAAATCTTCCGTGCAGATGAAGTAATGGGGGCTCAAAAGTCCGTGTTCAGTTCTCCGCCTTGGTGCCAGTCAGTATTTAAGTCGCATTTTGGATAAACATCTTGTTCTGTGAGATATGTTACAAGCAATGATAAAACATTTCCTCTTCGGTCGAGCTGCCAATAGGCGTTCAAACTGCAAAAAGAAAAAAAAAAGGCACAAAAAAAAAAAAAAAAAAAAAGGATCTGCAGTCACAAAATTATTCAACAGCCTAAGTCCGGATATCTTCTCCTAAAGAACAAGGGTGCAATTGCAGGAATGTCTCATCGCATCACTCAAGTCCCGGTTACCTTTTTTTTTTTTTTTCTTAATTTCCAGCAGATTTAGTCTTTCATCCCCTCTGCAAGTCTGGAAGCTTTTACTTACTAATTAATTTCCTCTCGTACCTCACTTGGAAAGAAAGAGGCTGCACGTATCCCGATTATTAGTCCATGCAACACATTTGAAAAAAAGAAAAGGAGAAAAAGAAAAAGAAAAGATCCGTTGAAAATGTAGCCAAAAGCCAGTGAGAAGAAACGATGCCAGAGCCTAGTGTATGTTCATTTCTCTCTGAGCTGCAGCAAACTGAAGCACACAGAAGCCTATATCCAGGCTGGCTGAGGCAGTAAAAAAAGAAATCGCCACTCGTTGCCAGTAGGCTGTCTAGTTGACTCCAACAAGCGCTCCTCTCGCTTCACTGGTGCACACTGGAGGACGCGCAGCTCCGAGCCGAGCGCTCCGTCTCAGGACCCGCAATCCGTTCAGCCAATCAGGGGTTACACGGGAGGGCTGGAGCTGCTGGTGGGTGGGGCAAAGTACAGCAATGAAACACGGCCAACTACCTGTTCTCCTGCAGATGGACGACTCAACGGGCAATTACAGCGTGAACGTTGAAACACGACGCTGAGTGTTAGATGATCGTTAGAGCTGCGGTTCCAAAAGTAGGGTCTGGGGACCCGTGGGGGTCTTTGAAGAGGGCTCCCATGGGTGTCACAGGAAGAAAAAAAAAGAATAGCAGACTAATTTCTCCCAGCAGAGGCAGAGAGGGATAACTTCCACAGGTTTTTTTTTTTTGCCCTTGTTTTCTCTTCTGCTGCAGCAGTCAATTATATGTAACAAGTCATATTTTACAACACGGACCTTCACCGTGGGGATTCACACTGTGGACTAACATGGAGATAAAGGTTCGGCAACCTCTGCAGGTGTCATTTCCGCGCTTACCTTATATTGCACATGTTCTAATCACGCACGGGCCTGTTGATCTACACAGAAGTTGCAACTTTACGCATTTGGTTACATCATTTGCGTTCAGTGCGCACTAAGTCTGAACTCCAACAACCCCAGGCACCATGGTGAGGCAATTCCTAATTGTACACAAGCATTATAGATGTAGGAGCATGCTGGGGGGAAATCTTGCCACAGGCCAAATCAATATAAACTTATATATTTATATAAATTTCACAAAAATAAAAGCTTTCCCGACAAAATTTTTTACCAAAACTACCAACTATTGGCTACTTCCAATGGTCTTTTTCATACCTGCATGATGACTAATGAATGTAATTGTGGTAAACAGTTCTAGCTACAGAAAGCCTACATAGAGCGAGTTGCAATATAGTGAAAATAATTTTATGGCATGGAAAATTATAAACGGCCTTCATTGTATGGAATCATTTGTTGAGAAGGTTAATAATGAGGTGGGTGGACTATGACCTGCAGCTTGCCGCTAATCATCATGATAAAAGGAACAATAACGCATCAATTATTAGCCATTATTCAAAGCGTCCCTTCTCTCTTATCTCCGTGTAATTCAGACTGACATCATGTGGCTCCGTGTGATGTGAACAATTCATTACCGGTACATGCCAGGCAACACAAAACTACACAGTCACCGAGCAAGGGGTTGAGCAGAAAGTTCATCTGTGCGCATACTGCAGCCTCCCTCAAATCTCACTCTTCTCATTCAGATAGAGGCACACAAACACACGCACAGACGCAGACGCACACACACACCCTCCTCCCATGCAGCCAGTCTGCCTTCCAGCCTCACCGGCGCGCTCCGCCGCCATCGCATCCTGAGGAGGTTCAGGCCAGTTTCAAAGTCACAAGGGTGACACCTAGCGTCCGCAGCCGCCGCAGCTCCATCCTGCTCCTCCAGCTCTGTCCACTTTTTCTTTTTTCTTTTCTTTCTTTTTTACCCCCCTTTCAGACTGTTTCACCCCAAATGAAAAACAACAGTGTGCCACAAGAATAACAATGAAACACACCGGCGAATCAATTTCCTCTCTATATTGGAATAGAAGTCTGCAGTTTGACCACAATTAATATTCTGTCCAAGAGGTGAGCCGAGCCATATCCAATCATTGTTAATCAATAAAGAGTGATTGAACTCTATATGGAAAGGAGAATAAGGTCATTGTTGTGCAATATGGAGATGCAGTTTACCTCATTTGTTTATTTTTGCTTTTCATTTCAAGTGACCAGCACCTTCGCCAGGCTGATTTTAGTGTATTTTTGTAACAAAACACTGTTCAGACTATAATATATTAACACCTACAGGACTGAATCTTACAGGTCACCGGAGCAAAGGAAATTATCGTCCTTAATAGTTTAGAATTACTCAGCATCAAAACGGCTGCTGAAGATGAAGAAAGGTGAAGCCGCAGCTAATAGAATCACTGCTAAATGCCTCCGATCCAGTAAATAACCTCCCCCCCTTGCATAATGCAATCACATCTTCACAAACATCAACAAAGCAACTTGTTTGCTCGACCGAAGTACTTTTCAAGACATGTTGCAGTCGCACAACGAGAGCGCCAGAAGAATCTTTAAGCTCATAAATTCTTCATGCCAGCGAGTTAAACAACCGTAGGCGATGGCAGGGGACTTTTCTTCTCCTCGGGGGCTTTCTGAATGGTCGTATGCACAACACAGTGCAAACTGCATTTTGTACTTCTGTCGGTCTGACAATTGTGTTGCAGAGGCTTGCAGTGTTTGCTTGATTGTATGAACAGGTGCAGGTTCTCCCCTGCTAACTGTCAATTAAAGTAATGAGCAGCACCAAGATGTGCTTTCATCCTCACATGATGTCTGTGGACGGACAGGAGACAATAAATGGGCATATGGACTTGTTGTTGTGGCACCTTGTGTATTTCATGTATTTTTCAAGGCGTCAAGACAGCGAGCTGGTTCTCGTTAACAGTCTGAGGCATTAACCCAACGCTGTCAGGTTAAAGCATCCTTGACTGGTTCGCTTTGGAGATCCACAGTACATGATGGGGGCTAAGAGGGTTAAAAATGCTGCAGATGTTTCTCCCCCTGCAGATGAGTGCAGTGTGAATAAAGGCAACATCAGCGCCTAGAGCAGCAGGGTTGATCGTAAACTATAGCAGTAATTTAGCCACAATGTATTTCTTTCTCTCAGAGAGCGGTGGCATATTTCATTTATGAGCTACAATCTACCTCAATATACTTCCTGCTGTTGATGTTCCTTTGTGTCCTTTATTGATTTTCACCGCTACGTTAAAATACTTAAAGTTTTCTGTTGTGAGCGGTGTGGCATTGACTGTTTAGCATCAGTGTTTATTTTCAACGCGATCATTTGTTGGGAGGGGGGGAGAAAAAAAGAGAAAAAGAAAGGGAAAACTCATTGTGAGAAGGTAACGTGTTTACTTGTCCACTGATTCATTAAACTGTCAGTAAAGCTCAGGAGCACCTGGCTGGCCACACTCTGTGCTTGTCTCAGTACAGTATATGTACCAGTATAGCTGCACTCAGAGAAGACATGAAGCGTTCACTTTAATTGTGCATTAGGTGAAGTTTGAAAGTAATAATTTAATTCATTATCATTACAGACATGCCAGTACATTCTTCAACCCTTAAGACAATGCTGTCAAGATGGCAGAAAAACAGGTGTCCACATACACTTTAATGAGTTAATGTCACATTTTCTATTCCAATCTAAGCAGTCCGACTTTGCTGTTCTTGAACAATGTGCAGAAAATGAGTGAAATTATTGAAACTCCAAACACAGTGACCTGCACTGACGTGTTATGATTGTTTAATGTCAATCAACATGGGCGTATACCTTGCAGAAAAAATCTAATATCTTTTCAACCACAATAGGATATTTCTCAATCTGCTATGAAGATGCCGTCTAAATGTTTTTCCTGACATATGTGTAGCACTGCACTGCGAGCAATTTAAAGAGGTTTGCTCTTAAACTTGAAGACAGAAGGCAGAGCTAGGCTATTTAAGTCCATGGGAATTTCACAACCTCGCATCAGTTTTGAGTATATTTGAAGCATTTGTGGTGGAAAGCTTGAACCAGCGCAGTTGAAAGTACACAGAGAATGACTGATTTTATTTCGTATCAGTTTTTTCTCTGCTGCCAAGGAATGGCACACGTCTGTAGTCTGTCCCTGCTGCTTGCTTGGAAAGGAATATCTAAGCTTCTCTGACAGATGCTGGCATTATCACCTCTATGTCCTGCCCAGCGCTGGATCTTGGCCCATGCACAGACATGGACTTAGAGGAGCTAGCATAAGACAGCAGAGACACTGGCGCATTGATTCTGAATGGGCAAGATGGCCATGCTTATTTTGGCTGGAGCTGAAGATGATGTTATTATTATGGTCCTCACCCATACAGCTTCTCAAAAAATTGATTCCTCCTGAGCACCCCTTGCCAGAGGCATTAAAAGGAAGGGGAACTGACAGGCTTAATCTATGGGCCTCTCGTCAATGACGATACGCCCTCCACTCCATTCCACACTGTGCCTGTCCATGATACATCAATTAGTATCAACTCTCCCCATCCATCTGAGAGTTCACAGAGTCCCTTGGGCTTACCAACATGGCAACAAGTACAATTGAACAGCAAAATGGGATCCTTTTTCTGCTCTTCAGCAACTATTTTCTGATGTGCTGGTGGCTGTTGTGCGACTTTTAATTTAATCCTGCTTTTAATCCTAATTTCCCCAAAGCACTGGCCTGGGACCCCTTCGTGGCTGAGTTGAGAAAGAAAGAGCACAGTGGCTACAGCTTAGCTTTGTGTCGTTCGTTCTGTTAATACCACTCAGCACCATTTCCTTCCCTCCCCGTCACTTCTCTGCGAATCAGTGAGTGGAAATAAAGTATATGTATTTTGTTTGTGCCAATTTAGAGAGCTGTGCTTTTCTCTATTATCTGCTGGAGTGTTTGCATAGAACAAAACTTTTCTCTAGACTTCAGATGACAAACTTGTCGGGCACAAATGCTTCCTCGCTCCTCAAAAGCTGATTTTCACATGGATCGATCAGCCATGACTTTAAAACTTCCTCCCCGGTATTGTGTAGGTCCCCTTTGTGCTGCCAAAACAGCTCTGACCTGTTGGTGAGTGGACACAGCACCTCTGGGGGTGTTTTGTGGCATCCAGCACCAGGCAGTAGATCCTTTGGGTCCTGTGGGTTGCAGGGTGGAGCCTCTGTGGATCGGGCTCGCTCCGGCACATCCCGTGGATGCTCGATCAGACTAGGATCTGGGGATTTTGGAGACCAGGTTAACGCCTCGGGCTCTTTGTCGTATTCTGTGAGCTGTTTCTGAGCAGTTTTTGCAGCGTGGCGGGCACATTGTCCTGCTGTTGCTATGAGGGTGTGTGCTCGGTCTGGAACATCCACGTGAATCCCAGGACCTGCAGAATATTGAGTTTTAATTAAATTATCGATGTTACACGCTTTAAGCTGTCAGTGGTGTTGATGTTGTGGCTGATTGGTGTATCTGATCTGGTTTATTTTTGTAAAACGTCAGAGGTTTTCTTGAACAGCTTTCCAACCGTTCTAATGAAATGACAGCTCTTGCCTTGCGTTGTCACCAAAGCAGAAAATGGATGCAGATGGTCTGGTAGTAGAATGGAGGTGGCCCTTGTTACATACAGATGCAAATGAATGAAAGAATGGCTGAATGGGGCTGTTTGAAGTTGCATGGTTGGTGGGGCTCCTGATCATCAAAAGCTACATTGATTTAATATGCAGTTTGTTGATGTTTAAACAATTAATAATTTGTAACCCAATGACCCATTTGCTTCTGAAATGAAATATGTTTAAGAGAAGCTTGTTCTATTTGTGCATAATTGGTTTAGCTATTTATGCTGTTAGATGGCAATTAACAGACTTTGTTTACAATCCTCTCATGTTTAGAGCCAAATGTGCTCTCAGTGTTTCTATTTGAATGTCTGTATGATAAATAGCAATTTAAACTCTAAATGGCTATTTGTTCAAGTGGAATTATAGTTTTAGAACATTTGCAATTCACTGCATTGTATGTTGTTATTGAATGCCATTTCTGTAATTTCCTAATTTTAAAATTGCTCTCCAGCAAAATTAGGTTTACAAAGTTCAATGGAAGAGCAATATAGACAGTTTGTTGCCATGGCAGCTGCCCCAATAATTTTTTTCCTCTTTTAATTTCTTAAATATAGACATGAATATCACCTAGCAGGATGGAAAATAACAGGAATATGCTTGTGGAGGCAGTTTATAGAGCAGTAGAATGTAACACAGATAACCATTATAACAATTAATGAGATTAATTATATATTCAGAAACATTCTGCAGTATAGGGCATACCGTGAACATTTTGGTCCATTCATTGATTTCCTCCTCTCTGCCTGCAGTTGTATTCTAAAAAGAGAGGAGAGAAAAAAACCCCGTTTTACAGAGTGTTTGGAGCCTTGTGTCATTCTCGATATTTACCATTTACAGTAGTGTTTCTCCCAAATCAACAAAGTGCTTCTTTTAACACATTTCACTCTCCTCTGAAAAGGACTGACCTCCGAGAAGCATTCCTGAATTGGGAAAATCGAACATTTTACAGTAGCTATGAATGCTTTAAGCAACCTGAGGCAGTTCAAAAATGATCATTGAGTCAGTCTGTTTTGGACCACATCTCTCTATATTGATTACACATTTTGGAGCCGCATGTTGTCGAATGCTCGACTCTTTAAACCATGATATTTAACATTCCTTCCCCGTTTCCATAGCATGAAGCACAATAGGTCTAATCACAAGCGCAATACCATGCCAGAGATGTCATTTTGATCTGATTACTCCCGTGTGCAAAATCAGCTGTCTTTGTTAGGAAGCCTGGGCCCATTCAAGAAATAAAAAAAAAAACACAAATTTGGAAAAAAAAATCACACAATAGACAGGATCTGTGAACACACAAATTTCTGTTCACCTGGTGTACGGTCAATTAGCTTTGTGTTGCTGTGTTTATTCAGTGTCAGCTCTGATTAATAGGCACAACATGGTGGATAGAACACCTGAAAATGTAGTGTGGTGCCTGGGTGGGACACTGTTGCCATCTGATACCATCTCAACAACATGGCACTTATCTCGTCAGGCCCTCTTGGGGGTGCTTACAGCTGTTTTCTCGTCAAGACAAATTAGTTTGGCTGTGTACCTTTTTCATCCCCTCAGAGCGGAGCGGTGAACGGAGACGTCATGGTCACTACATCGAGGTGGGCTTTTTCAGCTGCCGTGTGCTCGGTCATGCCCAGCTGCATTTCATATGCAGTGTTCTCTGTCATTTTTATGTAAATATGTTTATTGATCTTTGTGTATATAACCTATGGAGGCAAGAAGAGGATAACATATTGTTGGGGGTTTTTATTCCTCTCTAATCTGTCTATCTAATCTAATATCCAAAATGTTCTGAGCGGCTGGGGCTGATTTAGCCATGGTAATACTCTAAATCCTGACTAGCCTGACTGGTCTGTGTGCTGTAAAAAGAGACAACGAGGTTATATTCACAGATGACAACTTCCTCCACACAACCACATACTACCCATGCTCCCTGCCTGCCATCTTTCTATCTATTCTTTCTTAAACAGCTGCACATATTTTTATTTAAGACAGAAACCTTAGTGAGAAGGTTATTGTCTCTCTTTAACAAATGCTGACTTCCTGCTGATAAAAAAGGAGTTTCGGTTAAGAAAATGTCATTTTTCGTTTACACTGACCATGACAGTGTTGTTAGTAAACCCCAGGCGGGCGAGCGGAGCCACCCCTGCGGGCGCCCATATGTTGTCTGCGTGATAGATGCAGTCGCATGAGGAAGGGTCATGTTTATTGCTTTTCATAATGTGCCACCAGTGCCGTCGTGGTAATGAGGATTTTGCCCTATGATTGTGCCAGTTTAAAATGTTACACTTCATCACCTTAATACTGGGCTGCAGGAACATTTGATGGCACAGGCTCCATAAGGCTGGCCACAAATTAGTAGGTCTTGTTATTTCAACATTAGCTTGTCAACACCTCATCTTAATTTCACAGCTGAACCACATCTGAACCATATAAATGGAGACCCTGAACGCTTTGGCTGCTTATGTCGAGGAGAGATAGGAGGTGAGAGTGTGTGTGGGTGTAAGCACACAGGCGCATTTGTGTCTATGCCACTATGTATGGATGCGAGTGTGTGTGCGTGTCAGCATGTGTCGAAAAGGCATTCTCCTCCTCAGAGAGATATGAATTCAAAATAACAGACACAGAGATAGAAATAGAGGGAGAGAGTCAGGGAGAGTGAGTGAGAGAGAGTGGAGAAAAAAAATAATCTCATGCTATGTTATCCCTGCAAAACCTGACAAACCACCCCCGAGACTGATCTGGCTTAGCATTCAGTGTGGTTAGGGGCTTGTTTGTGCTCCTATGATTGGAGCAGGCTGGCTAAGTTGGCCTCATAACAGTCCAGTCACAGTGGAGCCCCAGTGGAGTAACGCTGCCTGGGGATGGCAGGCCTGTCTCTATCTGGCCACAGATATCAATAAAGGCAGCAGTGCAGTCTTCTGGGAGGCTGGACAGTCCAAATTTCTCCCCCGAAGGTGGGTTATTAATTGTCGCGATGTTGTATGTGGTCTGTTTGCACAACATGTTTTTTTTTTTGTGGAACATTTTGAATTCCAGGCATGTATCCCAGAATGCAATTAGTCCTCCGCCATTAGATCAAGCGACACATGTCTTCTTGCCTCGTGCCTGGTCTGGAATTACGGTGAGGGGAGGGAGAAAAGAAAGAAATTAGTATGGAAATTAGCTGTCTTCAAAGCCTTTGGCGTTAAAGGTGGTGTAAGGTGCTACAGGAAGGTGGCAGTTCCCTTTGCAGATATCCGAGTAGCAGAAAAACGCACGGATGCAGGAGGATTGACTTCCTTGGTAGACTCATATCCCTCTGTGCAATGTGCGATTAAGGAGATGGCACATGAAAGGCACATCATGCTGTTCAGTATACTCTAATTGTGCATTCGGTACAGAGTGGTCTGGGGTAAGCAGATTGTATTTTAGTATGACACACTGATTTTTGATCCATGGAGAGTTGGAGGTCCTTAACATTTTAAAATAAACATATTAGCGTTGGTAATCTTTACCTAATGGAACCAAGCCCAGGCGTGAGAGATGAGTCTGGTTTGCATTCTGATCCTTTCCTCACTTCTTCAGGGGAATTAGGAGTGATGACAAACTGGCACATATTGAAGCTATGCTGCAGTAAACTGTGGGGTCTTTAAAGGTTCAGGAGGTTTATATCAACCAAAATTTGAAAATTAATGCTCAAATTGTACATAGCAATGTACATTTTCCAAAACCCTGACAGCATGTTTTACTTTGGACTATTGAGTCGCAGCTTTAAGACTTCAGATTCCATGACACCGTTCAGGGCAGATGCTGACGGCTACAGCACACATAAGAAGTCCACAATTAAGCCAACTTTAAAGGTAAAGTTGGCATCTTAGCTTATGTTGAAATTCCTGACGATCTTATTAGGAGTATAAGAGAATAAACCGCACAACCTACAGATCTGAGGGAATCACGGGACATTTAGAAAAGTAAAACATACTTTTTGTTTATTACCAAATAAATTATGCAAAGACATAGTAGAGTTTAATATCTAAACTGGTGGCACAGTGTTGCTCTGCTGTGCGCTGGTGCTAGTTATATGCTTGAGCTCAATGTTCTTTTGAGATGTGTTATCAGCTGCTCTGAACATTGTGCTACAGTGTGGTAATGTGTGAACAGTGTAATGGTGTCTTGGCCCATCACTTGCAGTGTGGTACGGTACGATTCCAATATTTACTGAAACAGTATGCTGTGTTTTATAGTTTTGGGACTGTTGACTTATTCACAACTTTCTAGTAGCTTATGACGGAGATGAGGTGTGTGGTCGTGTGTTTATTTAATTGGTTGCTTGCTGCATCAATTTGAACCGAATTTGCATTTTAACCTTTATTTTAAGAAATTGATCTAACGTGTTGTTTTTTTGTTCACAGCAACCAGCTTCACACTTAGAGATACCGTCGTTTGCCACAATACTAAATAATGAAAAAGGCCACACATGGTTGCTTTCCAAATGGAACTAATAGAAGTATTTACTGATTTTATTGCCAGGATGACATGGGCAGTGCCCTCCAGAAAATATCTGATCATTACAAAACTGACTCTTGTGATTTTTTTCTTTTCCTTTTAGCCTTTTAGCCACTGTGTCTGGGATCGGAGGAGCTACTTGGTTTAAGGTAAGATCACAGCAGTGGTTAAAAGAAGGGAACGCTGCTGTTCTTTCTCCACCTTTGCTTCTGTCAGCTAACAGTTATAATTGGCATGTCCACTAGAGGTCCTTGTCAGGTAATCAGGTCATAATTGTTATTAGAACAAACAAGCAGTGCTGTCTTTTTCTTTGGCGTGGGCTGCATAGTTGACAATTACACATCCATTTAAACAATCAGCCCACTTATAACTCTTCTTTAATCTTCAGACTACAGCCACTGCTTGATTAGTGTTCACTGGCCAATGACAAAGAGTGGTGTAAGTGTAAGAGAGCTGTCTCAAAATTAGGCTACACATATTCATAAATGTCAAGGTAATATCTCTGTTTCTATTTCAGCCACATGTTGCTTCATTTATTCAATACAACCTCAAGGTATTCTAAGGTCATTATTACCTGAATATTTAAGATAATTGCTCTTTCTACAGCCTCCTGGCTTCATTATCTCTCGTACTATGTAGTTCGGTGGTGTTGCTTATTTTGGCAGAAGGCAATCTGGCCCCGAGGCTATGGGGATTCCTTTCCCCCATGTGTCAGCTAATGTTTACCGAGGCCTGAGGACTGAGGATGGATCACAGGATTTCATAATCCACTGCCCGTACAGTGGAGCAAGGGCAAAAAAATAATTCTCTTTGTGTCAACAGTTGTTTCATTCATGGGTAATTTCCCCATAGCTACCCTCATGCAGCAGTCAGAGATAGAGGCAGCGAGAGAGAGAGAGAGAGAGAGAAAGGAAGAGATAGCAAGAGAGATGTCCACACTCAAGTGCTCTGCTTCCCTGGAAACTGCTTCATGATTTGGTTGTAAAGCCAGGCTATTTGTATTCCACCTGAGTTGTTCCTTCTCATTCATGTGTTTTAACCAACCATGTATTTGAATTTATGAGAGCTATATAAGTCAAGATGCAGATGATGTCAGCAGTTCTTTAAAGGGGGGTGTGGGGGGCAAGAACGACACTTTGCTGGAATCGCTACTCAACAGTTTTCTTCTTGCTCCCTGGGCTCTGGCTATCTTCCAAGACGTAGTTCAGGATCAATGCACCGTGGAAGTGAACCCTGAATGGCAGCACTGGTGGTAAAACTCACTCAGACCTGAGCATCGACTGTGTAACTGAAACGTGAGATATTCCACATGGTACAGAGCAGCAGTGCCTCTTCTTTAATATTTCTTTTTGCTTTTATTTTGTGACTCTAGAGGTGGTGCTTCTCAAATATGTTGTTTTTATCACACATTAGAAACTGAAATAGGACAGTTTTTATTCTTCATAGGTGGCTGGTAAACATTCAGTTTGTCTATGACACCTAACAAACCTGCTGAATGCGTATCTTTCAAATAAAACTTGTTTTTTTCTTGTTTTCCTGAATATTTTAAATGATTAATTGTTTACATCTTTGTTCATTAGATTACATTTTTCTTCTTTCTAGGCTTTAATTCATTGTTCGGTTGCTTTGTGCAATTCTGCAGGGTACTTCTAAATTATGCACTCTGCAACTATCACACACAGACCATTTTTCTTACTACCGGCCACCTTATTAAGTCTAGTCAAACAACAGAGGAGCTAGAAACACCTTCTTTCAGCCTCTCCTGCAGCCACACTGTTAAACTTCCCCATCAATATGTGTTTATACTGCTGTCCTCCTCTGTCCCTCAGTGATCACAAAGGTGGAACAACTCCACACTGTGGGCGAGCCATCATGGCCCCTTTGCAGACCTCAGGATGTACATTCAATACACACCCATGTACTTTTTCTCTCCTCAGCTCTTGACTGATATCTGAGCTGCACAGGACTGCAAAAGCAGGATCATCTTAAGGTGGATAAAGAAGAACTTTCACTATCATAACCCTGTGGATTAACTGGTCCCCTCACTATGCTGATATGAAAGTGCACTGCATTGCAGGCACGGCACACGAGCATTGCAGGCAGAGTATAAACTGTAAGTCAAAGGTGAATTGTTTGGCACTGTGAATAGGCAACTGATAGTGTTTTGTTAGCTGACAGGTACGCTGGCAGTATTGTGCACTCAATACTTCGTTGTTGATGTAAATCACATAATGGAGAACAGAACAACTGATGGCAAAACAAATGAAAACAATGAAATTACCACTGACATTCCATCAATAGCAACAATAAAGAAATAATAGCAGGAAAATGAAATAGCGCAGCAATAACAAGAAAGCAAAAACAACATTGACAAAACATTGAAAACATCCTGTACTATTTGCGACTACCACTTAACGTGGCTACTTCTATACGTCTAACACGCACTGTATGCTGCGTTAATGTCATATTGCACTGACTGAGGTTTTGATGGCAAATAAACGATCACATCAGCCTCCCAGTGGTTATTACTGGATATAGGAGAAATCTGAAAATTTCTGACAGCTGTAATTTCTCCCATTTCCTAGAAAGAAAGCATCAAACAAACAAACATCAACATTTCAGCAAAGCAACACTGTTAGTGGTTCAGTGTAAACAGAATCCAATATTAACACAACTACAATTGATCCTGTTCATTTAAATGGAGCTACGCAGTTTGTTTAAATGTGGTTTAGCTTGTCAATTAACAGCTATGTGATTCAATTACAATCGCTAATTTCTTCTACTTTTCCGTTTATGTGGTGTGAGTAAACGGCTGGCATAGTAAATAACTATTTTTGAATGACTGGGAGGGCTTGTAAGGTAACAAGAGGATGTTTTCATTTCCTTCCTGGTCTCCTAAAATGGCACGGATTTAACAACAACCCCACAATGCCTCTGAATATTCCTGCACTCTGTGATATTCCTCCTCCCAAAGAAAGTCCTGATGAAGTTGAAGGCCATATAGGAGGCAGAAAGGTCATGTCTACTATAGGAAAATACAAGAAAGTGACTCAGCATAGTCTCACTTTGGCAGCTTTGAATTAAGCTCACTGTAAAGGTAACCTGATTAGACATTCCTCCGACCGTCGCAAGTTAAAGTGCATCTCACAACCTCGTATGTCACTGTACAAGCTGCACTGCCCGCCATTGTGCCTAAAACTAATTTTCCGAATAAATACTTAATCTGTAGTTTATCATGCCAGAAAATTCCCCGGCCTATAAAGGCTATCAATAGCAATACTGTGGCTTTTCCGTTCTATATGAGATAGTTGTGAAATATGGATCTCCGTAAAATGGCATCAGAGACCCTTCTATCAGAACACATTCATTGATTTAACTCCTGTGTTCTCATATGTTTCATTAACTTTTGCAAGAAAATGATTGATTTTAACAGTATGAGATCTAGTTCAGCTAGGGGCAGTGTTAAATTGAATTTAGGTCTCAGGTTGATAGACTATTTGTTTACAGTATTTACACCCGGTTATTATGTGTGTGTGTGTGTGTGTTTGTGTGTGCATATGGATGTGCGCAAACAAGTTTATACATGTCAGAGTTAATAGACATGATGTCTGCAGAGCATTTTGTTTTTCTCACAGTAGGCACCAGATGCAAGGAGGAAGGCTTGGCTTCATTTTCACCTGCCTCAACCAAACACAGCGACTATATCACATTTCCTGCTACAGTCACCAAGACTAATTTATGTCAAACTGCCACCTCACTGGTGAGAAGTGACTTCTGAGATTCCACTATAAACAAAACAATCTGCAAGTGTAATACATGAGCAAATCTGAAGATGATGTACAAATCTGCCATTATAAACCGACAGCAACACTGAAGCCATAATTTTGCATTAAAAAAAAAACAAACAAACAAACAAAAAAAAACAAGCACCAGCGAGGCCGATGCCCAGCACAGCGGCTGCCCCGCCTGACTGGAAGCTCACAACTCCTCAGTGTTAGATAAGGTTGTAATAAGATATAGTCAAAGCCTGGCAACTAATCTGATATTTCACCTCAGTGAGAGATAGGAAAGATATAAAAACGTATTAGGAGTGGGCACTAAGAGGATTAGAGTATGGAAACGGATGTGTGCTGGCGTTTTAATCCACTCATGCTTAACCCTTTCAAGCTGCCCAATCTGCCACACACAAACAATGATTATTTAGTATTGCTTTTGATGGAACCGTTGCTCTTGTTTCAGGCCAGTAATTCTCCACACTCACACATCCCACCCTCTCTCTTTTAATTTGATTTTGTGTGGGGGGGGGGGAAAAAAAAAAAAGGTGAGCAGTGGACTGACAGAGCTCAGGTTTGATTAAGATTCTCTGTCCTGTGACAACGCTGCATGGGTCTGTCTCCGGTGAATTACTCTGGATTGAAGATTGACATTTGGTGGTTGGTTTAACAGCTCTGTGTGTGTGTGTGTGTGTGTGTGTGTGTGTGTAGCATTTGTTTCCACGTCCATTTGTTCAGGTTGAACCTGTGTATCTCTGAGCAGCCACCCACAGAACTGGGCCTTTTATGTTTTACATATGTGTGCGTGCACCTAAATGTGTCCCTGTCTGTGTATACACCGAGCGCTTAGTGGCTTAGTGCAACCTAATCTCACATAGCCACACTTTGAGGACGCGAGATTAAGTACAACCAGACTGTAGAGGGCAATTAATCTTCCTTCCACATCCAGGCAGCCGCTTTAATTTTGGTGCGGGCTGATCATTGCCAGCATTTGCTGTGTGAAAGGTGAAAAAGCACGCATTTGACCTTTTGACATATGTTAAAGCTGATATTAGTTTCAGGGGGACAATAGCATCAAGGGGCCTTTCAGGGGGGATCATTGCAGTCAAAATGAAGTCATCACTCTGGGAGAGACAGCTGTTACATGGCTTATGAGTAGCCAAGCCCTAGAGCAGTCCTATTCTGTCATCCAGGTTTGCCCTTAAGGGTGGCGCCCGGCAGCCCACCAATCGTCACTCTCTGTTGGGACATGACCCCCGTGACAGCGAGCTCTGAGGAAGCACATGTACCCTACAGAAGGGCACGGCCATTAATAAATCGTAGTCAGTGGTGGGTGGCGGAGACGGGGAGAAATAACAGGTGTCAATCTTCATTAAATGTGATCTGCCACCTCTCCAAATTCCAAATTATTCCCCAATTAAGAAGAAAAATGAAGGCAAGGATGCTCCCTGAATTTGACATCCTAATTAATTACTTCCTTCACATGAAGAATTGACTCATACTTCATGTCACCTTGGAGCCCTCTTGTGTGTTTTGAATTGCAAAATTAGCCAAAAGAGCTCGCAATGAAATAAAAGTTTCCCAAGTAGGGATGGCTTTAAAATGTTTTGACAACTTATAATAATGTAGGGATATAATATAATTATCGTTCGCTGTTTAATTATGTCTAATGCGTAACTCGATATGTCAAGGTATTTTCAAAATATATCATTAGGTGACAGACAGCTCACTGGTTTTGAATATGCCACAAACTTGATTGTGAGGCTTAAAACTCCCAACAGCCGTGATGACAGAACTCACTGAAGACATAATTGGATATACTGTGAAATGGGCTCGAGTTTTATTATCAAATCAGTTGTGGTGAATTAAAGCAGTGTCTTTCATCCTGTCCTCTCATTTGTTATTTAGTTCCCTCATGCCATCCCTCTGGCAATTCTATCCCAGATTGTAACAGGCAATTTCATTCTTACAATCAATTACAGGTTGATTGTGAATGGTTTACTGTGAGGGGGAAAAATGTGAAAAAGATTGGAAATATGATTTGACTTCCGTGGCTAACTGTAGCAATATGAAAAAAAAGAAGAAGAAAAAAGGTTTTATGGCCATCTCTTGCTGTCCTTCTGTTCCCCTGACACACACAAATCACCGCAAATATAAAGTTCTTTACAGGCAGCACAACAGATTTTTGCATAAATTTAACTTTTTCAGAGTAACTGGTGTCCTTGTGAATGGCATAGTGATAGTTTTGCAGCATTACAGATGGCTTGATATGAAGCAGTCGGGGAAAAAAAAAAAAAAACTCCCTCATAATCATGTCTGCAACATGACAAGTGGAAGGGAACACTGAGCATCATTACAGGATTTGGCTTCTTCCACGTACAGTTGTACATCAGTCGAAGAAGCGCCTCATGCGTGCTCAATGTATGTCATTGTAGCTTACAGCCAACATACTCCTTTGGTGCAATTTTTACACTTGGCAGGTTGATTAACGCATGTGATGCACTAAATCTGGGTTGCCCAGAAAGCACCAGTGCTCGATAGAGTGGGACTCAAAATCCTTTTCTTCTTTTGCCTTCTGGCTCTGCAGGCTCTTCTTACTGTATATCTGCTGGATTTATTTTTCTTTTGATGATCACCACTAAACAAATACTTGCTCTCTGAAATAACAGCCATGCTACGTTATTTGAATGTATACGTTTCCTGAGTGTCTGCGTGCGTGTGTCTGTGTGCACTGTTGGCTGCTTCCATTTTTACTACAATATATGAAATTTGAAAGTTAAATGGTTCACATAACCTTGCAGAATTGTCTGTAGAACCTCTTGTTCATTGAACACTCAGTAAGCTACAGCACTTCTCAGTCTTCCTGTGTCCCTGACTCAACTGCTTAGCAAATTGTCAGACAACCTACAAAGAGAATTATGGGCCCTGAGGGGTCTTGGGGAAATTGCACCACTGGCAGTTTTATCTGGGGGAGCTGCAGGGCCTAGACAATGCTTCACTTAAGTATGATGACAGACTAGAGGGGATGTACCCAGGCCCTTTCTATAAACTTCACAAAACCCTCACAGCTGAAAACTAAAACTCCTGGCATCCCCTGCTGAAGTTGTCGCCGTAGGGCAAAAGTCAACTAACCATAAATTTAGCTTATCAGCCAACTTGAAGACAGGAAGCATATATTATTTCTGGAATTGTCCCATTAGCAAAGTAAATTTAAATATACCCAATCTATAGTTTTATTCTATTACAGATATTTTTTTTTTCTCGCCATTTATTTGCATTGCGACAAGTAACCCATTCCACAGTGTTGATGTTTACGGCACATGGAAATCATTCATCATCGGGTATAGGCGTTTGCACGAAAACAAATCAAACTAAAAACCCAAACAGTTGACTTACACGATGACAGACTACAGCCAGCAGGTCGGCGTGCATTTGCCTTTGATATGTTTACATGCGGTTTGCTCTGGGGGTTCATAACAGAGGAAGATAGACCTCTAAATGCATGCACAACACATTCAGGGGAGCACATTCGCTTTGAAGTGGTTATTAATACACAGACAGAAAATTCCTGCAGGGATCAAGACGAGACGGAAGAAAAGACACAGTAGCACAGTGCTGCTGCGTCCAAGGAAGCTCATTTTTCTTCCTTTGCTGGGTTAACATGTTGGTTTGATGTTTTTGCTGCTTCACTGTAATTTGAATTAAACTCTGCGCATGATAGCAAGAGAGAGAGAGCGAGACGATAGATATGAATGAAGGTGTTTCTTACATGTCACATTCGCCTGTCACATTTGTGATGAAACTCCGCTCGCAGCTCCTCCTTAATACATTTCCCTCTTATTTGTGAAATGTGCACTCGCTGTGTGTTCTTTGCAGTGTATGCAGAAGTTTCTCATTAAACACAGTAATGAACAGGAGTATCAGCAGCGGGCAAAGTGTTTTATCAAAACCAGGGGCGGAGAAGTGAACCAAGCTACACGGCCTCACTTCTGACACTCAGCAGAGAGCTAAGTAAGTGAACATTGGACTTTTCCCTTATTTCAATACTCAGAGTGACAGAGATAAACAGTGGAATGAGGCTGACTGTGTATGTGGTACTAGTGGAGCCTCTCGCTGCCTGACCCGTCCATGGTGATGAATAATGAATGAGCAGGACAGAAGCAGTTACCATTTGGAGACAGTTTCCTGATGAATGATTACTGGCTCCATTGGGTCTGTATTTGCATAGGAGATGAAAATGTCGAGGGGAAGACACATGGCTGTTACAGTAGTGGAGGCTGTAATACTTTTGACTGCTGAGCAGGCAACTCTTCTAATGTTATAATCAACTAGCATGGCTGGTCATAAGAGACCACACATAAAACAGAATAACTGAAGATGGGTGAGGGGTGCATGAGGTGACATTTCAAATGAGATGTATTTATCTGTTATGCTATTAAATGGGTTGTCTGCTCCAGCAGAAATTCCGATTTATGTTTGTACCATTCTGTACAGCTGTTCCTTTAATAACCACATTCATTACCGGGCGACAGTTATTAACAGAGCAAAAAAAAAAAAAAAAAAAAAAAAGAAAGAAAAGCTCTGCAACTGAGGTGAGGGAAATTTCTCAGGAAACATACATATAGACACACAAGATTAATGAGGTGAAAGATAATGATCATTTTTTGAAGAAAATGAAACAAAACCAGTTGATTCATCTCCGAGCAGACAGATAAAACCTGACTTGCCACTTAGTTTACTGCAGCAGCCACGTCGCTGTGTAGCAGTGTCTGCTAGTGCTGAAGTGAGGGAGATAAGGATTTCATGGTCATCGCGTCACCTCACAAGGTGGTTGCGGTGCTGCAAGGGAGGGTACGGCCTCTGTCTGGCCCTGCAGGGTGAGATGAGAAGTGTCCCTGTCAATGTCAGAACTCTGTTTACACCTCAGAGCAGCCACCTATGCCACCACTTCTCGCCTCGCCACGCAGAATCTCGCTCGGTTTGATCAGCTTTTTGAGTCAGCTTAATCTTGTCAGGCTTGACAATGAAGGCTGATCTCCTCTGTTCTTCTTAGCAGTGGAATCAGCCTACAGCTCGCCCTATTCAAACAGGGCCCAAGATTCCCCCAGAATCCATAATCATTTCTACGAGGGATTTTTGGATGTATCAAACATTCTCGAGTAAAAGCACTGATCTGCATTCATTCCTACCATAAGCTGGCCTGGCTGAATACTAAACGGCCCTGCTAAATTCTGAAGCCCCCCTTTTAACAGCGCCTAAGATATGCGTAAGGGGGTAGAATAAGAGAGAGAAGTCATCTTCTTTTTTTGTGTCGCTGAAAAGAGATGAAGAGACAAGTGCTCTCAGGGTCGGTTGGAGCGAAGAAAAAGAAAGAGGAAAAGTGCTAGACAGTAAGAGAGAAAGCAGAGAGAGAAGGTGGGAGCCATCATTACCACAAGGCTACTTAAAAATCCTCCACTGAGGGCACTTAATAGAACCATTTGTAATAGAGGCTTCCTTTCACTACACACCATGTCTGCAAAGTAAGGAGACGCTCTACATGTGGGTGGATGAGTGTAGAAAGCACAGAGTGGCTGTTCTGCCCCCCAGATGTTTACTTTCTTTGATAGAAAAAAAAGTCAAATACATTCCGAATGGTATGCTTTTTTGTCTCTTAGGAATGTAATGAACATTACTTGTCTGGGCCACAATCTGGACCACTCTGCTGTTCTAAGCGGCACCTGTGAGTTACAAGGACAAATTGCCTCTCTGCTTATTTAAGACACATTCTAAATTAGAGTGCTAGCATTAAGCTACCCTGATATTTACATATTATATTATATTATATTATATTATATTATATTATATTATATTAT